>NC_132851.1:31925757-32228787 GCF_048164855.1 Canis lupus baileyi | reverse complement strand
TGAAAATTCTCCTCGCTATCATCACAGATACACCTAGATTTACTCCACCGCCAGAAGACAAAACACAAAGTCTGTGATCCACTCAAAGAGCAGGCACAGTGAGGGGACACTAGCAAGTGTTTCAGGGGTTTTAATCAGCAGAATTCAATATGATAACTATGAATGGCTTTGTAGAGTTTTTTTTATAAATTTATTTTTATTGGTGTTCAATTTGCCAACATATAGAATAACATCCAGTGCTCATCCCGTCAAGTGCCCCCCTCAGTGCCCGTCACTCAGCCACCCCCACCCCCTACCCACCTCCCCTTCCTTACCCCTAGTTCGTTTCCCAGAGTTAGGAGTCTCTCATGTTCTGTCTCCCTTTCTGATATTTCCCACTCATTTTTTCTCCTTTCCCCTTTATTCCCTTTCACTATTTTTTTATATTCCCCAAATGAATGAGACCATATAATGTTTGTCCTTCTCCGATTGACTTACTTCACTCAGCATAATACCCTCCAGTTCCATCCACGTTGAAGCAAATGGTGGGTATTTGTCGTTTCTAATGGCTGAGGAATATTCCATTGTATACATAAACCACATCTTCTTTATCCATTCATCTTTCGATGGACACCGAGGCTCCTTCCACAGTTTGGCTATTGTGGACATTGCTGCTATAAAAAAATAGACCTGCCCTATGACCCGCAATTGCACTGCTGGGGATTTACCCCAAAGATACAGATGCAATGAAACGCTGGGACACTTGCACCCCGATGTTTATAGCAGCAAAGTCCACAGAAAGGGTTTTAGCAAGCTCTTTGTAAAAGCCAGGCAAAGCAGAGATGATACATTTAAGCATTTTGCACCCCCCACCCCCCGAATTTACTCAGTGAACCAGCCTGAGGTAGACTTCTGAGCTGGAACCTGTATGTTTAGTGGTTGGACCCCAAACATAAAGTTAAGAGAATGAGGACCACCAGGACTTAGGAGGCAGGTCTGAGATGGAGCACGGGGCTAGGCGGATGTCTGAAAATAATCAGACTGTGTCTTTCTCCTCTCTGTACCTCTTCTCTCCATCTCCCAATCTCTCCTGCCCATCTCCTCCTCTTTCCCTGCTTTCTTTTTTTGCCCCATTGTCTTCCTCCTCTCCTCTTCATCATCTGTGCCATCACCGGGAAAGGGTACCTGGGCATCTACTCTAATATTATGGATTCACTCTGTCTCTCCCTCCCCTAAACTGCAAGCTCCTTGAGGGCAAAGGGCAAAGCTGTCTCACTCAACCACACCCACGGATTTCTTGCGCAAGTGATGGGAACTGAATGACTCTTTGCTAAGTGCATTAACAAATGGGCTTTCGAAAGTCCATGAGATGAAAACAATTAGGATAACCGGATTAACCTTCGTAAACTGGTCTTTTGTGTTGTGGCTCGATTATGTGCTGGTGAAGACAAAGCCTCTGTGTCCTGTAGAGCAAGAGGATGTACCATCAGAATTCTCTTCTTCCTTCACTGCTCTTCTGACTTTGGACAAATTATCTGTCGTCGTCATCGTCTTCTTCTTCTTCTTCATTCTTCTTCTTCTTCTTCTTTCTTCTTCTTCTTCTTCTTCTTCTTCTTCTTCTTCTTCTTCTTCTTCTTCTTCTTCTTCTTCTTCTTCTTCTTCTTCTTTCTTCCTTCTTCTTCTTCTTCTTCTTCTTCAATATGGGACTGATGCGATGATTGCATAATCAGTTTCTGGCATGCAGTAGTTTCTCCTCAAAGCAACTTCCTCTTGCCTGTAATGGATAGTTTCCCTCATCATCCTCCGGCAGGTGTTGCCAGAGGGCTCAGGTCTGAAACTCATGTTCCACTGGCCTCTGCTTCTAAGGCTGGTCCATTATTTGCTAGTGTTCATTTTTTTCTTTTTTTAAAGATTTTATTTATTTATTTGAGAGAGAGAGAGAGATAGGTAGAGAGAGAGAGAGAGAGAGAGAGAACCAGCAGAGAGGAGGGGCAAAGGGAGAAGGAGAAGCAGGCTCCTCCTCGATGACCAGGGAGTCCAACGTGGGGCTCAATCTCAGGACCCTGAGATCGTGGCCAGAGCAGAAGGCAAACACTTCACTGACTGAGCCATCCAGGTATCCCAAGCTAGTGTTCATTTTTGTCTCATTTTTATAGACTTATCGTAGCTGGGATGCCTAGTATAAGTAGCTTCTCACTGCTTTTTTTTTTTTTTTTTTTTTTTTTTTTTTTTTTTTCTTTTACTTCTCACTGCTTTTGAGAGTGAGTGTCATTTAAAAAAACATTCAGGAATACAAGTACTCATGATTACCAATCCCTATTTGTGCAATTTTAATGTTATAATTATTTTTTAAAGATTCATTTATTTTTTAGAGAGAGAGAGAGAGAGCATGAGCAGGAGGGGCAGAAGGAGAAGGAAAGAGAAATCTCAAGCGGACTCTGCACTGAGCATGGAGCCTGACAGAGGGCTCAATCCCATGACCCTGAGATCATGACTTGAGCCGAAACCCAGAGTTGAACACCTAACCAGCTGTGCCATTCAGGTGCCCCTTAATGTCATTTTAAAAATATTCAATGAAGGGCCAAAATCCAAAATGTTGCCATCATCTTATCCTTTCAATAAGGGGAGGAGTCAGCTGGGAATGGGAGCTGGTGGTTGTGCTGGTCCCCTCCTTGCCATCAGCTAATGGGCACCAAGGGTTGACAAAGCCCATCACATGAGCTGGAAAACCTGACTCTGGCCCTTTGCAGCAAGCAGCCTTGGATGGCAAGACTACACCTTCAGCCAAGCTGGACTTTGCTTGGCTCCTCTCCCACATTTGTTCCCCATTTCTTCTTGCTGCTGTTTACCACACCAGCTCTAGCTCAGCTTGGCTCTTTGTCCTGACACATGGCAATGAACTTTCGCTTGGCCCCTGAGCTCTTGTTTCACTTCCTGGGTTGGAATTAATAGCTTTCCTCTGGTGCAGATCCTGGAGTACAGCAATTGTATCCGCCTCATGATCTCATTGCAGAATGGTGACTGCCAACCTATGAAGGCCCAGGCAGGAGTAAGAGTAGGGAGACAGAGGGCTGTTACAGTCACCAGATGTCCGCGGGGTGGGGGTGTGGGGGTGAGCAGGAGTCACTGCAGCAAGAGCCTAGTAGATCACAGGATGCTCTTAGTTAACGGAAGGCAGGGGTGTCCTGGAAGGAGAGATGCTTTCTGAAACTTGGAAGATCCCCTCCCTGAGCCAGAGGAAGGCCTGTTTGGGTCATAAGGAAGAAGGATGGCTTGAAATACAAAAATTGGTATCAGGTGCAGAAACATGAGGTCAAAGACCTCGCCCCCCACAGCACACCCCAGGCTGTGCTTTGATGGCTGAGCGCCCCCCGTCTTTGCCAGTCTTGAAGAGGCAATGCTGGTGTTGCTGCATGTAGACATGTATGACTTCCACATCAGACAAGAGCCTCTGGATCTATTTTGGTCTCCGAGCATGCAATCATAACGACTGTTTTCTTCCTTTCTGTTTAGTAACACTTTTATTCAAAAGGCGTATATCTGTGTTACATTCAACCCAAGAAATCTAAGTTGGTAGCATTTCAGCTCTTTTTTTTTTTTAAACAGTGCAGATTATACATCACTCTACACACAAGGATAATGCTAAAAACCTTCTTTCCTGACGCATCTCTCTTTTTTCTCTCCTCTCCCCCCATATGTACATAATGGGAAGAATTATTAAAATCATCCTATTTCTGATATTGCAACATATTTATTTTTTAATGGGAGTTCAATTTGCCAATATATAGCATAACACCCAGTGCTCATCCCATCAAGTGCCCCCCTCAGTGCCCGTCACCCAGTCACCTCCACCCCCCCGCCCATTTCCCTTTCCAGCACCCCTTATTCGTTTCCCAACATATTTATTTAAATTTTTTCATAGTGTGACATTGTTCCTCTTTAAGATTGAGAATCCATTGTCCTATGATGCTGCCCCATTTTAGGAGAGTCGTTGTCCATTGTTCCAGTGGGTCTTCAAAGAGAAGAAGGCAGGGGATTAGCTGCCCTGTGGCCTCTAGGACGTTGGGTCTATCCAGGATGGTGACTTTGTCTAGTGACCTTGGCCAATTCACTTCACCTCTCTGACTTCCAGTTTTACCTGATAAACTAGATAATATTATCTTTGTAACAAGTTCAAAGAGGATTAAATAGATAACACAAATAAATAGTGTGATGTCTGAATTGCTGGAAACGAAGAGTAATTTTTAGGTTTTGATGATCAAGACATTTGTATTGGAGTAACTGAGAAATTACATTTTAGTGTTGGTAACTAATGCACTATGGTGCAAAGTAAAGCCTTGAATGAGTGGGAAAAAAATTTTTTTGACTAGTTCCCTTTTATTCATAATCTAAGGAATATTTTCTGTCTCCTGATTTTTCTTTCTTTTTCCCATTTTTGCCAAATAAAATGAGGCTCGATCTCACCATACTAAAGACCGATTTCCCTATGAAGGCCAGTGGAAAGGAAAGAGTGCCCATTCTGTAATAAGCTCTGTGCCAGGCGCTTCCAACCATGACTCATCTGCTGTTCTGCTATCCAGAGAACACCACAGTGCATTCATTTTGTTTTGTGTTTGAGGTTCTCTTAGAGGACTCGGAGTCTTTTGAGGTATGGAGGGCATGGCTCTGTCCCATTAATTTCTGTATTTCCAGCACCTCTACCTATGCTCATTCAAGCCAGTGATCTATTCAGCTCAAGTTTACCTATAGTTTTTGGTTGGTTTCTGTTATTGTTGTTGTTTTCTTTCTTTCTTTCCTTTCTTTCTTTCTTGCTTTCTTTTCTTGCTTTCTTTTCTTTCTTTCTTTCTTTCTTTCTTTCTTTCTTTCTTTCTTTCTTTTTAATGGGCAGTTTTTATGAGTTGGTAAATATTGTAAATACTGGTACCGATTAGGTGTTCAGAAGGTGTTGGATGGATACATTTGGTTCTCACATGGGAACCAAGGCTCAGATAGGGAAACTGAGGCTCAGTGCAACTTCCACATTCCCTCAGAACATGGGAGAGAGCCGGAATTTGAAATCTGTTCTGTCTATTCTGATGTCCAAATGCTTTCTCTCTCTCTCTCCCTCTCTCTCTCTCTCTCTTTTTGCCTGTTATCAATCTTTAATTTTTAAAACAGTCTGGTATTGAATACTTAGGGCATTTCATAACTCGATTTCTATTTTTTAACTCTACATCATACAGGAAATAAAACAACAAGTGGATTTGTGCATAGAGCTTGTTTCATATCTTACTGTCTGCCAGTCAGGCATGAACAAGACTTCCAAAGCGTATTTAGACAAAACACACCCTAATCCATCAAGTTTAAGGCATTCATATGCAAGTGGAAAAATCCCATAATAAATAATCAAAGCAGAATTAACCCTCACCACCTTTTAAAATCCTTTTAAAGATTTGCATACATCACAATGAAAAACAGAAGCTTGAACTAAAAGAACATTTCTGTTCCTTAAGGCACCTAATTTGTGGTATTGTTACATCAGCCCAAGCTGACTAATATTCAGTGGAAACAGCATTTTCTGAGGGGAGCCTGGTTGAACCAAGATCATACCAAGCTTAGTTGACTTGTAACACAGATATCGGCTAAAAACGGGTAGTTACCAGATTTCATATTCTCATACTCTAAAATAAATGTTGTGAGTCAGTAAACACTCTGGGGGCCTAAGTTTGTACAATCAATTCTGTAAGAAGAGAGAACAAAAAATGTTTTTTGAGAATATGCCAGCTTTGATGGAAATTTTTGGTATTTTAGGAGCAAGTATATTATCTTTAGTCTTCTTTATATAATCACAGGAATAGATAAGAAAGCTTTTAACATTCCATTCATATTTCAGATTTTTAGGGGCACAGTTCTCCATTTTACAAGGAATTGATATACCCAATATTTATCATTGAGAAGTATGAAGACGTTTGAATCTTAATAAAGCAGAAGGCACAGGACGAGCTCAGCATCTGTATTTTGTTTAAAGTTTCCTAGGTTATTGTGATGTGTTGTCAAGATTCTCAAACATAAAAATCTACTTCCAAAGAATACTATCCTGTAGACCTTCACTTATGGTCCATTTCTGCTCATAATTAATGACCTCGATCCTCCATTTAATGTTCATTAAATGCTTTTTCTTTCTGCAAGTTTCCTTTTTGACAATGTGCATTTCAGGCAGAATAAGTTGATACCTCTTCCCTGGCCCAGTGAACCAGTTCTTAGTTAGGATGCGGTGCCAGCCTCACTATAGGGCGTATGACCTGCTACATGCCTCTTACCTTCCCAGCCCCTAGCACTGTGCATGCATCAAACGTTAACAAATAAACAGTTGTTTGACTTTAGATAAAATACTTCAACTCCTTGAGTTTGTTGCCTCATCTAGAAGGAACTTCTTTAACTCTGACATCTGGGAATTCACCACAAATATATCTGCATATGCAAACATTAAGGTATATAGTGTAAAAACTTCAACTACACTTTTAGAAAATTGTTCAGTTAAAATCCTGTTAAAATGCAAGATAACAGAAAATACTCAAATCTATCTGGGTGCAGGCAGGAGGGGATGCTAAGGGACATTTGCCTATGGATGGTGGCTCTCAGATTTAGGTGCATAGAGCTGTAAAAAGCATGGACCTTCTCCCTATGATTGGGTGAAGGATCCTTAAGGCTTTGGATGGGGTTGGATTGTTCTCATATTGTTTTGCTTCATGTCTGCCTCACTTCCAGTATATAGACAAAGTCAAATTCAACTTAGTATCTTCTTGTCAACAAACTAAAAGTCAAGTCATTTAAGATACACATCTAGTTGAGATGAACTGGAAATCAAAGACTCTACAAAGCCATTCATAGTTATCATATTGAATTCTGCTGATTAAAAGCCCTAAAACACTTGCTAGTGTCTTCTTACTGTGCCTGCTCTTTGAGTGGATCATAGACTGTGTTTTGCCTTCTGGTGGTGGAGTAAATCTAGGTGTATCTGTGATGATAGCGAGGAGAATTTCTACAATCATAAAATGTCAAATTTCAGTGATAAGTTGCCCTCACCTTTACCTCATGGGCTTTGAGAAAGAAAAGACTTATTTAAGGTTTTTAACCAAGGATTCCCTCTCTAGCACTCCTGTGAGAGCAATGGCATTTATGGCAAGTTCCCCTTCCTTAGCCTAAGAGGGTCACTGTCTCTCAACTGCTCCCCAGGCCCTTGGAGAAAAAGCTCTCTGTCCTCAGTCTCTGGTCTAAGCCTTGCTTTCTCCACGCCTTCTTCTCTAACGGCATTCTGTAACCACACCTGCCCTCCAGAACTTCCTTTCTCTGACATCAGTGGTCTGTGTTTTTCCACTAGCCCCTTTCTCTCTGTATATAAAAATATACAAGTTTCCTTACTCAACCAATCTACTTAAAATAAACAAAAACTGCCTTTTCTTGATTATAGGGTAGCTATGGAAAAATTATAGACTCCTGCTCTACTATTCAAGACAGAACAGTACAGTCTGAAGTAAAAAACAAAAAAACAAAACAAAACAAAACAAAAGCCCACCAAAATCTCAGCGGTTTAATATAGAGTCAGGTAGTGGTGGTCTGGGAGATATTCTGAGGCAAGAATCCTGCATAATGGCTCAGCATTTGCATCCAGTACAATATTCATCACCCATCATCACTATGGGGGAACAGAAAGCTCCACTAAATACTGGGTAGGTCATTACTTCTGCCCATTTCTTCTTAAATTGTGTTTGTCAAGGCAAGTCACATGGCCCTGCTGATGGGGAGGAAATACAGCTGTCCTGGAGGACTGGATGAGGAGGGATTCCCAGGACTGAAGGCATGCATGCTAAACCTAAAACCAGGACAGTCTCAGGGAAATTAGAACACGTAGTCACCCTGGGGGGAATGGATATCAGTGAGCAATAGTGAGAGTTAGTACTTTTGCCATTGCAGTTTTGAGTCACAAGGCATAATTTCTTTCTCCTAACTTTCTTTTTGTAAGGCCTTCAACTGATTAAATGAGGCCCACTTGTTAGAATCTTTTCTTGACTTCTTTTCAAAGTATTTACGATGTGTTTTCAATATAGGCAGACACAGATTTAAAAAAAAAAAAAACAACTTCAAAATCATCAAAGAGAAATATTGTTGAATGATATTTCACAATATAAAAATTTGTTTGGCTGGCTATAGTTATTTGATAGACCATTTGCTTAAACTGTATAGTTGCCATGTATATTTAACAAACCTTGACTAAATACCCATGTGTACTTAGAACACTTCAGGGCACTAAGGTTACAAATAAGAAGACAGTGCCCACTGTCATCAGATCCCAAGGTCCAGTGGAGGTGACCTATATGGAAATATAATTATAATCCAGTGTGGTGGTTCTTGTAATAGTGTAAGTGCAAGACAACGTGCAAATACTATGGAGGGAGAAACTAGCTATGCCAGAGGCTCAGGAATAGTTCTGTGGACACACGACTTTTATGTTGGAAGACTGTTTGAAAAGCAGACTGGTCATGGCACATTGCAAGGCCAAAAGCAGGGAGATGGGAAGAATATTCATGGTCTAGTGGTAGTGAGACACTCACAGGACCTGGAGAGCACAATGAACAGAATGTTTCTTTCATAATCAAATGGGACCTTCTCATTCAACTATGTAGAAGCCTCTAGGGCTCTCCTCTGCCTGTAGGCTGCAGTTGAACATCTTAGCATGGCTTGCTATGTCTTTCACAAATAGAGTCCTTTGAACATTCCCATAATTGTCTCTGAGCCTTCCTACACACCTTCTACCTGCTGAGGACAGCATGCTAATGCTCCTTCCTGCAGTCCTCAGCTCATCCTCTAAACAAACTTAATTATTTTCTCCTCTGAGCCTCCATATGACCCGCACTTATTTCTTTGTTGGCACATAATTGCCAACGCAATGTAATTGTTTATGTATGTCCATGTCTTTGCCCTATGGAAATAGAGCTTTTTTAGAGAAGGAGTCATGTTTTATCCACTGCTGCATTGTAGGGTCTAGACCTGTGGCCAGCATTTACTGGAAACTCAGTATATGCTGACAGAATTAATAAGTTACAAATGAAACCCAGGAGCTAAGTGTGTAGGTGTTGTTGAGTAGAAGGTAATGTATTGCAAGTTAAATTAAATATTTGTGACAATTTTAGAGTGAGTATTAGTATTTTTCATGATGTTAGTGTCATAACTGGTAATGATGCTGAAAAAGACAAATGTGTTGAATTATTTCTCTTGAGATTCTAAAAAGAATTGCATGTTTTCTATTATGCAAATCCAGAATGTTAAGTCACAAACAATAGACCATTGCCTTTGGAATTAATGAAAAGAAAGATAGAAATAAGCCTTAGCTATAGTTTAAAAGCACTTGAAAATGGAAGTCTCAAATAAACACAGCTATAGCACAAGCTGGGAAGGGCGAGGAAAAGATTCTTTTAAAAAAATCTCTTTGGAATATAAGAATTAGTGAAGGGATTATACGGGAAAGGAGTGAAAATGAGTGGGAAATATTAGAGAGGGTGACAAAACATGAGAGACTCCTAAATCTGGGAAACCGACAAAGAGTAGTGGAAGGGGAGGTGGTGAGGGGATGGAGTAACTGGGTGATGGGCACTGGCCGGGGGGGTACTTGATGGGATGAGCACTAGGTGTTATTAAATGTTGGCAAATCGAACTTCAATTTTTTAAAAAATCCCTTTATTTCTGGATCGAAATTTATTTTTAAAAAATCATTCCCCTTTATTTCTTGAGTGGATTTGCTACAGGTTTGCCCTTTTACTGTTCTTTTCCCCCTAAAAGTAACTTTGGTTATTGATTTTCTTTATTCCTTTTGTTTATTGTCACATTAATTTCTGCTCCTATAGCTATCATTTTTGGCCTCCACATTCTTTAAATTTTGTCTTTTTTTTCAAGCATTTATATTATTTTCTGCTGAAGTTTGTTGTGTATACAGAAGTGCATAAATTATTAGCACAAGCTGGATGAATTTTCAAAATATGAGTACAAGCATGTAACCACAACACAGATCTGGAAATAGAACAATACCATCACCAGCCCCAGAAATCCCCCCTTGTACGCCTTCTAGGTCACTCTTTTGCCCTCCTTTGTGAAAATAGCCACCACCTTGACTTCTAGCAACACAAATTGGTTTTGTTTATTTTTGCAAGGTATATTGATGGGCTCACAGAGTATACTCACCTTTTTATCTGGCTTCTATAATCCAATACTTTTTTGTCATATTAACACATGTTATTGCATGTATATGTATTTTATTTATTTTCATTGATATATAATATTTCTTATTTGATGAATAATATACAGCGGTTTATTGATCCATTCTCTTACTGATGGGAATTTCCATTTCTCAGGAGTAGAAGTAAAATGTTGTATGAATATCCTTGCACTTCACTTTTGTTGCTCATTGATATGCACTTTTATTGAGTGTATATCTAGAAGTGGAAATGCTAGTTTATGTGTATGTTCAACTTCAGCAGATACTGCCAAATGGTTTTCCAGAGTGAAATGAGAGTTACAATTGTTTCATGTCATTAACTGTAGATGCTATACCCAGACTTTCTTTTTGTTTTTATATTAAGCATGCTGGTGGTGGGTAAGGATACCTCACTTGGTTTGAATTCACATGCTTCTAACTGTTGGTTTGCAACCTCCTAGGGAGCTTCCCAGGTGTGGTCTGAAACCATCCCCCATATGTGGAAGGCAGGGAGAGACTGAAGGAAAAGGCGGGCTACCTCAGATTGGTAGGTGGCAGGTTTAAGAAGTGAAGGAACAAGCCTTGCCTTGGATGCCACAAGAGGAGTAGATCTCTGTACCTTCTGTCAAATCTTTGGTGCATATAGAGGCCTTAACTGGTTTTAGTCACATGTACCTTGCAGGTAGTCTCAGCACCAACCACATCACTATCTAGGGCTGTGTCCTTGGGACAGCTTCTAAGAGTGGGAAAGTCAAGTAGAATGAACATTCCAAGGACAGAGAAAGGACTTAGGAGCCTCTGATTACTGGGGTCCAATTCACAAGTCAACCAGCAAGTAATCATATCCTCTCCTTGACCTCCCCCAGCACTAATGATTTATTAAGCACCTTTTCATTGCTTATTGCTATCTGGATATCCTCTTTTATAAAATATCCGTTCAAATATTTTATTTATTTTTATGTTGGGTTGTTCAAATCTTATCAATTTTAAACTCCATCCATGAATTCTGGATCAGGTGTTTGTCAAATACATTTCTTGCAGGTATCTTCTTGCGCCTAGTGGCTTTCCTTTTTTTTTTTTTTTTTAAATGATAATTATTGGTGGAAATTTCTGTTAATTTCAATGCAGTCTAATTTGTTAGACTTTTCCTATTGGTGACTTTTGTATCTGATTTAAAAAGTCTTTCCATCTCCAAAAGTCACTGAATTACTCTCCTACATTGTCTTGTAGGAGCTTTATTCTTTTATCTTTCACAATTAACATATAGATCAACAATCCACTTGGAAATGAATTTTCATGTAATGTCAAGTGAGGGTCAAGTTTTGTTTGTTTGATCATTCAGTTTTGGCTTTGGTTACTTACAGATATCAGATTGGCTCAACACCATTGATTAAACCAAACTAAATGAATTCATACTGATGTTTCCAATTATAATCCCTGACCACATGGATCATTCTAATTTCCTGCCTTGTTTATCTGTAAACTCTAACTCCAACAGTGAAAAACTTGACTCTCTTTATTTATCTTCCATTTACTTAATTGCTCCAGTCTGTTACAGTAATAGCACAATTGTTTATTTATATCCCCTTCACTGAGATTGTTTCATACATTTGCAATAGATTTAGATTCTTTTGTCATAGTCTGCATTCTTTCTTGGAATGTCCTAATCTCGTGAATTTAAAAAAAAAAGTTTTTTCAACATTCAGCTTCACTTATGTGCTATAAATATCAGAAAGGGAGACAGAACATAAAGACTCCTAACTCTGGGAAACGAAGTAGGGGTGGTGGAAGGGGAGGAGGTTGGGGGGTGGGGGTGAATGGGTGACGGGCACTGAGGGGGGCACTTGATGGGATGAGCACTGGGTGTTATTCTGTATGTTGGCAAATTGAACACCAATAAAAAATAAATTTATTATAAAAAAATAAAATTCTGTGGGTTTTTGATAAATACATGATAAATACTGCCATGTATCTAGCATATAGTGTTATTTCAAATTATAGTTGTCTACTATAAATTACATGCTTATTGGTCATTTTGAATTTACTTGCTCTTGAACTTGTAGGACTTTCTGTAGAATATTTAATAGAAATGGTTTTGAGTATCATCTTTTTTTTCAAATTCTATGAAGGAAAGTTTTTAATATTCTATTATTAACCATACTGTTTACTGAAGTGTGTATGTGTATTTCCTTATAAATTTCATGTGGCAGTTAAGGAAAATTTTTTATTTTTAATTTGGTTACAGTGTTAGAATTTAGCCAACAATTTTTTTGCTAAAAGTATGGTATTTTTTTTAATTTATTTTTTATTGGTGTTCAATTTACTAACATACAGAATAACCCCCAGTGCCTGTCACCCATTCACTCCCACCGCCCGCCCTTCTCCCCTTCCACCACCCCTAGTTCGTTTCCCAGAGTTAGCAGTCTTTACGTTCTGTCTCCCTTTCTGATATTTCCCACACATTTCTTCTCCCTTCCCTTATATTCCCTTTCACTATTATTTATATTCCCCAAATGAATGAGAACATATAATGTTTGTCCTTCACTGACTGACTTACTTCACTCAGCATAATACCCTCCAGTTCCATCCACGTTGAAGCAAATGGTGGGTATTTGTCATTTCTAATAGCTGAGTAATATTCCATTGTATACATAAACCACATCTTCTTTATCCATTCATCTTTCGATGGACACCGAGGCTCCTTCCACAGTTTGGCTATCGTGGCCATTGCTGCTATAAACATCGGGGTGCAGGTGTCCTGGCGTTTCATTGCATCTGTATCTTTGGGGTAAATCCCCAGCAGTGCAATTGCTGGGTCGTAGGGCAGGTCTATTTTTAACTGTTTGAGGAACCTCCACACAGTTTTCCAGAGTGGCTGCACCAGTTCACATTCCCACCAACAGTG
Organism: Canis lupus baileyi; assembly: GCF_048164855.1. NCBI lineage: Eukaryota > Metazoa > Chordata > Mammalia > Carnivora > Canidae > Canis > Canis lupus. Next base: position 32,215,675 of record NC_132851.1, on the reverse strand, counting down.
CAAGAGGGTTCCCTTTTTTCCGCATCCTCTCCAACATTTGTTGTTTCCTGCCTTGTTAATTTTCCCCATTCTCACTGGTGTGAGGTGGTATCTCATTGTGGTTTTGATTTGTATTTCCCTGATGGCAAGTGATGCAGAGCATTTTCTCATATGCATGTTGGCCATGTCTATGTCTTCCTCTGTTAGATTTCTCTTCATGTCTTTTGCCCATTTCATGATTGGATTGTTTGTTTCTTTGGTGTTGAGTTTAGTAAGTTCTTTATAGATCTTGGAAACTAGCCCTTTATCTGATATGTCATTTGCAAATATCTTCTCCCGTTCTGTAGGTTGTCTTTGAGTTTTGTTGACTGTATCCTTTGCTGTGCAAAAGCTTCTTATCTTGATGAAGTCCCAATAGTTCATTTTTGCTTTTGTTTCTTTTGCCTTCGTGGATGTATCTTGCAAGAAGTTACTATGGCCGAGTTCAAAAAGGGTGTTGCCTGTGTTCTTCTCTAGGATTTTGATGGAATCTTGTCTCACATTTAGATCTTTCATCCATTTTGAGTTTATCTTTGTGTATGGTGCAAGAGAGTGGTCTAGTTTCATTCTTCTGCATGTGGATGTCCAATTTTCCCAGCACCATTTATTGAAGAGACTGTCTTTCTTCCAATGGATAGTCTTTCCTCCTTTATCGAATATTAGTTGACCATAAAGTTCAGGGTCCACTTCTGGATTCTCTATTCTGTTCCACTGATCTATGCGTCTGTTTTTGTGCCAGTACCACACTGTCTTGATGACCACAGCTTTGTAGTACAACCTGAAATCTGGCATTGTGATGCCCCCAGCTCTGGTTTTCTTTTTTAAAATTCCCCTGGCTATTCGGGGTCTTTTCTGATTCCACACAAATCTTAAAATAATTTGTTCTAACTCTCTGAAGAAAGTCCATGAAATTTTGATAGGGATTGCATTAAACGTGTATATTGCCCTGGGTAACATTGACATTTTCACAATATTAATTCTGCCAATCCATGAGCATGGAGTATTTTTCCATCTCTTTGTGTCTTCCTCAATTTCTTTCAGAAGTGTTCTATAGTTTTGAGGGTATAGATCCTTTACATCTTTGGTTAGGTTTATTCCTAGGTATCTTATGCTTTTGGGTGCAATTGTAAATGGGATTGACTCCTTAATTTCTCTTTCTTCAGTCTCATTGTTAGTGTATAGAAATGCCATTGATTTCTGGGCATTGATTTTGTATCCTGCCACGCTACCAAATTGCTGTATGAGTTCTAGCAATCTTGGGGTGGAGACTTTTGGGTTTTCTATGTAGAGTATCATGTCATCGGAGAAGAGGGAGAGTTTGACTTCTTCTTTGCCAATTTGAATGCCTTTAATGTCTTTTTGTTGTCTGATTGCTGAGGCTAGGACTTCCAGTACTATGTTGAACAGCAGTGGTGAGAGTGGACATCCCTGTCTTGTTCCTGATCTTAGGGGAAAGGCTCCCAGTGCTTCCCCATTGAGAATGATATTTGCTGTGGGCTTTTCATAGATGGCTTTTAAGATGTCGAGGAATGTTCCTTCTATCCCTACACTCTGAAGAGTTTTGATCAGGAATGGATGCTGTATTTTGTCAAATGCTTTCTCTGCATCTAATGAGAGGATCATATGGTTCTTGGTTTTTCTCTTGCTGATATGATGAATCACATTGACTGTTTTACAGGTGTTGAACCAGCCTTGTGTCCCAGGGATAAATCCTACTTGGTCATGGTGAATAATTTTCTTAATGTATTGTTGGATCCTATTGGCCAGTATCTTGTTGAGAATTTTTGCATCCATGTTCATCAGGGATATTGGTCTGTAATTCTCCTTTTTGGTGGGGTCTTTGTCTGGTTTTGGAATTAAGGTGATGCTGGCCTCATAGAACGAATTTGGAAGTATTCCATCTCTTTCTATCTTTCCAAACAGCTTTAGGAGAATAGGTATGGTTTCTTCTTTAAAGGTTTGATAAAATTCCCCAGGGAAGCCATCTGGCCCTGGACTATTGTGTCTTGGGAGGTTTTTGATGACTGCTTCAATTTCCTCCCTGGTTATTGGCTTGTTCAGGTTTTCTATTTCTTCCTGTTCCAGTTTTGGTAGTTTGTGGCTTTCCAGGAATGCGTCCATTTCTCCTAGATTGCCTAATTTATTGGCATATAGCTGTTCATAATATGTTTTAAAATCGTTTGTATTTCCTTGGTGTTGGTAGTGATCTCTCCTTTCTCATTCATGATTTTATTAATTTGAGTCTTCTCTCTCTTCTTTTTAATAAGGCTGGCTAATGGTTTATCTATCTTATTAATTCTTTCAAAGAACCAACTCCTGGTTCTGTTGATCTGTTCCACAGTTCTTCTGGTCTCGATTTCGTTGAGTTCTGCTCGAATCTTTATTACTCCCTTCTTCTCTTGGGTGTAGGATCTATTTGCTGTTTTTTCTCTAGCTCCTTTATGTGTAAGGTTAGCTTTTGTATTTGAGTTCTTTCCAGTTTTTGAATGGATGCTTGTATTGCGATGTATTTCCCCCTTAGGACTGCTTTTGCTGCATCCCAAAGATTTTGGATGGTTGTATCTTCATTCTCATTAGTTTCCATGAATGTTTTTAATTCTTCCTTAATTTCCTGGTTGACCCTTTCATCTTTTAGCAGGATGGTCCTTAACCTCCACGTGTTTGAGGTCCTTCCAAACTTCTTGTTGTGATTTAGTTCTAATTTCAAGGCATTATGGTCTGAGAATATGCAGGGGACGATCCCAATCTTTTGGTATCGGTTCAGACCCGATTTGTGACCCAATATGTGGTCTATTCTGGAGAAAGTTCCATGTGCACTTGAGAAGAATGTGTATTCAGTTGAGTTTGGATGTAAAGTTCTATAGATATCTGTGAAATCCATCTGGTCCAGTGTATCATTTAAAGCTCTCGTTTCTTTGGAGATGTTGTGCTTAGAAGACCTATCGAGTACAGAAAGAGCTAGATTGAAGTCACCAAGTATAAGTGTATTATTATCTAAGTATTTCTTCACTTTGGTTAATAATTGATTTATATATTTGGCAGCTCCCACATTCGGGGCATATATATTGAGGATTGTTAAGTCCTCTTGTTGAATAGATCCTTTAAGTATGATATAGTGTCCCTCTTCATCTCTCACTACAGTCTTCGGGGTAAATTTTAGTTTATCTGATATAAGGATGGCTACTCCTGCTTCCTTTGAGGACCATTCGAATGGTAAATGGTTCTCCAACCTTTTATTTTCAGGCTGTAGGTGTCCTTCTGTCTAAAATGAGTCTCTTGTAGACAGCAAATAGATGGGTCCTGCTTTTTTATCCAGTCTGAAACCCTGCGCCTTTTGATGGGGTCATTAAGCCCGTTCACATTCAGAGTTACTATTGAGAGATATGAATTTAGTGTCATCATGATAACTATTCAGTCCTTGTTTTTGTGGAATGTTCTACTGAACTTCTTCTTAAAGGGGAATTTTAAGAGTCCCCCTTAAAATTTCTTGCAGAGCTGGTTTGGAGGTCACATATTCTTTTAGTTGCTGCCTGTCTTGGAAGCTCTTTATCTCTCCTTCCATTTTGAATGAGAGCCTTGCTGGATAAAGGATTCTTGGTTGCATGTTCTTCTCATTTAGGACCCTGAATATATCCTGCCAGCCCTTTCTGGCCTGCCAGGACTCTGTGGAGAGGTCTGCTGTTATCCTAATACTCCTCCCCATAAAAGTCAGGGATTTCTTGTCTCTTGCTGCTTTAAGGATCTTCTCTTTATCTTTGGAATTTGCAAGCTTCACTATTAAATGTCGAGGTGTTGAATGGTTTTTATTGATTTTAGGGGGGGGATCTCTCTAGTTCCTGGATCTGAATGCCTGTTTCCCTTCCCAGATTAGGAAAGTTTTCAGCTAGGATTTGTTCAAATACATCTTCTGGCCCTCTGGCCCTTTCGGCGCCCTCGGAAACCCCAATCAAACGTAGGTTTTTCTTCCTCAGGCTGTCGTTTATTTCCCTTATTCTATCTTCATGGTCTTTTAATTGTTTGTCTCTTTTTTCCTCAGTTTCCCTCTTTGCTATCAACTTGTCTTCTATGTCACTCACTCGTTCTTCCACCTCGTTAACCCTCGTCGTTAGGACTTCTAGTTTGGATTGCATCTCATTCAATTGATTTTTAATTTCTGCCTGATTAGCTCTAAATTCTGCAGTCATGAAGTCTCTTGAGTCCTTTATGCTTTTTTCTAGAGCCACCAGTAGCTGTATAATAGTGCTTCTGAATTGGCTTTCTGACATTGAATTGTAATCCAGATTTTGTAACTCTGGGGGAGAGAGGACTGTTTCTGATTCTTTCTTTTGAGGTGAGGTTTTCCTTCTAGTCATTTTGCTCAGTGCAGAGTGGCCAAAAGCAAGTTGCACTGGGAAAAGGAGAAAAAGAGGAGAGAAAGAAGGAAAGAAAAGAGAAAGAGAAAAAAAAGGAAGGAAAAAAAACGAAAAAAAAAAGAAGAAAAAGAGAAAGAAAAAGAAAGAAAGGAGAAAAAAAGGGGGGTGGGGGAAGGAAACAAATCAAAAAGCAAAAAAAAAAAAAAAAAAAAAGAACCACGGGGGAGTATCTTCTGATTCTGTGTACTTTAAGTCCCTTGGCTCCCCCTGGAAGTTGTCAGTCAGTCTAGCTGGTCTTCTGGGGGAGGGGCCTGCTGTGCTGATTTTCAGGTGTTAGAAGTTGGGGGAGCTGCTCTGCCCCTGCTTGGTGCAGGGCTCAGTGGGGGTTGTTTACCCCATGAGGCCCCAGGAGCAACAGCCCTAGTGGCGGGGCCAGCTCTGGAAACCTGGATTCAGCCCCCCCAGGAACTCCGGAGCTCTCGGTCTGCAGGGCCTGGAGGCTCCGGGGCGGGGCCGCTGATCTGCTCAGCTGGGGCAGGAGCGTCCTCGCTGTCCTGGGCCCTCCCGGCCTCTGCCTGTCCTGGGGGAGGCGGGATCCTGGGCTGTGTCCCGGCGCCCTGTGCTCTGTCGCCTGCGCTGGTGGATTCGCGCTCCCGGGCCGCGCAACCCCCTCCGCGGAGCCGCCCCGAGCCCCCCCGAGCTGCTCCGGGTCCCGCCGTGCGCGCTGCAGCCCTTAGGGAGCTCGGCGCACTCTCCCGGGGCGCAGGTGCCTGTTAGTGTCCCCGGGAGCCCGAGGGCATCCCCGCCCTCCTGGGTCCTGTTCCACCTCCCTGGAGCCCCTTTCCGCCCGGGAAGGTCGGTGCAGCTCCTGCTCCTCCGGGACGGGGCTCTCCTGTCCTGGGGACACTCGCCCCGGCCTCAGCCCGGCTCCTCGCGGGGCCCCTCCCCCTTGGAGGCCTTTGTTTCTTTACTTCTTTTTCCCCGTCTTCCTGTCTTGATAGAAGCGCGAACTCTTCTCACTGTAGCGTTCCAGCTGGTCTCTCTTTAAACCGCAGGCCGAATTCGTAGATTTTCAGGATGATTTGAAGGTTTTCTAGGTAATTTGGTGGGGACAGGTGATTTGGGGACCCTACTCTTCCGCCGTCTTGCCCCTCCCCCCCTAAAAGTATGGTATTATCATGTCTTTTAGGAAGATTGACCTGGATTTTTTCTTTTTTTAAATATCCTTACCCATTTTTGGTATTGGGCTTATTCTGGTATGACAAAAGGAAGTGAAAAGAATTTCTTTTTTTAGCTGTTATCTAGAAGAATTTGTGTGTAGTTCATTTTTTCCCCTTTGACTGTTGGAATAATTCATTGGCCTGGTTATCAGTCTTATAAGATTTTTAATGAAAATAGAAAACAATAACAAACAAACAATAAATACAATAAGAATATTTAGGATTATTTGTGTTTTCTATTTTCTCTTGTGTCAGTTTTGGGAAGTTTTAGGATTTGTCTTTTTAATGTAAATTTTCAGATCTATTGGAAAAATGTCATTTATAATATCCTCTTCTTATCGCATTCATGTCTGTCAGATTTGTGGTAAAATCCCCTTTTATGTTTCTGATATTTGTAATTTGTACCATCATTTTTCTCTTAGTCAGTTTTTCAAAATGTTCACCAATTTTGTTCTTCATTTCAAAGAATCAGTTGATAACTGTTTATTTTCTATTCTGCCTGTTTCCTAGTTTATTAATTTCTGGTTTGATCTCTGTCTTTTTTCCTTCTAGGATAAATTTCAATTATCCTTGTTTTTTTTAAACTTCTTGAGGTGAATATTTAGATCTTTGAATTTCCACTTTTCTTCTTTTCTAATATGTGTATTTAAGGGTATAGATTTAGCTGTAAGTATACTTGAATGATATCTCATAATTTCCGACAGACATATTTTTATTACATTCACTTCAAAGTGTTTTCTGATTTCCTTTAGGATTATTATATGGATTCATACATTATTTATAAGCATATGTCTAAATTTCCAAATATATAAGAATATTTTTTATGTGTTATTACTTTCTAGCTTATTTCCCATGTTGGCAGAGAGTAAGGTCTAAATTGTGTTTATATTTGAAATTTGCTGAGACAGGTCTATTGCCCATCATTTGGTTAATTTCGGTAAATGTTGGATTGGTACTTGAAAAGATTGTGTTTACTGAAATTACTGGTTTCAGTATTCTATATATGTCAATTTGGTTAGTTGATGAGTTTAATCATAATCGGTTAATTAGGTTTGTCTGAAACCGAGTTTCACCATAAAACCTGATTTACTATATTCTTTGCTTTTATCCCTAGGAATAAGTAACAATACATTTATATATTTAGAAGTTCCTAGAGAACATCTGGATTATTTATCAGTATTCGTTTTTCTTGGTCATCAAGAAATCTGAGTTATATATTCCCACCATGATGCTCTACTTAGCTATTCAGCTCCCCAATCTGGCTGTAGTCTTTTGGCTTTCTTCACCGATTAATAAACAAATGTCTTGGGTGATCTCAATGGTGAGGCTACCTGGCTCTTTATTAGGCAGTTCCTAATCTGTGGCATCTTTGCTTCTTAAGTATTGGTTATCTCAGTAGCCGTAAAGCATATGTTACTCTCACCAGCCCCAAGAGGATGCCAAAATTATGATTAGTTTCTCTACTCCTTAGCATTCTCTTTTTGTTAAACTTCTCAGCTTGGAATACACATAAATCTGTTAATGCTTTGCTGGGAAAGTGATATAAAGTGTTGGTATCACCCCAATGCATTTCCCTTCTTTCCATGGTCCTAATTCTGGCTCCTTCAGTGACTCTTTGGTGCATTCAAATTATTTTTGTATTTTACCCATCTATTCTCTCTGTTCTCAGCAGGAGTTTTGGGCTGCTACAAGCTAGATCTTCATTACCAGGAGTAGAACTATTTTTGTTTGTTAGCTTCTGGCTTCTTGAATTGAAACTATAACTCATTTAATTCCCATACTGTTGATTTTCATAAATAAATACATATCAGGCTGTATACTTACTTCTAAATATCACATTGACTTAATCTCTGAGGCTTTGATTTAATGCTTTCATAGTTCATTTCAAAATATTTTGCAATTTTCATTGTGATATTTTTCTTAACCCCTGAGTAATTAAGCAGAACATTTAAAAAATAACTTTTAGGCACATATTTTTGTTTGTTTTTAAAAATATATTTTCATTACTGATTTTGAAGTAATTTATATTGTTGTAAGACAATGTGCTATCAAAGTCTGGACCAGGAACTGGTACCATGTCATCGGTTGACACTTGTTAGAAATGTGAATTCGTAAGCTGCACCCAAATCTACTAAATCAGAATCTCTAGGGACAGAAGCCAGCTATCTTGTGTTATAAGAAGCTTAGTAGGTGATTCTTATTTACAATAAAGGTTGAAAAGCACTTGTATGTATGAGATTAATTATCTGAATTTCTTAAGACTATAAGACTTTTTTTGTGACTTAGTATATGGTCAGTTTTTTAAAAAAGAGAATGTGTTCATTAAAAAAAATCCTATTTGTATTTGTTGGGTGTAGGCTTTTATATTACATTAATTGTATTATTTAAATAAGTAAATAATTTATATACTTTCCAGTTCTTCTTTTTTTTTTTTTTATTTATTTATTTTTATTGGTGTTCAATTTACTAACATACAGAATAACACCCAGTGCCCGTCACCCATTCACTCCCACCCCCCGCCCTCCTCCCCTTCTACCACCCCTAGTTCGTTTCCCAGAGTTAGCAGTCTTTACGTTCTGTCTCCCTTTCTGATATTTCCCACACATTTCTTCTCCCTTCCCTTATTTTCCCTTTCACTATTATTTATATTCCCCAAATGAATGAGAACATATAATGTTTGTCCTTCTCCGACTGACTTACTTCACTCAGCATAATACCCTCCAGTTCCATCCACGTTGAAGCAAATGGTGGGTATTTGTCATTTCTAATAGCTGAGTAATATTCCATTGTATACATAAACCACATCTTCTTTATCCATTCATCTTTCGTTGGACACCGAGGCTCCTTCCACAGTTTGGCTATAGTGGCCATTGCTGCTAGAAACATCGGGGTGCAGGTGTCCCGGCGTTTCATTGCATTTGTATCTTTGGGGTAAATCCCCAATAGTGCAATTGCTGGGTCGTAGGGCAGGTATATTTTTAACTGTTTGAGGAACCTCCACACAGTTTTCCAGAGTGGCTGCACCAGTTCACATTCCCACCAACAGTGTAAGAGGGTTCCCTTTTCTCCGCATCCTCTCCAACATTTGTTGTTTCCTGCCTTGTTAATTTTCCCCATTCTCACTGGTGTGAGGTGGTATCTCATTGTAGTTTTGATTTGTATTTCCCTGATGGCAAGTGATGCAGAGCATTTTCTCATATGCATGTTGGCCATGTCTATGTCTTCCTCTGTGAGATTTCTGTTCATGTCTTTTGCCCATTTCATGATTGGATTGTTTGTTTCTTTGGTGTTGAGTTTAATAAGTTCTTTATAGATCTTGGAAACTAGCCCTTTATCTGATATGTCATTTGCAAATATCTTCTCCCATTCTGTAGGTTGTCTTTGAGAAATTAAGGAGTCAATCCCATTTACAATTGCACCCAAAAGCATAAGATACCTAGGAATAAACCTAACCAAAGATGTAAAGGATCTATACCCTCAAAACTATAGAACACTTCTGAAAGAAATTGAGGAAGACACAAAGAGATGGAAAAATATTCCATGCTCATGGATTGGCAGAATTAATATTGTGAAAATGTCAATGTTACCCAGGGCAATATACACGTTTATTGCAATCCCTATCAAAATACCATGGACTTTCTTCAGAGAGTTAGAACAAATTATTTTAAGATTTGTGTGGAATCAGAAAAGACCCCGAATAGCCAGGGGAATTTTAAAAAAGAAAACCAGAGCTGGGGGCATCACAATGCCAGATTTCAGGTTGTACTACAAAGCTGTGGTCATCAAGACAGTGTGGTACTGGCACAAAAACAGACACATAGATCAGTGGAACAGAATAGAGAATTCAGAAGTGGACCCTGAACTTTATGGGCAACTAATATTCGATAAAGGAGGAAAGACTATCCATTGGAAGAAAGACAGTCTCTTCAATAAATGGTGCTGGGAAAATTGGACATCCACATGCAGAAGAATGAAACTAGACCACTCTCTTTCACCATACACAAAGCTAAACTCAAAATGGATGAAAGATCTAAATGTGAGACAAGATTCCATCAAAATCCTAGAGAAGAACACAGGCAACACCCTTTTTGAACTCGGCCATAGTAACTTCTTGCAAGATACATCCACAAAGGCAAAAGAAACAAAAGCAAAAATGAACTATTGGGACTTCATCAAGATAAGAAGCTTTTGCACAGCAAAGGATACAGTCAACAAAACTTTCCAGTTCTTCAATATTCTTGATCTATCAGTTTTGGGAGGCATAAAACCATGGTTCTTTTTCCTCTTGTATTCATTTATTCATTCAATAAATAATAATTGATGTCCACTATGTGCCAAATACTGTTATTGATATTTTTTAATACCAAGGAATGAACATCTTCATTCTTATTAATGCTATTTCTTTTAAGTTCCACTTTTTAAATAGTGAGAGGCCTGTGTCTACATTCCTTTGCTTAGAATATGCATCATATGCATTTTCCTGCCTATTTCTATTCTACTCTGCAGTTTTATTTTAGGTGGGTCTCTTGTGATCAATAAGAGGTAGAAGTGATAACATTCATTAAAAGGTTAATTAGTTTATGTGTTGTAATTACAGGCATATTCAGATATATGTCCATCCATTAACACTTTTTTCCTGATTATTATCCTTTTCCAATTGTCTCTTTCTCCCTCTTATTTTGTAAGGTTGATAATCATATATCCCATTTTTATTGTTTTGCTAAAAACCTTCATATTTGGGGATCCCTGGGTGGCTCAGTGGTTTAACGCCTGCCTTCAGCCCAGGGTGTGATCCTGGAGTCCCGGGATCGAGTCCCACATCAGGCTCCCTGCATGAAGCCTGCTTCTCCCTCTGCCTGTGTCTCTGTCTCTCTCTCATGAATAAATAAAATCTTTTAAAAAAAAAAGCCTCTCATATTTCTATTATCTTTATCATTACAATGTGATTACTAAATATTCATCTAATGACTCAAAGTGACTTGAATCAGATTTCGTATGATTGATAAATTGATTCTAAAATTTATGTGGAAATTCAAAGGACTTAGAATAGCCAAAACAATCTTTACATAACAAAAGAACAAAATTAGATGACTTTCACCTGATTTCAATCTAAGGCTAGGCAAAGAATAGAAAAATAAAAGGGGAGAAAAGAATCACCAGAACTTTTGATATAATAAAAAGAAAATGGCCTAAAATGTGAATCATTAAACTGCTAGAGAGTAACACTAGGGCAGAAAAATTATTCAAAAAATTAAAGATCCAATAAACGGAGCAAACTCTAAGCAGGATAAATACAAAGGAAGTCAAAGAAGGAACATCAGAATCAAACTAAAATTTAAAACAACAGTTTTAAAAGTTAAAATCATCAGCTTAAAGCAAAAGACCAAGAGAAAGCTTGAAATCAATCAGAGATTTAAAAACACAGTTTTGGGGGGCATCTGGGTGGCTTAGTGGTTGAGCATCCACCTTTGGCTCAGGGCGTGATCAGGGATCCCGGGATCGAGTCCTGCATCCCTCTGAGTCCTTCTCCCTCTGTGTCTCTCTCTGTCTCTCATAAATAAATAAAATCTTTTTTAAAAAATAAAATAAAAACACAGTTTTGTATCTTCTCTGGTGCTGCCTGGGCTGGTGGCAACCATCTCCTGCTTGGCATCACAGCCACCCTCAGACTTCTGGTGAAGACGAATATCCTTAAAAAAAAGGACCAAGAAGTTCATGGGGCACCAGGCTGATATGTCAAAAGTAACTGCAGCTGGCGGAAACCCAGAGGCATTGACAGTAGGGTGTGCAGAAGATTCGAGGATGAGATCTTGACGTCCAGTACTGGTTACAGAAGCAGTAAGAAGACACAGCACATGCTGTCCAGTGGCTTCCAGAAGTTTCTAGTCTACAACGTCAAGGAGTTTGAAATGCTGCTGATGTGCAACAAATACCATTGTGCAGAGATTGCCCACAACATCTCCTCCAAGAACCGCAGAGCCACTATGGAAAGAGCAGCCCAGTTGGCCATCAGGAGTCACCAATCCCAACATTGGGCTGCACAGCAAAGAAAATGAATAGACAGGCCGCTTATGTGTGTGTCGTGTTTGTGTTAAGAAAACCATAAAACTACTAAAAATAAATAAATAAATACTGTTTTTGATATGGTATTGGCAAGATGGTGGGGTACCAAGCTCTCCACTTGTATCTCCCCTTAGCACAGTGACTTGATAGCCCTCCTTTGACAGAAGTGCCTTTGTGGGAACTTTGTGACCCAGACAGGAGATTGTGGAACCTGGATAGAGTCCAGCACCAAGAGGCCTCTGCAGGTAGCTGACTGACTGACGGGTCCTGGCTGCCGATCCAGAAACAGCTCTGTACCCCTGCGGACTAGGCTACAGCCCCCTTGGGATGTCACCAGCACCCTCTGCCAAGGGACTGGGAGAAGTTGCACCCACCCATACCTTTAATAATAGGCCTGGGACCTTAGTTTGGGCTGTGGCCTCTGAAGCAGCTTGTGACTTGGCTTCAGGCCCTCTTGACTCTGGTCTGGGACTCCCTGGACCCAAGCCCACCCTGAAACAGCCCTTTAACTAGGCTCCAGCCAGTCCCAGCTACAGTCCAGGAGTGGTCCTGCCAGAAAGAGACACTCCCATCAGCACCCTCATGGGTTTGCTTGGCTCCAACCCCATCCAGCCACAGTCTGTTAGAAGTCCTTCTGGTCCAGGGACCTGTTGGGAGACATGCCTGTGATGCCCCCAGAGGAAAGTCAAACAACCTTAGTCTGACAGAAGATCCTGAAATGATCCTGTGACTGGACCCCAATCCCTCCCAGCCACTAACTGCAACAGTCCCACTGACCCAGGTACCTGATGGGAGACTTGGTCATTAGTTGCCCCCAAAGGCAAAACAGACAACCTGGATCTAACAACAAATCCTGAAATGGCCCCATGACTCTCACCAGTTCTAGTCATTGGACATGAGCAGTTCTCCCCACCCAGAAACTCAGCAGGACATATACCTGCCCGTACTCCCAGAGTGAACCCCAAACCTCAGACTGATTACAGATCCTGAAACAGCTTTATAATTCAGCCCCAGACACTCCAGCCAGAAAGATCTGCCTACTCAGATACCTGGTGGGGAACATGCCCATCTGTGCCTCAAGAGGCAGGTCCACAGACTCTAATCTTGACTGTAGCATCTGAAACAGCTGACATGTTTCCAGACCCCTTGCCTGTAGTTTGGTACCAGTGTTACTCTCTCAAGGGACCACCCAGTGACCAGGCAGGTGCCCTCTTAGGGAACTGGTAGGAACCACACCCACCATGTACCTGGTATCAAGCCAGCTATGTACGAACTAAACTGAGGAGTCTGAAATGTACCTTTGTCTCAGCACCACCCTGCTGACCAAGGTTCTTGGTGGCGTTTCCATCCACTCAGGGACCAGATGAGATCCATGCCCACCCAAGTTGCTGGTGACAGGTCCACCAACCATGGACCCCACTGCAGACCCAGCAATAGCCCAGACATACCAGTTCCAACCCATATGATGGTGATTCCAGAGGCAATATCATTGGCCCAGTAAACTAACAAGAAAATGTCTGAAAACTGCTGGAAACCAGTCTATAAAGACTGGAAGAGTTGTTACCTCCCTCAAATGCACAGTCAGCAACACAAGGCTACATGGATCATAAAGAATCAGGCAAATATGACACCACCAGAGGAAACTAAGAAAGCTTCATTAACTCCAAAGACATGGAGATCTAGAAATTGCCTGACAAAGCTTACAAAATAATCATTCTCCAGGAAGACATCACGATCTCATTTAATTATTCTATTAGTTGGGATTCTCCAGAAAAACATAACCAATAGGGTATATCTACAGATACACAGAAAGAGATTTATTGGAAGGATTTGTCTCATGCTATTAGGGAGGCTGACAGGCCCCCAAGATCTATGGTCTGAAGCTAGAGACTCCAGAGAGCTGATGATGTGGGTCCAGTGTGTATGCAAAGGCCTGAGAATCAGGAGAGCTGGTGGTATTGCCCCAATCTGAATCCTAGCAGGCTCAAGACTCAGCAAAAGCCCGTGTTTCAGCGTGAGTCAAAAGACAGGAGACAATTGATGTTCAACTTAAAGACAATGGGTAGAAGAATCTCCCCTCCTTTGGGGGAGGGTCAGTCCTTTTGTTCTATTCAGGCCTTCACCTGATTAGATGAGGCCCACCCACAACAGGCAGGGCAATATCTTTCACTCAGCATATTAATTTAAATGTTAAACTAATCCAAAAATATCCTCACAGAAACATCTAGAATAATATCTGTGTACTCCATGGTCTAGCCAAGTGGACAAACACTAACTGTCATTGTTATGCATTTACTAATCGAATTTGAAATTCCAAAAAGCAAAATACAGTTATGCTAAAGTTAAAAATATCCATCTCTATAATCATAGTTGGAGATTTTATCACCCTCCCTCAGTATTTGGTACAGCACATAGACAAAAATCTCTGCATACTCATCCAGTGAATTGTTCACTTCTTTTTGTTGTTTTTCACCTCTAATATTAGACTTTTCAGCCCTGGATTTTCCATTTGGCTCCTTTCTATAGCTTTCATTTCTGTGCTGATTCCCCACCTGTTCACTCTTATGTCCATCCTTTCCATGAACATTATTTGAATAGCTGTTTGCACGTGCTTATCTGCTAATTCCATCATCCAAATTATCTTGGGGCTATTTCTATAGATGACTTTATGTTTTGATGATAGGTCACATTTTCCCACATTTTTGCATTTGTGGCATATAGTTTTTACTGTATGTTTGACTTTGTGAATATCATCCAGATGTTTAATCCCTTTGGATTACCTTCCAACAATGGCATTTGTATATGAGAACCATAAAGTTTCAAATGTTTGCCTAAAACCTCCATAACAGAGATGCCCCAGAGACCAACTTCACACTCAGCTCTATTTACCTTTTGACAAAGTAATTTCCCTTAAGGACATCATTATACTGGCTGTTCTTTTAACACATGCCTCACGCTACTGTTATAAGGATGCATGCTGATGGTATATATATATATATTTGGGGGTATATATATATGCCCCCAAATATGGGTTTCATAATTAAAATTATTTTCCTCCCACATATTCTTTCAGTAGGTCTTCTAGGCAAAAAAAGACCTGATGAGACAAGAAAACCTAGAGAGACTCATTTTCAGGAAGATTTTCCCAAGGAAAGTAGGAAAAAAATGCCCAAAGGAAGAGGTCCTCTTCCTCAGGAAGTTGATTTTCTGGCCTGATTCTCCACTGACACCTGGAACAAAATGCTGGGCATCTCCTGCTTCTTAGTTTGCACCTTCCTTTCCTTTGTTGTAATAATTGGAACAACACTGACCTCATAGGATTATTTTAAGGATTAAATGAGATGAATTGTGTCCAAATTTGGACTTCATGGTCAAGACTTGATAAACATTTGCTGAATCCAAATAGAAGGTTGTTACTTGGGATATTGGAAAAAGGAAAAACACAGGCGTTGGGTATAAATAACAAGGATTCTCTAGTAGTTCATGATTTTGGTGCATTTCTGTCTCAGTTTGCTCATTTGCAAAATGGGGATAATATTAGCCACTGCATGATGAAGTAGGATAGGTGCACTGAAATGACCATGTAAAATGGCTAATCCAGCACCTGCTTTAAAGTCTCTATACAATTAATATTAGAACTTTTTGCTTAACATTAATTTTTTAATGTGCTCTTACACAGATGCATTATGTTCTCATTTTCTGAAGCTTTAGGGCAAAAAAGCGTTGCTCCATTTAATCCATCTTCTCTCCCCCACACATGCACTCCCTCCTTCCCAACCGTTTTCCTTTCTCTGTTTTCTTTCTGCTTTAGGCTCAAGTGGATTAACTACTTCTGAGCATTAGAGACTGAGATGAATCCTCCCAAAGAAATCTCATCACAGATGGTTCAGAGCCACGCTGATTAGAATGCTTACTGTTCCAGCACTAGGACACGTTTAGAGGTGAGAAAGATAAAAACATTTCTTTCTTAAGCTGAGGATTTCCCAGAAGGTGATAGGAAAAGAGTCTAAAATCAAGGTTAAAAAAATGAATACATTATCTGTTTGATGTTTACCCATTGGCAGGTCTTATAAGTTAAGAAGAAAGTAATATCTTTGAGGGCGTTCACATTTAAAATCAGTTATGAACAAAATTCGATGGCATTGAGTGTTTGCATTAGATAAGCTCCCCAAAGCCTAAGTCTCAAAGTCAAAGATTTTATATTTCCATTAGTTTTCCTTTCTACCATTCTACTAATGTAATGAAAAGTGTGCTGGACTCAGAAAGAGGTTCTGGACCGCTGCTTATTAACTTTGCAACCTTGGGCATTTCACAGAAACGTTGTGGGCATCCTGTTTATTTGCAAAGTAAGAGAGTTAATACCACTTATGTCATCCCTTCTCTTCTGGTCCTACCATTCCTGTCCTGTCTTGTCCTGGTCGTCAATATTGCTCTCTAAGGCAATTAAAAAAAAAATCCTTCCTCCAGAAATACCCTCTTCAGTCAACAGTCCTGGAATTATTTTTTGTAAAATGAAAATGTGATATTTTTTCAAAAAAATCTTCAATCCTTGACTATGGCAGAGATCTTCTTAATCCACCATCTCTCTGCCAAAACCAACCATTATAAATAAGATTGTGTGATATTTAAATCAGTTGCTGTGGCAGACATAGTGAAGTGTGTGCTGTGATACTTACCTTGTGTTCCTTTAAATTAGACTGAAGCCAAGTGGCTCATTCCAGCCAACTGATGTCTGCTGCCAAGGCTGGTAAGAGGCAATGTACGTTCTCCTCTCCTGGGTCAATGACCTTGAAGGTATTGGGATCTTGTTGACATAGGTACAACTAGGAAAAGGGATGTTCTATCCCTATTGGACTATGTGTGAGTGTAAAATAAACCATTGTGATGTTCCACCGTGGAACATTGGGGGCTTCTTTGTTATCACAACACAGCATAGCATAGCCTGACTAATAAAGTTGCCAATAATTTCAAATTTAGAGGTTTCACATGAAAATTGTGAATCCTCATTTTACTTGAAAAACCCAAAATCGGGCAGCCCAGGTGGCTCAGCAGTTTAGTGCCACCTTCAGCCCAGGGCATGATCCTGGAGACCCAGGATCGAGTCCCGCATTGGGCTCCCTGTATGGAGCCTGTTTCTCCCTCTGCCTGTGGTCTCTGCCTCTCTCTCTCTGTATCTCTCATGAATAAATAAATAAAATCTTTTAAAAAAAAAAAGAAAAACCCAATATCTCTGATGTGGGGTTGAAACACTCGACTGGCAGAGAGCTACTGTATCTTGTGCCTCACTGGGATACCACCACTACCTTTCCCCTTCATCTTATTTCCATTATCTGCTCAACTATTGTTCTGTGTATTTGGGTTTATGACCCCTGGACTACAAAATATAATTCAACCCCCTATTATAGCATAACAGGTCCTTCCTGACTTGAGCTCATTTATCCTTATAATCTTGCAACAAATGCACCAGTAATCTTGCATGATTTGAAGTTGCTCAAAGATTTTATTGCTTTCTGTGCCCCTAGTATTTTGGGCATTCTGGTCTCTTGGCCTTTACAGTCCTTGCTGCATTGTTTACTTGGTGCATCTTTCTTCATTTTTCAATATCCACCTCCTATGTTACCTCTTTGAAAAACCTTTCCCATGTCTCTTGCACTTCTCCCAACCAGAACAATTTCTCCATTTTAACATTTACCTCTTTGTCTTATTTATGTTCTAATTTCCAAACTCAAGCACCGTGCCTGGCACAGAACAGGTACACAGTCCACGCTAACAGGATGACGGTCGAACTATGGCATTTGTTTTTCAAATTTCAGAGCAGTGCATGCCCATGGTAATGATTCAAGTAGTACAGGAAAGCTCACAGTGGAGTGAATACTCTCCCCTCCCCACTCCTAATGCCATTACTCAGACACAGCCTCTTTTTCATACTATTTCTGCTTTATTTATTCCATTGTAGGCCTCCATTACTCTAAGTACTACATTTGAACTGTATTTCTTGATTTATTGTTTTACTCCCATCTCACCCACCTCTCCCCAGCATCTGAGAGTACTACTGCTAAGCTTTACGCTCTGCCAGTTGCTTTTATACTTCTAATCATAAGTGTAAGTTCTGTTTTCTGTTCCTCTTCATAGTGTCTCTTAAATTTAGCTTCTTCTTTCCTTTCTTCCACTTCTCCCTCCTGCCCCCATAGCCTCACTCTGGAAGCAACACTAGCTATCAAGGATGTTCATATTTATACTATATTTTCACCCTAATCAGATCTTCTTTGATTTATTTATTCATTCAGCTCAATGCCTTTGTCCTTACGGCACAAGCAGGTGCCCTTCCCCCAAACCTTCCTATCTCCACCTCTACACCTCTGCCCCACACTGCCTTCTCAGTCAACTCATCTCCAACAAAAGCAAGAAACAATCCTCTTCTGCTCTGAAAGCTTCCAGCCCAATCTGTTCTCTCTGCCTTGGAATCCTATTTTCTCTGTTATTTCCTAAATCATCATGAAAGCAGGCAGGGCAGCTGAGAGCTGAGTCAGGGACTGTCCCAGGCACTCTGTGTGTGAAAAGAAATATGTCTTGTATGCTACGTAAATCAGGAGTCAACATTTTTCATTATAGACACAGATTAGACTTAATGGGCTGAATTAGTAAATTCAGAAAGGGGCCTGTCCTAGAGCCAAGTCCATCATTTTTATAACAATGTGGTGTTTTTGGAGTGTAATTCTGTAGTTCTTATAACCTGGAACTGTCAGGCTAGCTGAGGAGGCAGCCACTGTAAGAGGGATGGATAATTATTTTTTTCCACTTCAGTTTTTACAATGTAATTAGCCCAGCACTGGAAGGTTGGAGTCTTGGATTCCTGATCCAGAACTACCAATTGTTTGGCTGGACTAATCAAGTGAAGGGGTTTAATCTCTCTCTGAACTTCTCTAACACTTCAGAAGTTGGGTGAAATCATTTTCCAGGTCATTACCAACCCAAATCAGCAATATCACTCCCCTGGTGAAGATGCCATGGACTCCTTACTCATTTCTGCTGTCAGAGTCATCTGTGGGTACCATAGATAAGAGGGCTCTGGTGACTTTCTGAATGAGTGTCTGTTGTTTAATCTACCTAGCATTTATTCTCCCTCTGTTTGGTAACCTAACTGTGACTTTCCATGAAAATATACTCTACCTATCTATGTATGTGACATTGGTGGGGCTGACCACAGCCTTCAGCTCTGGAGAAACATGTGACTCATCCTTGGCTAAGTGACACATTCCACCACCCTGACCACAAGATCAAGCTCCAGATGGGCATGGACAAATTCGAGTGACTCACATATTTTTTAGGTGTGCTCTGGGAGAGACTTCTTGGAATAGAACCAATAGTGAGACTAAACAGTTGAGAAATGGATTAAAAACTATGCCCTCAAGTCATCTCTTAATTTGAACATTCTTGAAAGCAGAGCCTGAGATGAAAATTTAAGTTCAGGTAGTTTATTTGGGGACATTCTTCCAGGAAGGAGGAGTGAGGAAATAGGGAGAGTGGGAATGAGGAAAAGGAAAGCCAAAATAAGTGTTTGTTATGTTTGAGAAACATCTGTTGAGGATGTTCAGTCCTAAGAAAGAGGTATAAGAAGAGAAAATTTCCCCCCAAAGAAACTCTGAATATTATTTTACAGTTAATTATGCCTATGGTTGCTATCGTCAGTTTGTGGTCAGTGTGCTATTGAAGCTCACACAGGGAGGATAGAGTTAGGAAAACCAAGAAAATTGAAGTTAAATCACACCAGATCCTTGACACTTGGTGCCTACTCTTGTCTGGACTAATTACTAATGAAATAATCACATTTTGTTGCTGGTTATGTTGGCTATGCTGACTTGTATTGGCATTCTTGTTACACTATAGCCAAAATTATCTTGACTGATATACTTACTACTGAATGCATCAGGATGAGGAAGAAGGGGAAGAATTCAGGCAATCATGAGGTTTTTAACCTTTGTGCCTGGGCTGATTATGAATTCATTCATTGAGATAAGGAGCATTCTAAGAAGCATAGACTTAGGAAATGGATAACTTCAGTATTTAATACCTTGTATTTGAGATGCCTGCATGACACTCACTTGGAGAAATCCAGTGAGCAACTTGACATGTAGATGTGGATCTCCAGTTTAGACATAGTTTAGGGTACCCCATACATGATGGTGAGAGTTAAAAATGTCTGATGGCTGAGACCATTCATGGAGAGATGGCCAGGTGAGCACATAAAGACATAAATCAACAGAGCTGTACTGGAAGCCCTTTGAAGTTATTAAATGAAAGTTGATGTACTTGGAGGAAAGTAATCCAAATTAGATGTGAGGTGATAGACTCCAAGAAATGAGATCTGACTCATACCTTGTTCCTCGATGGTCTTATCCCAATGAACCACAGGTCCAAGTGGGCCCCAGAAAAGAGATCAAGCAGGAAATGACACCCACAGTTTCTCCTAGGCAACGGCTGCACACTTTGCACTTGGGCCTCGACAAGAGCATAATAGAGCAGAAGGATACAGAGAGAATAGATATGCTCAAAGTCCTCAGTTTCTGCCAGGCATCACACATACCCTGTGCCATTTTACCTGGTGGTCACCCTGTGGGATAGGCACTGTCGTCACATCCATTTTATAAGGGAAGCAGAGGCTTAGAGAATTTAAACAACTACCCACAATCACATGCCAGGTAGTGACAAGACCCAGAATCCAGAACCCAAGTCTACCCAATGTTAATATCTTTGCCATCTCCACTATGATATATAGTCTTCATTAGGGATATCCACATGTTCTTGGGAATAATAAGTTGTGACCATATTTATCTTCCTTATATGCCACTGATGGCATATTTCAAACTCATTTTCTAATTATGAATTACATAAGCAACCTAGTATAGCGCATTATGAGTGAAATTTGCTTAATAATTGCCTATGAGGAAAAGAGAATTCCTTTTGAATAAATGTTGGCTAGATCACAGATTGATGATAACTGTGATAAGTTGGATTATTATTAAGCAGGTAATTGCTCCCCTCACCCATTCACTGTGGGCAGAGTATACTTTCTGCCCCCTAATGTTGGGCTTAGCCATATAACATATTTTGATAATGGGATGTTAATAAACATGAAATAAACAAAGGCTTGAAATGTCTTTATGGGGTGGGCTCAACTATCTTGCACTTCTACCCTTACCTTGAGAAAAACTGGTCCCAGGACATCTGCTGGTCCCAACTGAATGAAAGGCACGTCGGGGAGTGTTGTTCCACCTAACTCATGTCCCGCAGGTTGAAGCAGAGCCACTAGAGCTGTCTACAGAGCTGTGATTATGTGAATGGACACTTACCATTTCATGCTACTGAGTTCTGGGATAGTTTGTTATGCAGCAGTAGTTGACCGAGGCAATTATTGTCAATATAGATTACATTCATTGATGATCCTGATATATTCATTAATTCAATTAATAGTTACATGGCAGTTAGTGTAGTAGGCTCTACAAACAAACTTATGAATACAACAGGTAGCCATGTCATCACAGCCTAGGGGAAGGATCAAAAGAGTAAGTGTTAAAAATGGAGAAATCATTCTGTTTGGGAGAAATGCAAGAAAGGTGTAGGAAAGATTTCCCAAAGAAGTAAAATAAAGCTGGATATTGAAAAACAAAGAAGGATTCGCCAAATAAACAATGCAGCAAGGACTGTAAAATCCAAGAGACCAGAATACCTAAAATACTAGAGGCATAGAATGCAATGAAATCTTTGAGCATTTCAAATTGTGCAAGATTGCTGGTGCAATTGGTGCAAGATTATAGGGACAAATGAGCTCAAGTCAAGAAGGGCCTGTTATGCCAAAGTAGGGAGTTGAATTATATTTTGTAGGCCAGGGATCATAAACTCAAATACAAAATATTTAAAGAAATAATTAAATAAAGTATTGTAACAGTGTAACGTTAAAACTCTGATGGGAAATGATAGAAGGGTATGGAAATCATAGCAGGGACATCATCCCATTGTGGGTTTATGTGCAAGAGAGATTCTTAGAAGAAGCAAAATCACATTTGTAACCAGAGGTGAAAGTGATATTAAAATTAGTTGGGACAGGAGGACACCTGGGAAGGAGATAGGATGGGGGGAAGAGAGGATGTCCCCAGACAGAAAGAAAGGACAGCATACGCAGTGTTCCAGGGGACAGAGAGAACAAAGACTATTAGGGAATGGGAAAGCCTTTCAATAAAATAGAGGCAGAATGAGGAGTGGCAAACAGATCAGGTTGGAGGGATGGCTGAGCTCAGATCACACAAAGACTTGTGAGTCTTGTTAAGAGGTTTGGACTTCATGGGGCCCCTGGGTGATTCAGTCAGTTAAGCATCTGCCTTTGGCTCAAGTCATGATCCCAGGGTCCTGGAATTGAGCCCCGTTTGAACTCCTCGTTCATGGGGGAGCCTGCTTCTCCCTCTCCCTATGCCCCTCCCCGTACTCATGGTCTCTCTCTCTCTCTCTCTCTCAAATAAATAAAGTCTGTAAAAAAAAGTTTGGGCCTCATGAAGAAAGAATAGGAGGATAAGAAATTGTCTTATTAAACTTTAAAAAAAATCTCGGTATTTTTCTTCTTCCAAAATTATAAATAACTTAGTTTATTCAAATAACACATTTTGAAAATTTTAGGACAAAATAAAAGAAAAATTTAAAAATCTCTTCCAAAATCAACACACCCACTCTAATGATGAAGCACTAGAGCATTTCTAATTAACCAAGAGCTCATTTTATGTTCCTGATCGGTACACTCAGAGAGCCATGTGGATAATTTAATGTGAGGGTGTGAATGTGTGCTTTCCTCCGCTCTTTATTGCATGCTTCAGACGTTGCCATGGGTAACCAAAATCTGTTCCAGAAATTGACAGTTAGTTTGTGCTTACACAAAGGCGGGCTAAGAAGAAGAAAATCTTTCACAGCCCATAATTTTCCTATGACTTCTCCTCTTGGAGTCATTCCAGGTCCCAATCACCCCAGGAGCTTCTTCACCAGGATATTAGAAACTCCACAAGGGCAGAGACTCTTACTTGTGTTCATTCATTGAACCCCTAGGATATAGCACAGTTCCTAGCACACAGTAG
The DNA here is from genome assembly GCF_048164855.1 of Canis lupus baileyi. Classification (NCBI taxonomy): domain Eukaryota; kingdom Metazoa; phylum Chordata; class Mammalia; order Carnivora; family Canidae; genus Canis; species Canis lupus. The sequence continues at coordinate 32,192,905 of NC_132851.1, read as the reverse complement.
GAACTCAATGTATATTTGTCAAATATGTGGATAAACAGATGACTGATTGACTTGTTCATGTAAATCACAGTTGGCCAATCCAGGTCACTTTACTAGTCTGTGAATTTCCTGAGGTCGTGAAGCAGGTGGTATCCTTCTGTATGACTTCAGTATCTATCACCATGACTCATGGGTCTCCTACATGGCAGATGCTAAGGTCTTATGGGATAGATGGATGGATGGATGAATGAATGAAGGAAGGAATGACTGAATGAAGTGAATTGCAATTACAGTATCTGCAAACCAGAAATAAGATGGAGTCCAAAAACTTAAGTATGGACACAGAAACAGATTAGTTTCAGAAAAGGAGGTTAATAAATGAGTCAGAGGTTGAAAGACATGGCAAACAGAAGGACAAGTGAGAAGGGAAAAAAGTAAATAACCAAAAATCAAACAAAGTGAGTAGATGAGCATACCGTGACACATTCTGTTCTATAGGCCTGGGACAGTTTCCCAAATGTCCTCCATCCTAGGATGCTTCTCTGTCAAGCTATTCCTTCCTTGGTTATTAAGACTTAGCCCGTACACATCACTGTGATATTTAAAGTCCTATAATGATGAAGGTGATAATAATCACCCAGACAAAATTATTTTTTATTTTGCCTTGAAAGACATATAGGAAGGGAAGAGGTGTTCAGAAAATAGGGTTTTCTCATCTGATTTCTTTGATATTGTTGAGTCAAGACTTAAAGGCTTTTAGGGAAAGAAAATATGGTCAAATGACCTTGACGTTGCCTGTGGTTTTGTAGAGATGTTGAGCTCCTCCCATTCTGCAGACTGCCTCTTTCAGAATACACAGCTGGATGGCACAATGTTTCATTGGGTTCCAGGGAGAACCATAAGGATGTGCCTGGAGAGACTCTGAGTTTACACCCCCATCTTGGATCACTGTGTCTCTTGGTGGGTGCTCTGAGCTGGGCTTCAGATTCCATGCCCAATTGCAATTCTGGTAACATGGTAGGGAGGACACAAAAGTGGTCCATGTAGAGACTTCCATGTCATTGCTGGTTAGTGAAAGTGTTTTGGGTGTTTTGCAGCCTGCCTTTCACAGTATGAAGTCCTACTGATGAGGAAATGTCTCTGGTTTTATTTAGAGTGTGAATTATGTGTTTACTTGTCCATCCTAATTCAAATAATAGACATTGCCTCACCCATGTGCAGCAACACCCGTCTTTCATTCAATCCGGAAACACTCCTCTGGGGAGCATAGGTTTGTTCTGGGCTTCTCTAGTCCTGAAAATTCCCCAGCTGGAGATCCAGAATCTCTGAGAACTGGTGGTGGGGAAACAGTATCTTTCCTTCCTCCTTTCTCCCCTAAACACTTATGGAGGGGTAACTCTGGGCATGAAGAAGGACCAGGGAGCATGGGAAATATTTATCGAACATCTACATTGTGATAGGCATAAGCCCAATCATGTACTTTTTTCCCCCAGTGAAACATTATAAGATAGATATTATTATTCTGGTTTTCCATAGGAGAAAATAGAAGTTTGGGAATATTATATAACTTGTCCCAGTTCATACGTCTTAAGTAGTAAAAGTAGGACTCAAACCTGGGTCTGCTGACTCTTTCCCACACAGGTGGCTATTCCCAAAGTGGCTGTAGGATCTCACTTCTCTTGAGGACAGTTAGGTGGTACCAGGATTCTTCTGGAGAAAGCATTCCACATTCCAGCAATGCCTAGATTTAGTATGCACGGTCTCCTGTTCTTCTTCTCTGCTCCCATTCACTACCCTGCTGAACATTCTCTCAGGAAGTCACTGGCTGGGCATTATGGACACCTCAGTGCTATTGTAGCCATGGTGCCTCCACTTTTAGCAGATCTCAGTTCCCCAGTAAACTCCTCCTATGGAAGGGAAATCTGTTCATGGCACGACAAATCTAAGACGCGGTCTGTTAGGAGGGATGGTTTTCTGAGAGGGTTAAACAAGGTCCCAGAAACCACACTGTAGACTCAGCCATCACTCTATTCATACCTGGCCAGTCCAACCAAATGAAAATCCTAAAACTAATAGTACAAAGTGTCCTGATAAAGAGCCCCAGAGGCATGGAGAGGTTACTGTTGCGGGTTATAGTGGGAAGGGGAGATGGAAGGGCTAGGCAGTGAGGGACCTGAACTGTCCCATGTGTAAGGCTGTCCCCAGAAGGTCCAGAGCACAAACAGCAGTGAGTAAAGGAATTTAAAGTTCAGGGTTTCTCCAGATGAGCTTCTGAACCCCAAGGATATAGCTTGCGGGCAAGGGTGGCGATGCTAGCTTTGGGACCAGAGCAACAAGCAGGGTAAGTAATGAGACAGAGGAGGTGACAGGGGGAGTAGAGGGCTGCATTCCCATGGGTCTGAGCTGGAAAAATTGCACAGGTAATAATTAGATAACAGCTCTTCAGGTTAAGCTCTCGTGGATGAGTGGAGTCAGGTGAGGCCAGGTCTGACTCTAACATGCCCATAAACCCCACCTCAGAAGCTTCCACTGAGCCCTCTCACTCCCTATGTAGCACAAAGCCTTGTGATCAAGCTCCCTGGGTTCCATTCCTGTCTCCACCCCTTATTAGCTGTACAACCTTGGGCAAGTTTCTTAACCTCTCTGGGATTTGCTTTTCTCATCTTTAGGAAGAGGATGATAATAATAGGATATGACATTGTGATATGAGCATTTCTCGAGTTATCATATATGTTCATAGCAAAACTTGGCACATGGGAAGAGCTACGTGAGTGTTAGCAGTTAGCATTATTATGATTACATCAGATTTTCAGGGCTGGTGGAGGAAGCAGACACACAGGAGGATCTTTGTCCTCAATTTGGAGCTAAGGAGACATGATCTCACTTTGATAAATTAAAAAAAAAAACATGTTTAGGTCCATGATACACCATGGAAGCAGTTATGCCAAGGTGACATCTGGACACGCTTACAGAGGGGACAGCATAGGATAAGGAGAACAGCCTCAGGTGACCAGCAGGCAGAGGACTAGGGCTGGGCTCCAGGTGAATCCTTAGTGCTTCTCAATTTGTGTCAGATTTTCTGCACACTTGCGGCTCCTCCGTTCACCAACTGTTGACTGTTTGGGGCAAACTCCCAGTGAACTGCTCTAGGGGTGGGCCTGTTTCCCATCACGTCTCTTCTGCAGGCTGTCAGGGTGGAGGCAGGGTGGAGCGGGCTCGGGAGTCACCAGCCATCCTCCCTGGAGCCTTGGTTTCACCTTCTGTCCTAAAGCACCTGCTATGTCACAGGTGATCAATGCATGTCTCTGCCCTTACCTTCTGCCACTCATGGCAAAGTTCTAAATAAGGAAATAGCTAAAGGGGGTCTTTACTCTATAGAAGCTGCAAGTTAGTCACGATACCCCCTCCTTAGCGTTGATGGGGAAGATTGCAGAGTCACTGAGAAGATTTATTCATTCAAAAACCATTTATTGACTATTTACTAGGCAACAGTTCCTTCATATATTTTGAGTTCTTGCAACAGCCTGACTAGATAAATGCTGTTATTACTTCCATTTCAGATGACAAAGTGGAGGCTCAGACAGGCCCAGCAAAATGACCCAAGATTGGAATTTGGAGGTGTCTGATTCCAAAAAGTTAGCTTTAGATGACCTCCTGTGCACCTCTGTGCATTACAACCTCCTGCAGCACCTCATCTTTCAGGAGGCTGGCTTCTTTTTCTGGGTCACAGTCCACTATGAAGGTGTGACATTCAGTGACTCATGGCAAGAGAAGGCCTCCACCTAGGACAAAGGCCCATGAAGCAACATGAGCTTCCTCCCTCACCCTGACACCCACGCCAGGGAGAAGGCTGAGCGGGGCTGTCAGGTTTTGGAAACAAAAATACTGCATTTTACATTTTATCTGTAAGCTCTAAGGTGAGGGAACCCTCTGTGTTGGGCAGGGGATGGGTTCAGAGGGGAGTCAGGGAAGGGTCTGCCTTAGACCTCAGGGCTCAGATCTCTCACTTGTCTGAACTCAGTCCAGGATGGCAATGCCAGGAGAGAAAATCTAGAGAAGGTGTAGGGAAAGCAGGATGCCCAGGTCTTAAGACCCACTTCTCCTCTAGGACTTTGGAGCAAGATTCCTCACAAGCACTACACACCAGCTCGTGGTCCTGGGGCACCTGGGCATGTGGCAGGGGCCCAGTGTAGATTCAGGAAGAGCTAAGAGGGGGCCAGAGAGAGCACTCTGAGGCCTCTCAGCTCTAGTTGTGCAGAAGGGAGCATGCATCTCTGCTTGCTCCTCAGTAGCTGAGGCTAGAGAGCTAGGAGCCAGCATGAGGCCATCCTGCTGCTTGCTGAGGCCACTGACCTCCATCCTGAGCCAAAGCTGAGAAGCAAAGCTGAGATGGGCTTACCTGAAAAGAGGAGAGGACAGGAGAGGAAGGGAACAAACAGCCTCCTCACTGCCCTCTGTCTGCATCACTAGCTGCACATCTTAGCAGCAAATGTTAACCTTGTGATGAGCAGAGAAAGCAACCTCCCTAATCGGACTGCAAGGACCCCTAAAAACTCCAGGCTCCACTGTGGAACCCAAATTTTTTCTATGTAGGCCACCACTAAAAAGCTGACACTTCCTCTTTGCAAGACTGCAAAATAGTCAGGAGGAAAGGGGAGTGGATCTCAGAAAGACTGAGAAATTTTCTACATAGCAGAACATTTTAGAAGATTAGTGGATGGGTTAGCCATTATTGGCAAGTTGAAATACGTGAAGTGAGTGTGTGTTTCCTCTTCCCAGTGGGATGGAGGCCCAGAATGGAGAGGGTCAAATGCAGAAAACAAAGAGGATATGCTTGTTGAACTCCCTGTTTGTAGTTTAACTTATTGCCCCCACTATGGAGGAATGAGGAAATACATTTTTGGCAGAATGAAAATACTGTTCAGAATGACCGCAGAGACTCAAAGAAATAATGGAGGTGCTGTGGTTTTGGTGCTCGATACGGCTGTGGGAAATGGAGAATTGCTGACCCCACAGCACCACACTGCTGCCGGTGGCCAGGATCCTTTCACTGGAGAACCAATCACAAGGCTATGGTGACGCAGAGGAAGGCTTTTAAGTTGGCCCTCTATAGATAGGAGGATTCCTGTAGGTTAGAGAGGCAAGAAGAGGTCATCCAAATGCAAGGCCATGGGACACAGTCTGTAGGCATGTTCAGTAACAGCGAGCAGCCCGGTGTGCTGATCATACTTGGGTGCTGGTAGCAAAACCCACCTGCCAGGGTTTCCTAGGTCTTAGGAAAGAAGAAAGGAGCATTGGTTTTTAACTCTGTAAATACCGTATCCTAGAGAAGCTCAAATGAAAAGATCCAAACAGGGGCTCTGCTAGAGGTGGGATTTGAACCCAGGCATTCTGGGATCAGAGTCCACATTCTTCACTGCTCATAGCAATAGATACTCAGTAATCACTTATTGGTTGAATGGATGTATGAGTTAATAGATGGTTCTGAGTTGCTAGAAATGAGTTCAAAGATACAGGGAGAGCCAAACAAAGTAAGCAAGGGAAGGTATGCACGCAAAAACAGTGCCGATAGGAGTCCACACAAAACTCTGCTGGATGAGGAGGTGCTGCTCCACCTCTCTTACTGGTTTCCACTCTTCACAAATAGTATCTTATACTTTTAAGGGTGCTATAAAGACATCTGACACTTAAACCCCAAACTAATGCTATGGTTCATCCATGTCAAGAATAGTAATTATCATAGATTTCACATGGGCCTTGTTTCTGGTCCTGCTTAGGGCTCTGCCCCAACCCTACCTGAGCCTTCAAGTCACTGTCACCTCCCAGCATGACTAGCACCTCATCTTGGGCTTCCTTGCCGAAGAGAAAAAGTCCTTTAAAAAAAGAGGGGTTGATTATCCACACAAGACAGGTTATATGGGGTTCAACAAAGTCTCAAGGTATAGTCTGGAGTCCTTCTGCTGAAAAACTCATTTCTCCCTCAAGATAACCTCTGAAATTAGTGATATGATCATTGTAGTTTGGGGAATTGGGAAACCAAGTCTGAGAGATGTTACATGATTTGGATGAGATGATAGAGCTTCCTAGTAGCAGGGTAGGACTTGAATGTAAATTCTCACGGACACAGACCCAAACCTTCAGTCTTTTTGTCACACCTGCTCCTGATGAGGCTGATCTTGGGTCTGGGGCCAAGTTGACACAACACTTGAGCTGAAGGACATTGAACTTGAATTGACAAAGTGGAGTGAGAGTTGCCTGAGCTTAATAATTCTGATCCATAGCCTGCCATTCAATATTTGTTCATTCTATCGTTGTATTTGCTGCTAGTCATGAATTAATCAAATATGAGATACGGTATTTACAGAGTTAAAAACCAATACTCCTGTCCTCTTTCCTTCTTTGGTCCAATAACATTCATATTTTACCCAAAGGAATGTAGTCAATCTTGCCCAGAGATGTTGACTCTAGATGTCCTTATCTTATAAAATGACAAACTTAATCACTGTCTGCACACAAACTTAGCATGACAAGTAAATCTAAATAAAATCTAACCTCCTGTAGATTTAACCACACACTACCACTCTCATACTTAAGCATGATTCCCAGCTATTTCTCTCCATTGAGGGAGGGGATGTTTGGAATTTTTTTCTAATATTTTTCATTTGAAACCCCACGATGAAATAAAGAGATTTCTTTTTATTATGCCTAGAGGTGTGGCATCAAGTGCAAAGACTGTCACTTAAGAACATGTTTTGGGGATGAAAGGAGAGCCACAATCCATGGACAGACAGGGAGTTTAGGGCAGCTGGTTCTGGGGTTGTTGAGGGAATGAGTGGGCCCAGTAGCAACTTCTCAGTGAAGTAGGAGGACTCCTCAGTGAAGGAGGTTGGATATAAAGGGCCCAGGCTGGCAGCAAGAGCCCCTGGGCAGGTGGGAATCCATGCTCTGAGCAAGGCAGGTAGGAGCATCATGCTCCTGATGGAGAACACAGGCCAGTGTAGGCCTTACAGAGAGTAGAAGGGCAAGAGGCCAAGAAAACCAAGAGTCAAATTAGAAATGAAGTCATGAAAGCCGAAGGAAATGTTCAGTGGCCAGTCCTTGGTGCAGACATACCACAAGAGACGATGGGCCAGGCCAAAGTCAGCAGCCCTGGTTTGAGAAGTTATCTGGGATCCATCAACTGGAGGAGTGGGGTCACTGCCATCTTGTACACACTTTGCTCAATATTGGCTCAGGGACCAGCTGGGGCAATTTCTGCAGGGGGCAGGCCCTGACTACCTGTGGCTGGGTGGGGATGGTGAAGGGGGAAGTGACAGTGTCTACACAGCTGGCCAGATCTGGGTTTCTACACCTTATTCATTTTTTTTAAAATAATAAATTTATTTTTTATTGGTGTTCAATTTGCCAACATACAGAACAACAGCCAGTGCTCATCTTGTCAAGTGCCACCTCATTCATTTTTTATGTGTTTTGCTTTCCCCAAGTCCGACAGACCCTTCCCTGAAATCCACCCAGTTGTCTAAGTAATGGGCCCAGTTACCTTAATCATGTTACACACCAAGTTATGAGGTGGTTTTACTTGTCTGCCTAGTTTAGAAAAACAGTTGACAGGAAATCATCCCATTGTTACCCAAAGTGGAAAAATTGGGGGTTGGAGGAGGGCAAGATTCTTTGGCAACACAGGATGCAAGAAAGCACTTGGGTGGGAAGACTGGATGTGCTGTACCATCGTCACTTATTTGGTAAATAACCTTGGGCAATTAATTTGCCTGCCTCAGTCTTGATATTCTTTTCTGTAAAATGGGCACAGTAGACTCTACTTCCCGTGATTGGAAGGATGATTAACACGGTACCCCATGTATGAAGTGACTTCATATGGTGCCTAAGAAATGACAGATAGTAGGCACATGTGGGAGTGGCCGTACTAGTGATGCTGGTGCTGGTAATCCCCATCACCATCCACTACAGCCCCTGGAAGCTCTCCCTTAGGGGGTTCAGCTGCAAGTCTCCATGGGAAGTAAATAGGGGTTGGTGGGGAAGAGGGAATGAATCAGGTGCACCAGATTTGGACAAAGGCTGCGTAAACTGACCAACACGCATTTCCCACTTCCACCCTCACCCCTCTCTGTCCCTTGCTGGTGGACACTGATGTCATCACCTGTCATCTGAGCAGGTTCTGATTCCAGGTCCAGACTACACATCTGGAAGCAAGAAAGGGGTATTCTAGAAAGGGTCTAGCTGATTTCAGCCCTGGAGATATTGTCCCTTGCCTTAGACTGCTTTGCCTCACGCTACTAAGTTGCCATCACTGAGCCTGAGGCTCTCAAACCTTGGAATTACCTAGAACCAGCTGGAGAGTATTTTCAACATGCAGATTTCTGGATCCTTCACCTTAAGACCCTGACTCAGTAGGTCTGGAATGGGGCCCAGCTTCAGGTGAGGCTGATGCTTCCTGTCCATGGACCACATTTTGACCAACACTGCCCTAGAAGATTCAGATGAAGGTGGTCTGGGACCACACTTGGATGAATTCTCCACTAAAACTATTTAGTGTAGGCTCCGGCTTAGGTATTTTCCCCACACCCTGCCCCCTACCTGCTCACAGCCCAGTGCCTGACACAGACAGGGCCTCAGTGAGTAGTAGTTGAATGAAAGAACCCCCATCACTCTGAAGCATTTCTGGTAGTCTTTACAGAACTGGAAACTTTCCTTGACATCTTTTTCCCAGAGGCAGGGGTCTAGCCTCTTGCCCAGTATATGAGTTTCTTGGGGCTGTCATAACAAATCACCACAAGCTGGGGGGCTTCAAAGAGTAGGAAGGTGTTCTCCCACAGTTCTGATACCCTGATCTCAGGGTGTCAACAAGCCGTGTTCCTTTCAACTTCTATTTGGTATGAAGTGCTCTATTCAGTCACCACCGCGTAACTCGCTTCTCTCACACTCAGTTTTGAGGATGTTCTGGATTAATCGTTCATGTGCAGACATTTCTTACTGGTTTGCGAAAAGATGGAGCCCTGGACTACAAGTCTGGAAATCTGAATTCTGATCTTGAGTCTGGAACTGACTAGGTTTTACGACCTTGAGGAAATCACTTATCCTGTCTGACCCTAAAATTCTCATTTATTTCTAAAATGAGGAGTTTGAGCTAGATGATTTCTAAGGTCCTTTTGAGTTCTATGATTCTGTGATGATGTTTTTTTTTTTTCTTCTTGGAAAAAGAAAGGGGGGTATTTCATAATGTTGAAATGTTCTGCCTTTGTGCGTTTTCCGGAATAACAGGTCTTAGACTTACTAATGGCCAGAGGAAGAGGAATCAAGACATCAGTTTTAATGAAAACTTTAAAACCATGCAAAAAAATCTTTAAAAAATATTAGAATTAAAGAAGGGAGTGGTTGTGAGCTTTTTTAGAGGAGAATCCTCCCTGGTCTCTTCTTAGCCATTCTCAGCCTTCCTTGGCTTGTAGCTGCATCTCTCCTGTGTCTGTCTCCATGTTCACAATGACTTCTTCCCTGGGTGCATTTATGTGTGTCATGTTCTCTTCTTATAAGGACACCAACCATTGGATTCAGGGCTCACAATAACCCAGGACAGTCTCTCTTAACTTTATTATATCTGCATAAATCTGATTTCCAAAGGAGGATTCTGAATTTTCAGATGGACATGGCTGGGAGGAGCACTATTCAGCTCACCAAACCTGGGTGGGCAGATCTGATCCATCTGATTTGAACCAGGACACCTCTGCATTCTTTCTGTACACTCCCCCCTTTCCTCTACTGAGCTTCTGTGCTCTGAACAACATTTACCCTTGATGCTGTGTGACTCTTGCTTTCTGTTTCCACTTGCCCTGCCCCACTGTGTGCCCTCTGTCTTCCATGGGGAAGATCTTAGACTTTGAAATAATTCACTTTCTTGCGCTGCATCAATTTCCTGCTTAACACCCTCCTGGACCCCCATCGCAGCTATAGTTCTCAAACTGGGACAGCAAAGAGATGATATGGACCAAGGATACGAAGCTTAAGGAAAGAAGGCAAATATTGCTGGATTGTAAATTTTCCTGAAAGATGTTGGTGGAAAACCAGTTATGTTGAAGAAATCAAAGGTTTGATGCATATGCTTTTTTTTTTTTTAAAGAATAAACATGAGTTTTCAAATACTTTTTAAGCTTGCATTATGCTGCTTGGGTTACTTCTTTCTGAGACTTCTCAAATGTCATTATGCATCTCTGCTCTGGGGTACTTCAATGGGAGACGGGAAGACTATAGCTTTTTGAACAAGACCATCTTTGATGTGGCCATGCCTATTGATCTAGCTAGTTTACCCCCCTTCTACCCATCACTCTATGTCCCTGGGGTTCCAGTAGTCTTAAGAACCCCAAGTTCAGGAATGCCTGGGTGGCTCAGCAGTTGAGTGTCTGTCTTGGACTCAGGTCATGATCCAAGGATCTGGGCTTGAATCCCATATCCGGCTCCCTGCGAGGAGCTTCCTTCTCTCTCTGCCTATGTCTCTGCCTCTCTGTGTCTCTCATGAATAAATAATCCTTAAAAAAATGAACCCCACTGTGTCCCTATACCTTTGTACCTGCTGTCTGGGTCCCCTTTGTTCCCTGCCCACCTAACTTGTCCTTAGTCATCCCATCAGGCTTTACTCAGGTCTCACCTCTTCCAAAAACCTCCTGGATTTTTCTGTGTGGAATTAAGCTCCCCTCTTTTGTGCTCCTCCACTGCTGGCCTTTGACCTTGGGTACAGAGCACCCATGACCCTGTGCTGGTGTCATCCTATCATTTTCCCCTGAGGACTGTGAACAGCATGGAACAGCAAACACATTTTGGTCATGATAATTCCCCCAGCATCTGACAGTATTGGCCTGTCACCCAGCCTTGGGTGGGGTTTGATCTCCAGGTCTGAGTATGTACCAAATGGAAGACAGCTCAATGGATGGATGAAGACCCCCAAATAGAGTCCTCAGACATTTCCACCAAGATTCCTGTGTTTCCTACTGCCACTGTGACACATTGCTACAGACTCTGTGACTTAAGACAATGAAAATTTATTCTCTTACATTTCTGGAGAGATGAGTCTTATTGGGTCTAAAACCAATATGTTGGCAGGGTGTCTTTTCTTCTGGAGGCTCTGGAGACAACTCGCTTCCTTGTCTTTCCCAGCTTCTAGAGAGAAACTGCATCCCTTGATATTCACAGCCCATTCCCTTGTCTTCAAATCCCTCTCCCTGAGTCCCTCTTTTTATTAATAAGGACCCTTGTGATTATGTTGAGCCCCTGAATAATCCAGGATAATTTATCCATCTCAATCATATGTGCAAAGTCCCTTTTGTCGTGTAAGGTAATACATTTGCAAATTCTGGAGAATAAGACCTGAATATCTCTTGGAAGTGGCTTAAGGGGGAATTAGGACCTGGACATCTCTGCATATCTGTCAGGGGAAGGTTTACTTTGTTCTGCCTACCACAATGACCAGAGCTCAAAGTCCCCTCCTGGGCTGCCTCCAGCCAATGACACAAAAAGGGCGAGCCTGCCATGTTCCTGGGTGAAGGAGCTCCAGCCATGTATGAGACCATCACAAGGGCTGGGCTTCAGTATTACCTCTGGACCTGTGGTGATGCCAAGACCTCCTTCCCAGCTTCCTCTAACTGTACAAATGGATGGGTTCCCAGTGATGCCATTAAGCTGATCACCAAATGTGCAAGGAAGTTAGTTGCCAGCTCAGAATAGCTCTGAAGTTTCAAGAGCAGAGTGTGTGAAGGCAGAATCAGACTTGGGAGATGATTTTGATAAAGGGAATATGTTCATCAGTGTGGCAGCCATGATCTCAGGCAGGGGAGAGGCAAGGCCCAGATGTCACAAGTTCCCATTCTCTGCTTGCATGGAAAGTGGCCTCCTGCAATGTGTGCCTGGGGATCAGGTGGGAGTGAGAGGGGTGGTGGAGCTCATGCAGTGTGGCTCATATTTCATGTTTTCATTTCCCGGAGGTGCCAGGAGTCAGCCGTATGCCAGACACTATGTTTGGGACAGAGGAACAGACAGAGGGACATTGCACTCAGAGCCCAGTGGGGGACACAAGTGACTGTAGTTAGATATAGAGAGTTCTAGGTGGCACTGGGATGGGGTGGCTGGGGAGGGGAAGAATGAACCTAAGCTGAGGATGGAAGTAACAGACCCCACATTCCTAACTGGGGCACTGGGATGACCAGAGCGGTAGAGAGGAACTGCTGGATGGGAAGTAGGAAATAGCCTAGAATCAGTGTCTGGAGGCAGTATGGCTGTGAGGAGTCCAGACACAGCAGCAGTGTTAAAATATCTAAGAATCATGGCACCTGTGTCGCTCAGTCAGTTGGGCGCCTAATTCTTGCTTTCGGCTCAGGTCATGATCTCAGGGTCCTGGGATGGAGCCCCATGTCGGGCTCCACACTCAGTTGGGAGTCTGCTTCAGATTCTCTCACTCCCTCTCCTCTGCCTCTCTCTTTCTCAGATAAATAAATAAAATCTCAAAAAAAAATTCCCTAAGAGTCACTATTTCCTGGCTACCGACTTATGGGGTATTTTCAGAAAGCCTATAACTTAGGGTCATCTCCAACAAGTCCCTGAGTCTAAATTGATTTGAGGACTAAAGCAGAAAAATATGTAATGGGCCACCATCCCTGGCTCCAGCCCATGGCACTCACCCCTCCATCCTCGGCACCTCACCCATGCTGTTGCTGCTACATGGGGAGTTCCCACAGCCTCTCTTCTCATCCTGGTAACCCTTTAATGGTAAATGCCACTTAGCTTCCATTCCGGAATTGTGTGCATGAATTTCCGAGCACACTTCAGGCTTGCATTTTTTTTTCTCAGTCCCTTGGGCTTTGTCTGGGTCCCTTTGGGGGTCCCTGTCCATGAAGACCAAGACCTTGTCCACCACAGAGCCCCTGTTGTCCAGGGCTCTGCAAACATGCATTGAATGCTTCCAGTTTCATGCTTGATGTGTTTTTAAATGTGTCTCTTTTGTTTTATAAGAAGCTTCTCATCAAAGATGCCAAAACCACAACTCTCAAGTATTTGGTTGAAGTGAAGCTGAGCATTTGGGTTGATAGGATCAATGAAAGTCAGGAAGCAAAATCCTTGGGACTCGAGGTTGGAGTTCCCAGGTGGGAATTTTGGCTCTGTACTTACCTCGATGATAAGCTCTCGAGCACAGAGTGTTCTGGTGCTTAGGACAGCTAGCAGCACTGAGTGTTTGAAGAATGCATAAGGGAGCATGTTTGCACCTCTTCCTTTCCGATGTCTTTGCTTCAACTAGCTGTTTTGCTCTTGGGCCATCGAAAGACTGAGCCATTTTTATGCAGTCCTACTGCCTTTGTTCCTTGCATTCTTGTTTACTTTTAGTGGAAAAAAATATGTATCTGCTGTGATTCTAATATGATCGTTCTATTTTGTGCCCCTTTCTCGCAGCCTGGTAAAAGGGTGATTACTTAGAACTGTGATATATCCCTAGGTCTTTGAACCAAATGGGTGGTGGAATGTTCCTGTTCCCTGAAGTTTTCCTTTCTATCATGCAAAACAGCCCAGGGCTGCAGTGGCTTATAAACCCTCCCCTCCCCAGTTTTTGAATTAACAAACAGTGGCCCCCACTAATGAACTGCTCCCATCAAGCTGATGTTCTCCGTCCCTATTAGCATGATTTTCCAACCCAGATTCACTACTAATGGGAGTTCTTACTTTCTGGGGCGGAAAAGCTAAGCTTGGCACAATTCAAGTATCTCTTTGTTTATGCCCATTTGCCTGTGATGGAAAGGCCACTAATTTTCCAAAACAGACGCTGGCGGTCTCTGCCAGTTACTTCTCCCAAACTAATTTCCCCCCTTCCTCCTTTCCTTTCCTTTCCTTTCCTTCCTCCTCTCTGCCCTCCTGGATTCGCATCCTGGTTCCTCCAATTACTTGTTAGCTGACTTTGGCTACATTATTTAACCTGCTTATGCCCATTTCCTTCTGTCTAAAGTGACAGTTTCCACTAACAATTCTATTTTTTTGAAAAGATGCATTTATTTATTTGAGAGAGAGAGCATCTGCGAGAATGGGGGGGGGACAGAGGGAGAGACTATTTAAGCAGACTCCCCTCTGAGCATGGACCCAGATGTGAGGCTCTATCTCACAACTCATGAGATCATGACCTGAGCCAAAACCAAGATCAGTCACTCAACCGCCAGAGCCACCCAGGCACCCTAAGTCTATCTTTAATATTAAATGAGAAAAATGTGTGGGTGGTCGTGACAGCTTGTCTAGGGCTTAATTAATAAGTGTTTCATAACTGGGGGCTGATCTCCGCTCTGATTCCTCGATCCTCGCCCTTACTCTGGTCCCCTCTCTGTCTTTGCTCTTCCCGACGGACTCTTTCTTCTTTCTAGTTTATAAATTCTTCCTCTCTCCCTCCCTTCTTCTTCATCCCCCCTTTGTAATTCAGCTCTGGTGATGGCCTAATAATCCGCTTGATCAGAAGTTACATTATCATCCATCTGAAATGTTCAGCCGGGTTCCAGGGCCCTTTGAACCGGTGCACATCAATACATAGTCGGTTTGTTAGGGACCCACTGTTTACAGCATCGGGACAGCATGGCCTTGTCTCCTGGCCAGCAGCCACTGGATCGCAGAGGTAATCACAAAAGGGTTTATGTTTCTCTAATCAGGATGTAGGAGCATCAAAGGAAACAAACCTCTCATCCCAGGTAAGATTTTTCTCAGGACAAAGCAAGTAAGAAATATGCTTATTATGCCAGAACTTGCAGCCTGCCTCTCAAGCCGAGGCTCATAAATTGTTTTCTCAGTGTTTTCAGGCCAGCTGTTAGCCGTGTTTGCTGACTCTCTGAATCATTGGCCAGCATGTCGGCACCTTGTTAATCACAGGGACGTTTCCTTTGCCTCTTTTTGAAGAGATATTCTGCTTTCTAAAGGAAGACACCATTTGGCAAATCAGAGTTCCATACCAAGTGATGGCCACCCGTCAGCTCCCTAACTGCTTCCTTAGCAGCCATTGTATTATTCCTTCAATTTGTGGCATTGTTTGTTAATATTTCCTCAATCTGAGGAAGCAGAGAAGAGTTTCAGAGTGATTTTTCCATGTATCTGCCAAAACAGACTGGGGTTTTCGGTTTTCTTTTTCTTTCTTTCTTTTCTTTTTTTTTTTTTTGTTGTTTTTTGGTTCTTTTGCTGCTTCTGTGTGTATATATTCATGTACACAATAGGAATACTTGTAAATGAGATATTCCTACCACCTACCAGTCTAAATGCGAGTGCCCATACTCACTGGCACTTGTTGGGATCATGACAGGAGTCACAGTCACATCAGGCTATCACAAATCCAACCCTGCTTTTCTTGAGCATTTGCCTGCCACCATGCTGGGGCCAGTGTACACAGTACACACTCAGTTTTGCACAGTAACTCTGTGTGGGTGACCTTACTGTTCCTATTTTGTACATGAAGAAATTAGGGGTGCCAAGGGTATAAGGTGGCAGCATGAAGGGTGAGGTGGGGTGGACATTGTCAAATAAATGTGGGGGACGATGGCAGTGGGGTGATGGAACCCCAACAGAGCGCGTTTCATCTCCTTATACCTTAGTTTACTCATCAATGTGTGCAAGTGGGGAGGCCAGCCCAGTCCTGCTAACCTCACAAGTTTGAGGTGAAGACCAGATGAAATAACCTCGTGTGAAGCCAGTTCTATTGTCCTTCAGAATCTCAGAAGTTGCTGTCACATTCTAGGAGTTGAGGAGACCCTTATGAGAAAGGAACTGGCATTTAGAGTGTGAGCATTGCCATGACCTGGCCGGGCTCCAAACTCTCTCCCGAGTTCTCTCATCTGAATCCTATGGAAAGCCAGGTTGTACTCTTGTTTTATGTAGGGCAAGCCAGAGTGTGAAGGTGAAGTAACTTGCTCAAAGATACGCAGTAAATGGATAGCAGAAGTAATGTCTGACCCTGTCTTCCCAACAAGAGAACTTAGTTCTGTTACACCATACTCATAAAGTCAAATGAATATTCATTTATGTTTCCCTTTCCCACTCCCAAAAAAGAAGAAGGATGGAAGGCAGGGAGGAAGAGGAGGAGGAAGAGAGGGAGCAAGGAGGGAGGAAGGAAAGAAGGAAAGAAAGGGAAAGCAAGCAAGCAACTCCTTGGATATCTTTTTCAGAAGTGCACAGATAGAATGTGGTTCGATCAGATCACCTTCAGTAATCTGGCCACATTCTTTGTTAAATATTTATTGAGCAACAACTTGCTGTAGAAACTGTAGTGGTTCAGTTGAGTTTTATTGACTTGTCCCCACCCAGGTCTGTGGTGATGAATAGTGCAAATAAAATGAGTAGTAAGTGGAGAACCCGACTCATTCCACAGACAGGTAAATGAAGGCTTTAGAGAAGTTACTGTAATTTGCTCGTTGCCAGGCTCTGAATCCTTGGTGTTCCAGGAACCAGGCACATGGTCTATTTGGCAGCTGAGAAGCCAACAGAACACAGTAGGTAGTGGAATGTGGGCTACGTACTGAGAACCAACCAACCACCGATCAAATATGGGCCTTGCAACTGGCACACTTGCATTTGATCTTGACTCTTCTTTCAGGAGGGCTCTTAGCTGATCTGGTGTGCCTCCCCCTTCTCCCACGCTGCCCCTGCCCCCTCCTCCTGGTGGAGCAAAGCTCCTGCCGGAATTCTGCAGAGCTGGGATCTCTCACAATTATGTTTCCAGATGAAGCCTCCAAGCTGTTTGGATGACTTTTCTCCACCTCCTTTTACGATGAAGTGACAAAGATGTTTCTGGTTGTTTTGTGTTTTTCCTTTTTTATAAAGTAGCCAAGATAGCAAACCTCCTGCAATCTTGGCTCTGCAATACATTTCCATGCTAATTAATAGCAGCCTCAGTCGGGTGAGTTTTTAGGAAAATAAATTACATAGATTCAGGTGTCTGGTTTTTACCGCCATTAAACTTAACTACCCTGTTTGTGTCTCTTTATTGCTCTTCTTTTATAAAGACCATAAAAAAAGCTACAATACTTCAGCCAGGGGCCAGGAGGAAGCTGCCTTTTCATATTTCTAATAGCTCCAAATAAAATATTTGCCAGCAATCCCAGCCATATGGCTGCAAAAGGTTGTTTAGAGGGGCCCCTTCCCCGCCCCTGATTCTTACAGGCATCAATCCTATTTTCCAATTCCTTTGCTGGATTAAATTTATGAAATACTCAGCCCTCTGGGTGATAAATGTGTTGATTGTGACCATTTCCTCTTTCCAGTTTCCAATTAACATGATTGCTATGGAATGTGCACAGACAGCTAGGTCTCTATACTTTTCATCTTGCAGCTGTGGTAGCTGAGTCAGCAGAGATTT
The DNA here is from genome assembly GCF_048164855.1 of Canis lupus baileyi. NCBI lineage: Eukaryota > Metazoa > Chordata > Mammalia > Carnivora > Canidae > Canis > Canis lupus. The sequence continues at coordinate 32,175,558 of NC_132851.1, read as the reverse complement.
CTGCGACCCCTCCCACTCTCTGGTGGGTTCCCTGCTCACACACCTTTTGGAGTGTTTGACAGTAGCTCAATATTAGTTCCATACATTTGGGGGAAAAATGGATTGAAAATCTGCAGATGCAACTTGTAATCTTTCTTTAAAAAAATCCATTGAGTGCAAGTAATTTTCTATAACATTTTCATACTATGGGCAGTGTCCTATTTGCATAGGAAAATAGACTGAGCTTGTAATCAGGCAGTATTACAAGTGATTGCGATGCTTTTTACAAATGCAAAGTGACGGCAAAGGTAGAGAGCCATAAAGAAATAGAAGGGCTCCAGGGTGTTTGTGAAGAGCTGACTGCCTTTAACTTCTGCATTATTCTAACACCCCAAATCTGAATCCCAAGAAAAGGGTAGAGGATCTAAACAGGGGCCAGTGCCCCTCCTCGTCCTCTCCTCTTTCTTTCCCTCCTCCCATAAACCCTTGGCTATCACTGTCACCTTCTCAGGTCCCAGAGGACACTTTTGTGCTGTGAAGAGAATCCAGGTAGAGGTCTGTGGGGCACCAAGCTTGACTCTCTTCTTGACCTAATTATTTTGGATGGAGAGATTTTCATGCCTCAGTTCTAATTCTGGCATCTACAAAAAGAGAAAAAACAAAACAAAACAAAGCACCTCTCTCAGGTATGAGAAGAAATAATGCAAGCAAAACAGCTGGCACGAAGCAGGTGCACAGCAATGTAGTGGCTAATTGCTGAGATGCCAGCCGGACTGCTTGGGTTCAAGTCACAGTTTCACCTCCTGGCTGTGTAGCCTTGGAAAACTTACATAACTTTTTTTGCTTCTGTTTCTTTCGTCTATTAAATAAGAATATTAATCATAGAACATATTTTATTATTGTGAGATGAAATGTGTTAGAGGCTTACGCCATGCAATACTATGAAAATGTAATTATAACCTAAAGCATTTATCAATAGCTTATTATTACTTCCTCCAACGAATATTTGATGATCATCCTCTATGTGTCAGGTGCCCTCCTAGGTACTTGTCATGGCCCAAAGATGAATTAGAGCCTTCAGATTCAGCTCAGGCACGATACTCGAAAGGGAGCCTTCTGTGCACTTAATCTCTGACCACGTTAGATCCCCTGTCATGACTTCTTATAAAACCAGGGCTTCTTCTTTTCAGCGCCTGTCACTGTTAGACATTTCCTCTGTGTGCTAATTCAATTGCTATTCCGTCTGCTACACCATCAGCCCCATGAGAACAGGAATTCTGGCTGTTTGGCTCAATGACCAATGTTTAGTACAAGGCATGGTTCATGCCAAGAGCTCAGTCATTACTTGTTGAATGTGGAATGGAAGTAGAGTCACCTCCTTTGAAAAAGCTCTTGCATTTTGGCAGAGTGATCAAACGTGTCAAATTCTATGATAAAGTTATACATAAAAGGTGTTGGAGAATCTCAAAAGGCAAAGGACTCCACCCTGGCCATGGAGGAAATCTTCCTAGTTGCAGGGACTTGAAGGGTGAGTAGGAGTTCTTCCGGCTGGCTAAAAGGGGGAAGGCAGGCATCCCAGGCAGATGAGAGAGTAAGTGCTAAGGTGTAGAGACACGGGAGTGTGTTGGGGATTAACGATATGGCTGAAGCTCAGGTAAGTATGGTACAAGGTGGGTTAGGAGACAGAATCTGGTGTAGATAGTCTTGTCTCTTAAGTACATAGCTCAATGCCTTTGCAGATGTTTGCTGTCCAATATTTTTTCATGAATGTCAAATGAAAGGGCCAGTGCTCATATTCAAGGGGAATACAAAGTACTTGGTATAAATAAATAGACACAAATGTTGGTATATTATTTAGCTACATGTTCTGGTTGTGGTAAGAAAGACCAAAAAGAACCATGGTTTACATTTGAGAGACGTTTACTTTTGTCTCCTATGACAACCTGAACATGAATAGGTTAGGGCGGATATAGCAGCTCCTTGGCACTGAGAACCTGGGCTTCTTATATCTCAATGTTCTGTTTTTCCAACACAGCTTCAGTTTCTCTGGGTCCAGGTTGGCTGCTCCAGCTCTCACCCTGCTATCCCCATGTGCTATGGATGGCGAAGAAAAGGAGCTTCTCTTCTCAGTACCCAGGAGCTAGCTTTGAGAGAGGTGGAGGAAGGTAGTCTTGGATTGTGTGACAGTTAATCTCCTGAGTCATGTTGGTAGGGCCACAGAATGCCCAGAAGTCTGATGAATCGTTATTTTGGGGCATGTCTGTGATGGTGTTTCTGGAAGAGATTAGTATTTGTATGGGTGGGCTGAGTAAAGCAGATTGCTCTCCCCAGTGTGGGTGGGCATCATGCAATCCACTGAGAACCTGAAAAGAATAAAAATGTGGAGGAAGTTTGGATTTATCCTCGCTCATTTTCTGACCACATAAGCTAGGATACTGAACTTCTGCCCTTCACGCTCCTGGTTCTCAAGCCTCAGCACGAGACTAGAATCTATACCCTCAGCTTCCCTGGATCTCCAGCTTGTAGATAGCAGATCATGGGACTTCTCAGCCTGTATAATTATATGAGCCAATACCTTATAATACATCTCTTTCTAGATCTCTCTCTGTATCTCTCTCTCTCTCATCTATCTTCTATTTACCATCTCTTATTGGTTCTATTTCTCTGAAGAACCATGACTACAACAAGCTGGGGAACCATTGGACCTGCTAAAATTTTAACAACCATAGAGGAAGTAGAAACAAATATTGATGTGACACTTAGACATCTCTGCTCAGTCAGCTTCTGTACATGTCAGGAACCTGCTAAAATGGGAATTATGATGAGACAGCTGGGCTCCTGGGAGGCTCTGATTCAACTCCCATTCTTCTCCGTGCAGTCAGACTTACTTCAATGAAAAAGAGATATTTCTAGAGAAAAGGGTTAGTGCAACTTATACCTGCTGTTGAGAGAAAGTACTCTGATGTGCATATACCAGTTATGAGAGGTGTTAGGAATCACCTACTACTCTTACAATACAAATGTTTAGAGTGAGCATTTCCTGTATGAATTTGAATTCCTACACTTGCATTATTAATATGCTTTATACTGTAGGAGGGAAATGGGTCAGTTTATAATCAGTTCAGCATGATTTAGGAGCCATGGTGACATGGGGGTCACAGTTTGCCTTATCTGTAGCAGATTCTGAGAGCTTGTAATGCTTCAGATGCCTTTCATGTCACATGGAGGCTGGGGAGGTTGGAAACCACCCAAGTTTTAATTTTAACTAAAAATTAAAGAAATGAAGAGTCTAGAAAGGAGGGGAATCCACTAAATTCTTTCCTTCAGGGTGAGGAAAGGGTGAGACCAGTAGTACTCTGAGGAAGAACCTGAGAACCTCAGACCAGGGGTGGTGATGGTGGCAATTCTGTGAGGTTCCACATCTTTTATCAAATTATTTTTAAGTACATTTTCACTCCCTCCCACCTTTGGGGTGGATTGTACTCTCCTGCTTCACTAACTTTTGCTTAGACAATAGAAAGTGAGCAGATTTAATAAGAGCAGATAATTCAAGTGCTATATAAAGTGCTGGCACAGTTTGGCTCAGTTCCTGGACTCTGGTGATTTGCCCAGAAAGCTCCTGTCCCTTCAACCTGGGCCACAAGATAAGGACAGGTGGAGCAGACCTAAACTCAACTGCAGTCTGGAGCCAAGCTGGCTGCCCAAAGCAGGTCTTCCCAGCAGAGACCAGCTCACATGAGCCAAACTGCAGTTGGCCTGCAGATGCATGAGCATAGGAATAGATGTGTTTGTAAGCTATTGAGTTCTGGACTGTTTTATTATGCAATATCAATGCAGGGATAGCTCACAACTACTGATTTTTATTTGATACTGTTTTCCCATGTGCATCACAAATGAAAGTTATATGATTTCTCATGCATGACATAGTCTACTAAAGATCAGCAGGAGGTATGGTGTGAGGAAGGGCTCCATTCTACATAGTGACCCATGGACTCAGGCTCCTTTCATATTGTGGGTCAATATTGAATTGAATCAGAGCTTGAATCATATTGAATCAGAGCTTCCCAGGAGCCCAGCTGCCTCATGTGCCATCCTTCCCTAAATTCTACACGACTGTCAGCAGATGAGTGAAGAGAGGCTTATGGGTTCTACACACATTCTATTGGCCAAAAGTCAGTCTAGATGCAGCTTATCTAACTGCAAGGGAGACTGAAAAATAGAGTCTGGAGTAAAAATTTGTTTGATGGACAATTAGCTAGTCTTTCTCATATGGGGAATAGAATGAGTGGATGAGTGGATGAATTCCCCATGATTGCATGAAAAATGTGACAGGAGAACAGAACAAAAGTGAGAGGGACTTGAATGACATTGGGGGGACACATTGTGTGGAACAGGAAGTGCCAGAAGATGAGGCAGGAGCAGAAGCAGACCAGGCTCAGGGTTAGACCATGGAGGATGTCATAATTCATGTACCTGGGTGCACACTTATTTCCTCTGTGGTTGTAGAGAGCTGTGCAAGTGTCTTCGTAGGACATGGATGCCTCAGATACGCATTCAGGAGAACTCCCAGTGGAGGCAATGGTAGGGTGGCTGGAAGCATAGGCCTCTTGGGAGAGGTCAGGGAGGCTGCTGGTTTGGAGAGGCTCCAGCCCTTAACTGGAATTCTGGTTGTTGAGCTGGGGAGAGACCAAAGGCCAGAAAACTTGGGAAAAACAGTTCCCAAATTTGAGCAGTGACAGAGAAACAAGTCTTTGGGTAGAATCCAGGAAGCAAGAATCAGAAAATGAGAATGAAAAGCTAGGAAGTTTTCGTACCACAAATCAGAGCTCAGAAAGGGAGGACTCATCAGTCTCAAATAAAGCAGAGACACATGTGCCTACCTCATGGTGAGTGCTTATCTCTGTGAGGCCCTCCTCCTTGGCTGTGATGTGATTCTGTTTCTCTCCCATATCAGATACCAAGTGTGGCTCCATTAGGCCCTTAGAACATGAAGAGGTCATCTGGACCTTGAGGTCATCTGGACCAGTGCATCTCAAATGTTAGCATGGATCAGAATGACTTGGAATATTGTTAAAGCACAGACTGAAGGCACCCAACCAGTACTTGCTGATTCAATGGGCCCAGGAGGGGCTTGAGAGGGTGCGTATCTAATAAGCTCTGAGGTGATGTTGATACTGCCCAGCCACAGACAACACTGAGACACCTAGAGTAGAGAGAACCACTCCTTGTGTAGCCTAGAAAGCCTAGTCAGAGAGGGAGAAAGACTGGCTATTTTGGAAATGACTCATTCTGGAAACATTTTCTTCTACCCTGCTACCTTACTGTCCCCCCTTTGCCCCTGCTGCCACAGTTTGCATCATGTTCATCTCAGGCTTCAGAGCACCTGCTCACTATCATGAGCCCAGTCTCCTCACATCCTTGTGCTGGGTAGCTACAAGTCTAATTGACTTACCACCAGCCAGATGAGGGAGTAAAGAGAGGGGCTTAAGTAGGATCAGCACACCTTTCTGTTATCATTAAAGAGGAAAATTGGCTTGGAGCAGGGGGATAAAAAACCTATGGCTGCAATCCTGCATAATCTCTACCCTTCATTCAGCTCCAGAGTCACCTCCCAGGGGACTCTTTCCCTGCCAAGTGCCCATTTTACAACCAGCTCTGCCTAGGATGCTTGTGCACTGTCTCTCTACCCTCCTGCCATAGACCCTCTATCAATCAGAGCAGGGGTTGCCTATGTTGCAAAGGTCAAGTTAATGCCTGTGAGTAATCTGAGGGCAAAGCAAAGTTGTACTGTTGTCCTGTCTTCTGCATTTAACACAATGTAAGAATTTTAGTGTACCAGTCAGTATCCAGACAGGAACAGAGAATCCGCGCTCAACAGAGGGATCCATGCTCAATCTAATGCAGGGAACTAATTACAGAGGTGTTGGAAAAGCAGAAAACAGGGAAAAGTGAGGAAACCCAGAGAGATTAACAAGTAGAGAAAGCTGCTACCACCCCTCTGGCTGGAGGACCATGGGTGACAGTGCTGCCAAAGCTCTATAGCTGGCACTGTGCGAGGGAGTATGATCTTTGGAAGAGGAGCCTCTCAAGGATTCAGCCAAAGCTGAGCATATGAGGCTTCCTGGAGGGGGTGAAACCTCTGGAAGGTAGCTGAGGGTCTGGAGAACAGAGTCACCTTGCAGGATCTGGAATGAACAGAAGGGAGCTAGCACTAGAAAAGTGACTAAGGTTAGAGCTGGAATAGGGAAAGAGCCAGAACCACTGAGGACAGTTTGCAAGAAGCAGAGTGGGAAAGGCTTCTCCCACTGTCCTACCCAGGTAGTCTGGAGGCAGAACCTGACACAGGGAGCTGTGTACAAATCATACACTAAGAGAAGCTCCCAGGAAAAATCTGTATGGTCAGGGGAGCATAATGGAGAAAGACAGGGATTTAAGCAGGGGTGGGGTTCTGGGTAAGATCTAACTTCAGCGACATACTGCAGGGAGCTTTCGGGTACAAATTGCATCTCAGTATTTTCTCCTGCCTTGAGGCGTTGAGATGAGCTTTTGTACACCCTATTTAAGTCAGTGGTTGGATAAGCATTCCAGAGGGCTATATAACCCGGAGCCAATTCCAAGTGAGGTACGGGGGCAGTCCCACAGAGAAGATAGTAAGCTTGAGCCCCTTATCAGCAGCACCCAGAGGTTTGGAGATGGGAACCCCAGACCTAAAAGGTCCCCCTGCCTCAGGGATCTGAATGATGCACCAATAACGTCTACACCATATTTCCTAACATTACTATTTCCTAACATGATTTTTATTGGTTGACTTTAACTCATGGAGTTAAACATGGAGGGTTTGTTTGCAGAGAAAGGGTGGGAAGGGGGTCAAACCTGAGAACAAACAAACAAATGACAGGTATTAAGTACCCAATAATATCTGCTAAACTGAATTATACTTCCCCACACCTTCTAGACTTTTTGGTGCTTTGCAAAAATTGAATCTGTCAACAGCAGTTGAAGATTTACCATCACTAAGGAAATAGTTTTCAGTAGAAAATTATCATTTGCCTAAGAGTGCATGACAGATACTGATTTTATGTCAAACACAATACAATTTACTCATGACCTAAAAGGAGTTGAGGGGGAAGCACAGATTCAAACTCCAGTTGAATGGGGTTGACCCACCACTGGCCTCCTTCTGTAGCATTGAACCAAAAATATTTTAGAGCTGGTTTGTTTTTTCTTCTAGATTTAGAAAATGCATTTTCAAGAAAAGTCTAAAGTAAGCTGAGGTCTAAGTATTGTGCTGACTTTGAGTTAAAAGTCTAGAATTGCAGTACTGATTTATAATATGGCTTTATTATCTTGCAGATTTGTTTTATGGGTTCTTTCTAGAATTCACAGTGTACCCCACCATGTAATGTCTCAGGGGGATCTCGCTGAGTGGCTTACCAGCTAGTTGTTCTCGTGTAATTACATAGAATATTTGTTCAGCATCTCGCACCTTTCAGAAAATGTTATTTGGTGGAACTTATCGGTGTCCAAAAGACTTGGGAATTCATAAAATTAAAAAAGTCAAACTTTTTAAAGAGAATAAAAGGAGAAATGTGTTATAGAACTTTTAAATGCCAGGCACAGTGCTAGGTTCCATGCTGCTATCTGTTCATCTTCTTCCTATAACATTTCCACAAATTCATATATGTGTGATGCAGAGAACAAGACAGACTTAGAAAGATCAGGTGACTTCCCTAAGACCACACGACAGGCAGTCACAAAACCAGAATTTGAACTTGGATCTTACTGATTCCATACCCCATGACACCAAAGATCTAATAATAGTAACATTAATAATTAGCATCTGTGATTTGGGCCTTTATACATTCTTCTACCTTTACTTGAATGCCTACCCTACCTCACTTTCTCCTACACACCTGTGAGACCTCAGATGAGATGTCACCTTTCTGGAAAGATTCGCATAGAGTGCTCATGTCTGTGGTAGGTGCTCCTCTTATGTGCTCCTAAAACGCATTGTGCTTCCCTCCTAATAGTGCTTATAGCTTATATAACTGTGTTCTCATTGATTTTTGTCTCTCTGGGTGCCCTGTGAGAAGAGGGTCTTTCTTCATTCTGTCTATACTAGTTTCCTAAGCACTTAGCATAGTTCCTGTCACATTGAAGGTGCTCAATTAATATAAGTGGATTAGTGGGGGCCAGGCAGTGTCTGTCATTGTCACATTTCTTATTCTAAAAAGCCACTGGAGAAAAAATATACATATGGCACCTAGGATAGGAGTTTTCCTAGTGAATATGAATTTCCTCCCCATCTCTACCTTCTAGTTACTCTACCCTGACTCTCTAAGGAAGTAAACACACACATACACACATTACTTTAATTGACTAACTTTATTCTTTTTTTTCTCCTTTCCAAATCTTTTACTAAATATTGGAATTTATCGATAGGGCTCATATTTACCAAGTTCTGAGAAGAACCCAGCCCTGCAGAGGGTAGGTTCAGTGAAAATAAGTAGTTATTCCATCCCTGCGAAGGGCACTCTGTGGTTGTGCAGTATACAACAGTGCATATTTAAATACGGTGAGTAAAGCACATTTAAATACGGTGAGTAAAGTAGACACCCTCACTTCCACAGGTATTTATTAAGTGTCTTTCTTGTGTCAGGTCCTGTGCTCACTCCTTCCCTCCTTGAGGGATACTAAGCTTCTGCTTAGGGCTCTAAAGACTCCTTTTGCCTATAAACCTATAAACTGATACTTGAGCTAAACTACATGCCAGCAGAATGACCAGAGAAATTGGATCACATCAAAAGTGCAGAGCTAAAATTTGAGCCTAGTTTCACCCAACTGCATGTCCAGAGAAACCTGTTTCACTCCCTCTGCACCTGTCAGCCAAGAGACCAATGTGAGGACAAGTCATTTGTAATTAAGCTCCATACTCACAACTCAAATTCACAAGGAGGCTTTGATTAATTTACTCCAAACTAATGCTATTAATGCAGCCTTATTATATTTAAGAAAATAATTGAACTAATATTCAGATTTTCTTAACACAATTAGAACACACACAGGGAATTGCAGTTCCTAGTCTGACACATGAAGACCTTCAAAGTTATCATTGCCATCCTCACAACAAGGTAAAAGCCAAAAAACCTGAAAATCAACAACTTTTCTTAGATTCATCAGAGAATTGAGGTCCCAAGGCAATCTGCTATCACCAAAATAAGAGAAATCAAAAGGTAAATACAGAGAATTGAGACTTACTGGGAGCAGAAGCCCACAGCAGGAGCCAGTATCACTGGGGACACTTTCAGCTATTTGTTGATTTGCTGGAGGCTCTGCATAGACTAGCTTGACAGAAAATGGAGGGTGGGGGCAGCCTTAGCAGGGACTCATACTTTAATAAGTTTTACTTCCAAGAGTTTCACTAGACTCTCAGGGTGAATTTTGGAGAAAAAATCCCCTCATGCTTCCAGCAGAGGGAAAGGAAAAGTAAACATTTGAAATCTGCCCAGAGATTTCTTTTATCCTTAATAAAGTTATTCTTAGGGGAAACTGTTTTATCAAAGTTTAACTCAGTAGAATTTTACTAAAGCTGAACTGACCTATTTAACATAGTACTGGATGTTCTAGCCAGAGCAATTAGATAGGAAAAAGAAAGTCATCCTAATTGGAAAGGAAGAAGTAAAATTATGTCTGCTCATGTATAATGTGATCTTATATGTAGAAATCCCTAAATATCCCACAAAAATCCTACTAGAACTAGTAAATCAATTCAGCAAAGTAGCAAGATTCAAAATTAAGATGCACAAATCACTTGCATTTCTAGACCATAACAATGAACAACCGAAAACTAAATTATCAAAATAATTCCAATTAGAATAGCACCAAAGAATAAAATGCTTAGAAATTAATGAAGGAGGCAAAAGACTAGCATAATGAAAATTATATAAAACATTGCTGATAGAAATTTAAAAAGGCATAAACAAATGGAACCGCATCTTATGTTCATGGACTGGAAAATTTAATAATGTTAACGTGTATTACTATCCAAAGAGATCTACAGATTCAATGTAACCTCTATTAAAACCTAGTTACTGGGGCACTTGGGTGGCTCAATGGTTGAGCATCTGCCTTTGGCTCAGGTCCTGATCCCAGGGTCCTGGTATTTCTCCCCTGCAGGGAGCTTGCTTCTCCCTCTTCCTGTCTCTACCTCTGTCTGAGTCTCTTGTGAATGAATGAATAAACAAACAAACAAACAAACTCATTTTAAAAACCGAATTACTTTTTTAGAAACAGAAAAATCCATACTAAAATTCAGATGGAATCTCAAGGGGCTGCAAATAGCCAAAGCAATCTTGAAAAAGAAAAAATCTGTAGGATTTACACACTTCTTTATTTCAAAACTTACTGCAAAACAACAGTTACAAAAAAAAGTATGGTACTGGCATAAAGATAGACACATAGACCAATGAGAAATAATAAAGATCGTAAAAATAAACCATCACTTGTATGGTGAAATGAATTTTGATAAGGGTGCCAAGATATTTCAATGGAGAAAGGAAACTCTTTTCAACAATGGTTTTGGGAAACTGCATATGCATATAGCAAAGAATAAAGTTAGGTGCTTACCTAAAGCCATATACAAAAATTAATTCAAAATGAATCAAGACCTAAATACAAGACCTAAAACTATAAAATTTTTATAAAACTTTAAGAAAATGTGGAGAAAATGCTTCACTACATTGTATCTGACAAAAATTTCCTAGATATGACACCGAAATCATAGGAAACAGAAGGAAAAAAAAGATGAATTGGACTTCATTAAATTTTTTTGAAATTATGCATCAAAATATATTATCAACAGAATAAAAAGGCAACCCACAGAATGGAAAATATATTTTCAAATCATACATCTGATAAGGGATTAATATCCAGAATATATAAAGAACACCTAAAACTCAAAACAAAAAATGAATAACCTGATTTGAAAATGAGCAAAGGACTTGAACAGACATTTCTCCAAAGACAATACACAGTGGGCTATAAGCACATGAAAAATGCTCAAAATTACTAATCATTAGGAAAATGAAAATTAGAACTATAATGAGACCACCTCACACCCATTTGGATGAGTGCTATCAAAATAATAGAAAATAACAAATGTTGGTGAAGATATGGAGAAATTGGAATCTTTGTGCCCTGGTGGTAGAAATGAAAAATGGTGCAGTCACTGTAGAAAACAGTGTGGAAGTTTCCTCAAAGAGTTAAAAGTAGAATTACCATATGATTCAGTAGTTTCATTTCTGGGTGGACATATAGAAGGGTTGAAAGCAAGGACTCAATCCTATATTTGCACACCCATGTTCATAGCAGCACTATTCACAGTAGCCAGAAGGTGGAAGCAGCCCAAGGGTCCATTGACAGATGACTGGATAAACAAAATATGGTATATACATACAATGAACTATTATTCATCCTTAAAAAAGAAAGAAACTCTGACAGATGCTATAACATGGATGAGTCATGAGGACATGATATTAAGTGAAATATGCCAGTCACAAAAAGACAAATACTATATGATTCCACTTCTATGAGGTAGTTAGAGTAATCAAAATCATAGAAATGGAAAGTAGAATGGTGGTTGCCAGAGGAGGGGGAATTATTGTTTAATTGGTATAGAATTATTGTTTAATTGGTATAGAATTTAATTGGCATAGAATTGGTATAGAATTGGTATGGAATTGGTATGGAATTAATTAGTATAGAATTCAGTTTTACAAAATGAAGAGTTCTGGGGATGGATGACGATAATGGTTGCACATCATTATGAATCTACTTAAAAATGGTTAAGAAGGTAGATTTTCTATTATGTATATTTTACCACAATAGAAAGTTGGAGAAAAAAAGAAGCTGGAAGGAAATAAGTCCACCTTACTTACAGAAGAGCAAGATAAGAATTTCATCCATCTTCTCTTCAGAAACCATGCAAGTGAGAGGAGAGTGAAGTTAAATATTTAAAGTGTTGAAAGAGAAAAAAACAAACAAACCTAAAACTCTGTATAAAACAACATCACCCTTCAAAGTAAAGGAAAAACAAAGACTTTCTCAAACAAAAATCGAGATGATTTGTGGGCAGTAGGTCTGTCTTGCAAAAAATCTTGAAAGAAGCTCTTCAAAGAGAAGGAAAGTGATGTAGCTCAGAAGCTAAAATCTACATAAAGAAGAGAAGAACCTTAGAGGAATATATGGAGATACTGGTTTTTAAGACTCCTATAACAAAATATTGAGCGACTTAACAGAAATGTATTTCCTCTCAGTTCCAAAGGCTAGAAGTCTGACCTCAAGGTGTTGGCAAGATTATTTCTGTGGGGAAATATTTCCTTAGCTTGTAGGTGGCTATCTTCTCCCCGTCTTCACATCTTACCTCTGCATATGTGTGTGTGTGTATGTGTGTTCTAATTTCTCTTCTTATAAGGACACCAGTCTTTTGGATTAAGGTTGACCGTAATGACCTCATTTTAAGACAGTTACCTCTTTGAAGACCCTTCCATCAAATACAGTCACATTCTAAGTGACTGTGGGCTCAGACTTTAACATGTGAATTTTGAAGAGACACAATTCAGTCCATAAGAAAAGGTAAAATAAAATCTTTTCTTTTTCTTTATTGATGTAGTAGATAACTGTTCAAAATAAGAATATTGGCAATGTGTTGGGTGACTGTAGCTTATAGATAAATGGAGTTAAGGACAGCAATGCAATAAGAAAAAGTAGTGAGAGATTGGGAATATTCTAAGTGTCTGCACTACCAGTGAAGTGGTATAGTGTAATTTGAAAGTTGACAGAATAGTTGTGAATGTATACTACAAACTCTGGTAAAGTCACTAAACAAAAATTTTTTTAAGTAAAATTGACACGCTAAGAAGGGATGGGAAATGAAATTATATAAAATGCTCAGTTAAAATTAGGGAAGGCAGCAAAAGAGGATGATTTTTAAGAAAAGAAAAAGGACAATAAATAAAACACAGTAACAAATATGATAAATATTAATGCAGCTATATCGATAATCACTTTAAATGTTAATGGTCTAAATATGTCAATTAAAAGACAAATTGGTAGGGTAGATAACACATGAGACTCATCTAATATTGTCTATGAGAAACCCACCTGAAGTATAAGTCATAGATATTTTAAAAATAAAGGAGTGGAAAAAGATATACCACACAAACACTAATCAAAAGAAAGATGACAGAGCTGTAACAATTTTACACAAAGCGGACTCCAGAGTAAGGACCATGACCAGTGAGCTACTTTCCAAGGCAGATCCTGGAGAGGGGGTTACTCAATATTCCTTCCAACATTTTATTTTATTCCTCTCCTTCCTCTACTGTAGAGTCTGGGGAATTAAAGACTTACACGTCTAGAGGCCGTGGTTCAGAAAGCAGAACAGAAGCAGATGTTTGCTAAACATTTTGGAGAAAATTTTTTGCTTCCCTAATTACAGAAACTATTCTTTCTTTCTCTGCTTCCCTCATTCCTCCCTTTTCCTTCCTCAATGCGAAGGCTTGAGTTATCTTGTGATCATGAGGGAAAGGCTGAGAGATTTATACAAACTTTAGCCCTGACACCCTTGAGCAGATGAGTAATATAGATCTTTTTCTCATAGCTGAATGCAATCTAGTTTGAAATAATCTCACCTCCATTGCTCCCAAGTGTTCGGTGAAAGTCTGTTACAAACCAGAACTCTTTGCCAGGGCTTTATAAGGAAATGAAGGAAGATGGAAGAACATTAGCTCACACAGTGCCTGGGAGCAAAGTGAGAGCAGGGAGCATGAAAAGTAGCCCGTACTAGCTCAGGAAATGAAGAGACTCACTTGTGTGCAGGTGCACGCGCGCGCGCACACACACACACACACACACACACACACACACCTTGGACCTGCTGCTATAGGAGCTATGCAATGGAGGATCAGACTATTTGGGAAGTAAAGAATCTCTTAAATTCTAGGTGATTTAGGGACATTCAGGTGCAGACACACTGAGTTATTTCTGCCTAATTTTTGTTCTGAAACACAAAAATGTCGCCACGGTGATTGCAACTCCAGATCACAATTATCCTGATGTGGTGATCAAGAAAACGGTGTAAAATGGTTCTTCATATGTACATTTTTGAAAATATATAAAATTATTCACAAGCATCTCATTGAAACAAATGAGCAAAGGATGGTAAATGAAAGTACATTGTAAAATGTTCGTTTTTATGTAAGCACTGAGCAATATGTATGTTTTGTCTTATTTAGTGAGCTTCACTATTATCTTATGCTCCTGTACCCACTCAATCTCTACTACTCTAACCTGGCATCTTTCTATAGGGTCTCAAGTTGCTCAGCTATGCCATCTTGTACTAAATGTTCGGGGGCTTAATCTTTGGTGTGGGAGGGAGCCACGTCAGATGGAGGGAATGTCCTATCCATATTCTCAGGAGACTGGTGTGGGCTCCTGTGAAGTGGGAAGCAGAGCGAGTGGTATGACCGCCTGGTTTAAAGGCTCGCAGTACATGTGAGTCCTCTTTGTAACCATTCCCACCCTTTATCAAGGATCCTGGTTTCCTAGGGGATCAAGTGGACCAAGGAGAATGCCCTTTGTCTGAACATTTCACAGTGACCCAGGAATTTACACAGGGTGACAAAGATGTGTCAGCTCCATTCATGTACAACATCACTCATTTACCTCAGACCTTGTCAAAATTATTTCCAGTTTCTAGGTATACCTTGAAAATGTTAAAAAAAAAAAAGCTGTGCTTTGTAATTCCTGCCCCTTATCTTGAAACTTTCACCTGCTGATTGGTCCTGGTGGCCAGGTGTGGGCTTGGATTTGAGTTGAGATGACCAATTCATCTCAAGTTGCCTGGACTTTCCTGATTTTAGCACTGAAAGTCCCTCATTCTGAGGAAATTCTTAGTTCTAGGAAATTAAAGCTGGTCAGTCTGTTTCTGAGCAAGCTGCAGATGCATGAAGAGCCTGTCGATAACAATGCTTAATCTTTGGATCATCTTGGAAATGCCACACAAGGGTTTGGGAGACACACAGGGATACAGCATTGTCTAGATCCAGGCTCAGGTGTCCGGAACTTTACAGAGATCCAGTAGTATGGGCAGCTACGTCTGACTTCCTCATTGCTCAAATCCAACTTTATAATAGATGACAAAACTTAATATAATAAAATTTGTTATTTAATATAACATTATAATACAATTTTATTACAAAAAATAGAAGAAAGTAAACAAATAAATATTGCTAGCTAGAAAAGACAAAATAAAAAATGTTCCTAAGGATCATAGAAAAATTTTCCAAAGGAAGAATGTATCTTTGGAAATTACAAAATCCAAAGGTTATGGTGAGGTTTAAATGTTTTAGCAGAAGCTTAAGTGAATGAATGGACTCACTCAGGAAAATGAAGGGGAACCTTACAGGAAATGAATTCTAGAGGGAAGAGACCTTTTAGAGATAGCGGAGAAATTTCCCAAGCAAATAAAAGCATGAGTCTTGCCCTGACATGTTAGAAAACTATAGAAAATGAGCTATAGGTCTAAGAATAAATGGAAGAATTCATCAGTTCTTTGTAAAGCCAGTTGACAGTTCAGGGTTGATGAGACTGGTCAGAGAAACCCCAATGAATTGAGAAAAGAAAATGAACATAGAAAAAAAAAAAAAAGAAAATGAACATAGCAGAGCAAAATTCCTTGAAGCAGATACTCATTTAAGCTTCCGTAAAAATGTCTTCAAAACCTTGGCAGAGACTCAAAATCCCAGGTTATCTGATCACCAAGGCTGGAGGCGTGTTCAGCTAGGATAGTTCAGGGATCTGGGCATGTGGATTGCAGAATGATGATTCCCTCCATCAGGCTAACTACATCTCAGAACAGTTCTTTCTCCTCAAGGGCGAAGCAGAACATCATCTCTTCTTCCTAAAGTGTGGTTCTCTTTCCAGATCAGCAGGATCTCTCAGCTTTTGATGCACTTCCTTTTCCCCGTGCAAATGGTCCAAGATCCTAAAGAATAACACTACTGATGCCTTTGGTAATTTAGATTCTCCTGCTGTGTCTCTCACACTTGAGAGTGATGCAGCTGGCCCAAACTTTGTTCCTCCATGTCATGATGCAACAACAAAACCCTAAATGATCCAATTTAAAAATGGGCAAAAAAAAACTTGAGTAAACTTGAGTAAGTCTCAAGACACACAAATGGCCGACTATGTATGAGAAAAGATGCTCATTGTCACTAATCACTAGGGAAATGCAAACCAAACCATAGCGAGATACCACTTGGAATGACTTTTGTCAAAAAAAATGGAAAATAGCAAGCACTGGTGAGGATGTAGAGAAAACTGAGTCTTGTGCACTGATGATGGGAATGCAAAATGGTGCAGCTACTATGGAAAAGAGTGTAGAGGTTTTTCAAAAAATTAAAATATCATCATATGATTCAGAAATTCTGCTTCTTCAGAAATTATGGATATATGATCCAAGGAATTGAAAGCAAGGAATCTGATATTTATACATCCACGTTAATGGCTGCAATATTCATATTAGCCAAAAAGTGGAAGCAGCCCCTTTGTCCGTGGACAGGTGAGTGTATAAATGAAATGTGATATATGCATACAACGGAATATTATTCAGGCTACAAAGGAAGAGAATTCTGATACACACAACAGCATAGATAGATGATTCTTGAGAACATTATGCTAAGGGAAATAGCTACAAAAGGACAAACACTCTATGATTCCACTTATGGGAGGTAGTAGGAGAAATCAGAGTCTGAGACAGAAGGCAGATCTTGTTTGTCAGAATCTGAGAGAGGGAAGAATGGGGAGTTCTCCTTTAGTGGGGACAGAGTTTCAGTTTGGGAAGATGAAAAAAGTTCTGGAGACAGGTGGATGTGCTACAATAGGAATACGTTTAATGCCACTGACTGTACCCTAAAAAATATCTAAAATATTAAACTTTATGTTGTGTGTATTTTACCATAATAAAAAAATAAAATACATAAGACATGGCTCTTCTTCAAAAGTTGCCATGATGACCTCTTTTTTTTTTCTTTTTGCGGAAAAAGAAACCATTGTATCCTGTCTCACCAAGGTGATTGCAAAGATTTTCAGACAATCAGTTGATTTTCAAAGCTCAAATGAGCTAAGCTTTTCAAAAATAATTTTATCACCTCTGCCCATTGCTTTAGACACTGTCTCTCTCCCTTGATGGTCCTTTAAATATGCATTAATGTAATAAGATTAGGCATTGCTCCTTCGCACATTCTCACTGCGGATCGGAGTGTGAAGGTGAAGTGGATTATAATCAAACCTGTTCAGATTCCCTCAGCTGCCTGGGGCCTGGGTTGATTGCAGACTTCGGATGCAGTGCTCCTCGGCGAAATAAGGTGAAGGGATGACGGGAGTGCAGGGAAGATGAGCTCTCCTTGAATTTGTGACTGTGGCTGCTTTTCATTGTGATTAATGGTCACTGGCCACTGCCCATATCAATCCAGGCTTATTCCCCCACACGGAAGAGAGCCCGCCTCAACATTACAGGAGTTAAAGTGGTCGTGACAGCTGCTGCACTGGCCTGGAGAGGTCCCTCCCCGCCACTCCCTGCGCCGCTGGCATGCTCCCCTCCACCATGGTGCTCCCACCCAAACAGGTGAGAAGGCATGGCCACCGGCTGGCGGGGGCCGGGGCAAGGCTAGGTGGCCCTGGTGGAGGTGATTTGCCTGGCTGTGTGGCAGAGGGCCAGGCAGAGACTTTGGGAGCCTGGGAAAAAGCCACCTCTTATTCTGAGAACAGAGGTGTGTTACTGGATTTCTTTTCATTCTGGCCCCCTCTTTTGTAAAATGGGGGGTAAGCCTTGCCCAGCAGGTGTGTTCTCAGGATTGCACGGGACAATGCGCATCACTCGTCTGACTCACTGTAGGCGAGTCTTCTCTGAATCTCATCTCTGTTGCTGAAGAGGATGCTCCCACTAAAGCAATTTGATTCTTGCTTCAACACTTTTGTGTGAGCTGCTCCCAATGCCTGCAGTGTCCTCCCACTATGAGGACTACTGTCGGTCTTTCACTGTGCCACCCAGATGTCACTCATTGTTTCTTTGTGGAAGGCCACCGCCCCTCTTTCCCTCATAGAGACAGCGCTACATAACTTTCCCTCCCGTGCTCCACTTCTGTGTCCTGGTCGTATTTCTGTTGTCAGGCTTCCCTTCAAGGACAGTTGTTCACTGTTTCTCTGACTACTCTGCTAGTCATTGCCCTCAGAAATCCACTGGGTTTTTTTTTGTAGAAGTCTTGATGGTAAATAATTTTAGATTTTTGAGGGCCATACAGCCTCTGTTGTAGCTGTTCCATTGTGCTGTTGTGCTGCAAACACAGCCATGGGAAGTAGGTAAACAAATGAATGTGGCTGTATGTTCAATAAACTTTATTTAACCAAACAGGTAGCAGGGCCAGAGATGGTCGATGGGCCAGAGTTCCTGACTCCTGCTCTGTCCCACTCATGCAGCACAGAGCTTGGCAAAGCAAACACTGGAAAAATGTATTTTTTTCTAAATTCTGGGCTCAGACCTGGCTCTGAAATGTCCTCTTCCACTGGTATATTCTGCTCCTGTTTGGGATAGGCCCACTGGATGCAAAGAGAAGCCCAGAAAGGCCCACTGCATGTGACTCTTGCTCCAGAAGCTATATTTTGTGGGTTTCTTGCTTGGGTCAAAACACAAGGACATGTGATAGCGCGAAATGGCTGCTGTCCATGATGTCAGAAGAACTGGACTCTTGCTGTGTAGTCAATGGTGTCCATGTCCCCCTAGAACCTCAATGTCTTCATTTGCAAGTTAGGCCGTGTACCTACGTTGGAGGACTTGGATGAAGATCACAGTGGTATCACATACTCTGTTGCTTGGTAAGCAGACTTGCTAGTCCAAAGCTGGCTGACTGGCTAGTCAATATTATCATAATCATTATTACGAGGCTCAGATTCTAGCTTTCTTCCATACTTCAACCCCTGGGCCCACAGAAGAGGCCTGTGTTCATTCATTCATTCATTCATTCATTCATTACAAAGTCAGGATTGGAAAATTATCAAATAAGGGAAGAAACTACTCTGTTGGGTCAGTATACCAGTACGGACTTTAAGAACATTCCAAGCATCACTGGCTGATGTTCTTTTTCATCAGCTCTGTTTTTATATGTCCTGCTGATTTAACCATTGGTCAGGGGTCTAGGATAAGAGACACCAGAATGCTGGCCTGGACTCTCAGACTATGAGAGGTAGTGAGTCATATATTGTCTGTAGAGCCTCATTTGGAGAATAGGTTGGGGTGACAGAGATTATTTCTCTTCCACCAAAGTCTGTTCCCTTCTTCTTCCCAAGTCACAGCCACACTGTGTGTCCCTTGCAGTGAGACTGTCTACCTATGGCCATCAGACCAAGTTATAGGCAGTGAAGTGTCAGCAGAAAGATAATGCACCTCTTCTAGGCCTGGCCCTCAGGAAAAACAAAGTACAGAAAAAAGAAAAACATTTCCCATGTTCACTTCTTGCTTTCCTACCTCCTCATGTCCTGGGAGGGTGCTGATGAGGGAAACCCTGGGCACCACATGGTAATGACCACAGCCTGACCACAGCCTGAGTCCCTTCACGATCTGGTGGAGCAAAGCTGGGCCTAACCATGAACTTCCACCTTGGACACTTAACAGAGCATCACATCAACTACTTGTACTGTGCTGTGTTGTGTTGTGTCTTCAGCTATGGAGTTTGAGAGCCTATTTATTAGAGCATTTTCTTACCCAAAATGAACCAGATATATCTACCTTCTTTCTTCCCTTCCGTCATATCTTATTTTCTTTCTGTCTTCCTGACTTGCTCTTCTTTTTCCAACTGCACAAACCCATAATCCTTCAAGTAGGAAGTTTGATTGAAGATTGAAAACTTTTCAAATTTTACAAAACTGATGTAGTGTACTAGGGCTGATCCCTTGCAGGGCTGAAGCTTATGCAATTTGGGGAACTTCTTCAAGTAAAAGATTCTAAATTTTGAATACAATATCGGGGACAAAAGCCCTGAAGTCAGACAGCCCGGGTGGCTCAGCGGTTTAGCGCCGCCTTCAGCCCAGGGCGTGATCCTGGAGACCCAGGATCGAGTCCCACGTCGGGCTCCCCTGCATGGAGCCTGCTTCTCCCTCTGACTGTGTCTCTCCCTCTCTCTTTCTCTCTGTCTCTCATGAGTAAACAAATAAAATCTTCAAAAGAAAAAAAGCCCTGAAGTCTAAGCCTCTTTAGCTGCCAGTAGATCCCCCACTGGTGGCACATACACAGGGTGGCTGGTAATATAATGGAACTGACACATTTGGACTAAACCCACTATTCAAAATTATTAATATATCTGCACAAAAACGTATTAATATTCTACATGGGATCAATGAAGATCATACATGGCCTCTCAATAATTCAGGTCAAGTTTTTCCCCTAAATTAGTAAAGGTCAGGGACACCTGGGTGGCTCAGCAGTTGAGTGTCTGCCTTTGGCTCAGGGCATGATCCCGGGGTCCTGGGATCGAGTCCCACATCGGGCTTCCTGCAGGGAACCTACCAATGGTTAAATCAGTAGGACTGCCTCTCTCTCTCTGTGTGTCTCTCATGAATAAATAAATAATCTAAAAAAAATAGTAAAAGTCGGCTTTGGTCTCCCTATCAAATGAACTTTTAAAAATACAGCTTTTAGAACTCTTTGGGTTTCAGAATGGTGGATATGGGATCTGCATAATGGTCGTGCGTATTAGGTCCTATGAGAGAAGACGGTATCATACGTACGATCTAAACTCCTTCTTTTAGTGAGTCTACCATCCTCATGAGGAAACGTGATGTGAAGTGACACAGCTATAATGTGATTCCTGCCAAGGGAGTAGCTCACATGAAATGAAAGACTTATGTTACCCAGAGGGACTTTCTGTGGGTGAATGTAAAGTCCACAGAGAACCTGGGGTCTTAGAGAGTCTCTGTGCCCAATCACCATGACGTGCCCTGATGTTCACCAGGATGTTGTGGCAGGTGGAGGTATCCTAGACAGTGAGTCAATCAGGAGAAGCTAACCAACTTGAAGCAGACAGTGGGTTCCTGGGTGGCTCTGTCAGTAGAGTGTCAGACTCTTTGATTTTGGCGCAGGTCATGATCTCAGAGGCATGGGATTGAGCCCCACATCTGGCTCCACACTCAGCATAGAGTCTGTTTGTTCCTCTCCCACTGCCCCTCCCACTGCTATCTCTATCACTCTCTGTCTCAAATAAATAAATCTTTAAAAAAGAAGCAGCAGACAGATCTGAGCTCAAATGCTGATTCTTCTCTTACTTATTGTGATGTTGGGTAAGTTGCTAACTCATTGGAATTATCAAGTTAAATTAATGAGATACAAGAACAGTTGTTATTGGCTGCCATTCGTTCTGTCCTTACCACACTTTGAGCATTGTGATAGGTGCTTGAGGTGAATGATCTCATTTACTCCTCCTGTAACCCCATGAGATAGATGTATTATTGGTTTAAGGCTAACAAATTAAAGATCAGGGAGCTTCAGAAACTCATCTAAGATTCAGGTCTGTTTGACCCCAAAGCCCAAACAGGGAACTACTGTTCCTCTGCCCCTTCCAAGGATATAAAAATGACTCAGAAAGTCATAAACATAAAATGATGCCAAATTCTTGTCCTTGGTCTGGTTTATCCAAGCTCCTGAATTTTCTCCTTTGAATCTGAATTTGACCCAGATGCTTGATACCTTTTCCTGATCTTCTGTTCTGATCTTTTCCTTTCCAAGAAGACATTATCCTAGATTTAAAGGCAGAGATTGTAAAAAGAGAGAGCGTAGGGGACACCTGGACTGTGACTAGATTTGTGACCTTCAAGATATCGTAAACTTTTTGAAATTTTAATTTGGTAATTTTGTATAAAAATCTGCACATCAGGCGTCTCTTGAGAAACTGAAATGACAACGCTAGGCTTGCATTTTTCCATGATAATTGGCAGCCCCTCAAATCTCAAGAAGGTCCCCTTCTTATAGCACCCTGTACTTTTTTTTATACTTGCTAAGGAAATATACATTTTTGAATTAATGAGGATGATGACATGAAGGGAGTGTGTTCACATATCCATTTAATACCCTATTCCTATGATAACTTAATAATCCATGCCCTTCAGTATGAAGCTGGCTCTCAATCTTTTTGAAGAATTGATCCATAATGGCCCCAAACACTTGCCATTTAAGTCCGAATGTTGGAAGTATAATGACTCCATAGTGATGTCTTTCTGCCACTTAATGGCCCCTAAACATTAAAGAAATTCTAATTGGCAGGGTCTGTGGGGCTATTGTTTTTTAACTTATGGTAGCTTTAGCTTCCAACTAGTACAATATACAAGATTTATGGGCAATAAAACGTAGATCCCTAGCCATAAGAATTGTCACGAACTGCATGTAGGGAAAAACAATCACAAGTTTATGTTGCCTGATGAGACAGTGATTGGCCATAATCATACTTTGATTTCATATACTGGCTTTCTTCAGAGGATCACAAGGTCCCTGCACATGTGGTTTATGAATCATGATCCATATAGACAGGGATGGTCCATCATCACCAAACCTTCTGTAGAGCACCAAGCACATTAATGCTCCCCTCATTTAGGTTGTTGTTATTTGAGCAAATCCAATTAATCTAACAAATTGAGCAACTATCAAGAGTCCAACTCAGTGCACATGGATGTTTGTGGTGAGAGGACCTTTACAGGTTGACTTTATTCAATTCATGTATTTTCTAATTAAGTATTTCCTGATCCTCCCAAGTAGAGTAGCCTTCTCCTGGTCATCCTCCCCACTGCTCTTAGCACTTTGCCAGTTTCTTGCCCATACACAGTTGGGCTCAGGTGGGAGTCAAACAGCATAAGTGTCTTGGCAAGGCACAGGGTTCAGGGCAGATTTCAGGTAGGCCCCTGTATCCATCTCTCCTAGCCAAGTGAATAAATCCCACCAGTTCACCCATTCTCAATCTTCTCATCTTTAAAATCAGAAATAACACTACTAATATTGCATAGTTGGGAAGAATATTTTGGAATATTGTACATAAAGTACTTAACTATACTGATGGTATTGAATAAATACTAAACTATTCTTCCAGAGTATGGGAAATGTGTTGTGCTTTTTTATCTATTCCTCTTGGCGGAATTCCTGCTGAACTGAAGATTGTAAAAACTTATTAAAGGAAGGAAGGAGGGATCCCTGGGTGGCTCAGTGGTTTAGCGCCTGCCTTCGGCCCAGGGCATGATCCTGGAATCCTGGGATCAAGTCCCACATTGGGCTCCCTGCGTGGAGCCTGCTTTTCCCTCTGCCTATGTCTCTGTCTCTCTCTCTCTCTGTGTGTGTCTCTCATGAATAAATAAATAAAATCTTTTAAAAAATAAAAATAAAGGAAGGGAGGGAGGGAAATTCAAAGCCATTAAATTATATGGGTCATTTAATGGCTTTGAATTTCCCTCCCTTCCCACTTAGCAGGATAGCAGGAACAGAACAAGTAGTAATTTGGAATTCTTCAAAATAAATACAAGGAAAAATAAGTTTAAGACATATGAATGGATATTTTATTTTAATTTTATGCACTACTATTTACCTAAAAAATACGAAAGTACCAATTCGAAGGGATACATGCACCCCTATGTTTATTGCAGCATTATTTACAATAGCCAAACTGGAAGCAGCCCATCAATAGGTGAGTGGATAAAGAAGATCTGGTATATAAACACATGCATGTGCACACACACACACACACACAAACACACACACACACAGGAATGTTATTCAGCTATGGATGGTTATTTCTGGGCCAAGACGTTCTGTGGTCAACATAACTCTCCAACTCTCCATTGGCATGTTTCATTTTGAGTGTTTAATATAAGACCTTTCCAAGAAAAAATCTGCTTTTTATATAATTGTTTCATACTCCATATTTTCTGTCATGAAAAGGTCATTACTTTTCTCCTCTGCAAGTGTCTCCTACCTCATGACAAATCCAAGCCCCAGGGGCTCATTCGGTCCCAGGAGTCAGTTTGAGCTTCAAATTGCCATGCAGAGTGGAAACTGGAAAATTTAGTCTACTGGGGACCTTTCTGTGCTGCACTGATATTAATGTTACACTGCTGAAAAACAGATGCTGTCTTATGTCTCCAGAGGACATCCTCGACCTGTACTCAGTGATCCCAGCATGTCACCACCTGATCCTGCAATAACTTACCCAGGAAGTGTGAGGAAGGGGGAACAAGGTCTTGCCTCACTGTCTTCTCAGTCGTGGTCATTCCACATGCACATAGTCATGGACTCCGTATTGCACAGTATCCCAGCAGGAAGTCGCACCCAAGGGATTCAGCAGAAGAAAGCTGCACCAAAGGACAATTTCAAAATAGAAGTGGCTGAGCAAAAACAGAATCGGTGCCTTCCTGAAGCTATGATTTTAATAGCATATTTTAGCCGCAACTACACCGTGATGGAACATGTTTCAGTAAATACTTTGACACTTCTAGTCTTCATGTTTCTTACCCAGCTACTTCCCAGATTTGCAAATGGGTGCATGGTGGCTTTTCTTTCTGAAATGGCACTCACAGGCTCATGTTTAATATTATGCTAACTTGGCTCAGAGAAGATCCTTCTGGCCTCCAACTATAGCCTTTAGGTACAGCCTCAGTAAGGCAGGAAGGTAGAGGGAGGCTCAGTGCTCCATTGCAGTCTGTGTGAGAGACACAGTTGGCAAGGACTGGGCTATTTCAAGGCATGAGGGTGAACACAGAAATATATTTCCATAAGTATACCAGATGCACTAATTGGAGTCCACTGTCCACTTCTTTGGAGCCTACTTTCGAACACACAGCCTCCAGTTTTCATTTACAGCTTCAGAAATTTATTTGTTATTCCCAGCTGGACTTGTGTCCGGGGCTCCAGAATGATAGCTATAATCATTAGGATTTTAGGAAAGTGAGGACAAGAGAAATTCTCCAATATAATTTCCATCCTTTCGAACATAGCCTGCTATCATTCAAACTTGTCAAGTTGCACGTGAGTTGCTAATGGGATATCAGAGATATAGACCGGTCATGTATGCAGAGCTCCATCACCAATCATATTCTGGCAGATTCAGAGTGTGGGGTTTTGCACAGAAGTTCAGAAATACACATGGAGGCCTTCACAAAGATATTTATCAACATTCTGCAGTGCCTGTTTCTAAATTTTATAAATATTTTAATAAGTGAAAAATTAAAGTTAATTTCCAGGTGGTTTTGTTTTCTCATGTGTAAAATGGATAATAATAGTACTTTCTTCACTGGAGGGCTTTAAAGCTAAAGGTGGATTAATACCTCAATCATTTGTTGAATGAGGCAGAGGATAGCTCACTAGCTAGCTAGCTGGATAGGTAAGTGGGTAATAAATCAATATAGACACATTGATAGATGGACAGCTACCCAATAATGTTGAGTGTTCCAGTCCGGGGATAAATAATCATTATTCACTTGGTCTTCAATACATGTTTATAGATTACTTGGATGATCAGAATAAAGCTCTGTACTGGCTTTTTAACTTTCAGTTCTTGAACTTCACACATTCATACTCAATATTTCTTTCAAAATAAAAAAAAAAAGAAGAGAAGGTATATTTTCCAAAAGATGTATTTCCACTGAAAAAGTCCACTGGTAAAAATGAAGCAATTACCCACAACATTATTGGGATTGGTGTCTTCTATCTGCCACTGAGAGTACAAATATGTGTAGGGCAGACCCACACACATGAGTGGGGATATCTCAATGAACAGCTCTCCAATTTGGAGGGAAGAGGGTCTGTGGAGAGTGTATGGGGATGTATGTCAAGATCATTTCATGAACAAATTGATCTGTATAATTAGAGGTTGTATCTTATTAAACCACTCTATCTTGGTCATTTATGAATACAACCTGGTTTAGATGAATCTACTCGATTTCCAAGAGGAATTTCATTAATAACAATGATGATTCTTAGAATTTAACTATGTACAAGACACAATATAAGTGATTTGTGTGTACTAATTCACTTAATTTCCAGAACAATCTTGTAAGTTAGGTACTATTAGCATCTCCCTTTCACTGAAGAGCCCAATGACACAGAAGGGTTGAGGAACCCCATGACATCTCATACCAAACATGTGGCAGAGCTGGGGTGTGAACCTAATAGTCTGAACCCAGAATATAAGCTATTGGCCAGTACAGAACCCTTTTATTTAGAAAATGGGTTTTATAGCTTAGGAAATGGTGGCTGAGAAAGGAAACTGATCCATAGAGCCAGAGCCAGGGCTGGGAAGTGTCTTTTAATTTAATTCATACAAATCCACTAAACACTTCCTTCAGGCCAGCAGTAGGCAAGGCCATTAGATATACAATGGGGAACAAGACAAATAAGGTCCCATTCTAGCCCTTGCAGAGATGAACTGAGTGGGGCATGAAGTGATTGAACTGGTGGCAGTAAGAAAGCAGGGTCGCTGTGCTGCTGGAGTGCAAGGAGCCAGGGCAGCCTCAAGGCCCCAGGGTAAGAGCAGGAGGAGGATGAAATTAGCCAGGTAGGTGTGCCTGATCAGGCCTTGGCACTTAAGGCCTTGCTGCATTTTGAAGAAAATGAACCCTTCTCATTGTGGCTTCCAGAGTTGAGAATGGTCTGGCCCTGGCTACCAAGTAGGATCTCATCTGGAACATTCTCCTGTTCTCCCTCTGGTCCATCCCAGTTGCCTGTTTTCAGAGTTTCTTAAATAGGCCAAGATCTCTCCTGACTGCAGTCTCCTTTATATATGCTCTTCCTTCTGCCTAAAATGTACTTCTGTGCCTTTCCAAAGCTCCTTCAGGGCTTACTTCAATGCCATCTCTTCAAGGAGGCTTTATAAATGACCCTCCGAGTTCCCTCCAATGATCCCAATTCGTGATTGTTATGGATTGAATTATGTCCCTCCCTCACCCCAGATCTCCATGTTGAAGCCCTAACTCCCAGGACTTCATAAAGTGACCTATTTGGACATAGATTTCATCAGGTGGACCCTAATTCAGTATGGCTGGTGTCCTTATAAGGAGGGGAAATTTGGACATAGACACAGATTCAGAAAGAAGCCACATGAAGATGAAGGCAGAGATGGGAGAAACACTTCTACAAGCCAAGAACACCACAGGTTGCCAGCAAAACACCAGAAGCTAAGAGCGGCATGGAAACAAGCCCTGCAGACATCTTAATCTCAGGCTTGCAGCCTCCAGAAGCGTGAGGTAATCAAATCCTGCTGCTCAATCAACTTACTCTGTGGTGCTGTTTTCTGGCAGCCCTTCCAAACCAGTACAGTGATTACAACTTTATTATGGGTTAACTTAGCCCACTCGACTAGGGGGCCAGGCATGTCTGCTTCAGTCACCAGTGCCCCTAACCAGGACTGGTATGCGGCAGGTGCTTAAAGAACTCTTGACATGGGCCGATTCTCCTTTCCCTCCAATCCCTCTCCTCCTCTCTTCCTTTTCCTTTTTTACTCCCTCCCCTCCCCATACTCTCTTCCACATCTCTTATTTTTGAAATGCTTTCAGGATGATGGGGATCCAAATATTTCTAGAACTTCCTCACAGTTTAAGACAGGTTGAGAAACAACTGAGACCAGAACCAGATGCCAAGGAGACGCCACAGACCTTACCCACCCACCCAAGAGAATTTTGTTTAATTTTCAGGTAATCTTGGGTATAGCTTGTTTCCCAAAGGTGGGTCACAAAGAACTTGCTGGAAGGCAGTGACTCGTAGAGCAAGTGGAAAGCACATGGCCCAAGGTATTGCCTAAGTTTGGTTTGTAACCTTAGTTCCTTCTCTTTCTGACTGTGGGCTTGAGAAATGCCTTTATCTTTGACTCCAGCTTATCTACAAACTAGGAATATTGTGTCAATCTACTTTTTTACATTTAGCAATATATTGTGAGTCTTTTTCTATGAAAATAAATGCTAATTTACAGTATCTTTCTCAGAGTTTGCAATCAATGCCACTATTAAATATATATACACATATATTAAAGAATTTATATAGTTATGAACATTAAATATATATACATGCACATATGGTAATTAACTAATCCTCATTACTGTACATTTAGATATCTTTCAAGTTTTGCTATTATAATGGTTGGTGAGATAAACTTTCTTGTACAGTCATGTTTGTGAACCTGTGCAATTATTTTCTTAGACCATGTTTCAAGTGTTTCTTTAGAATAGATTTTTCCAGGATAAACTTAGGTCTAAGGAAATGCAAATTTTTGAGATCTTTCCTATATACTGTTAAACTGCTTCCCAGAAAAAGTTGGATCAATCCATCCTCCTTCAGCAGTATAGAAAAGTATAAGAGCACCTGTTCCCCTCACCAAATACTGTCATTCTTTCACCCATTCCAGCTTGGCGATTCTGAACATTTCCCGTGTTCAGAAGCCTTTGGTATTTATCTCCAGTGTTTCTCCTTGTGCCGTTCACTGCATTCTCAGTGTGCTCTGCTTCATGCCCCATAGGAGGGATTCACCCTGGCTCTCTTATCCTCCTTTACCCTGTTGCATTTGTTTCCAAGGAAGGACATCAGAGGGCAAGAGAATCTCCATGCTCCCCTCCATCAGGTCAGGTCCACGGTTTGGCAGTGGCTGTATTTCTCTGCCTGTGGCCACAGAACTTGTCTGGAAGCTGTCTTTCACAGACAAGTTCTGGTAATACTGCTCTCTCACAACCCTTTGGTCTTGCTGTTGCTTCTCTGGATGCTTCTTTATCCTTGTGTGTTTCTTCACCCTGCCTACCTCTCTACAAACAATGATATATTATTAAGCTCTGTTCAACTACTGCTTTGGGTGTCCCATTTGTTTCCAATTGGCCCTACAAATGATATATACATATTTCATTAATACTCTATTATACAGTATTGCAATATTTTCCCCAGACTCCTGATTCTCAGGTGAAATTTTTCTGCTTTTTTTTTTTTTTAAATATAGCCAGGTATCCCCAATTTGAGGCAGAAGGAAATCTAATTTAGCAAGAAATCTAAACCCTAGGACTATTTTTCAAGAACAGCTATTTTATGATTTAGAATAAATACAGTTATAGGAAATAGGAAAATGAATTAAGAAGTCTTCCTGAAATAGCAATAAAGCAGACATAATACTATGGATAAAAATGGTGATGTGAGTTAACACTTTGGCCTCAAAATGGATTTCTTTAAATGGTGCAGAAGCTTTGCTTACTTACTTAGGAGGATTAAACTTTCTCCTTAAAATTATTTATATTACTTGTTATATGTAGAAGACATTTTCTTGTGGTTTCCAATTCAGCGAACATTTCATTGAGTATTTGTGGTGAGTCAGCCACTTTCTTAGCCTTCACTCAGTATGGGAACTCTGTAAAGTTGGTGCTTTCATCCTCACTTAAAAGGAAGATCAAAGTTCATAGAGGTTAAGTAAGGTACTTAGAGTCACACAGAAAAAGAACAAACTAACTTCTCAGCAGGAGAGAAATTTAAACCTAAACCTTTTGCTTTTAAATCCAGTGCTCTTATTACAGTATCAAATACTTAGCCAACAGAATACATTTCAACAGAAATCATGAATATTTAACAAAATTCAGATTTAGCCTACATATAATAATGTTTCTGAAATGTTCAAGTTCAGCATATAACT
This sequence comes from Canis lupus baileyi, assembly GCF_048164855.1. Taxonomy (NCBI): domain Eukaryota; kingdom Metazoa; phylum Chordata; class Mammalia; order Carnivora; family Canidae; genus Canis; species Canis lupus. Next base: position 32,145,838 of record NC_132851.1, on the reverse strand, counting down.
ATTAAAGATACATGTTATGGAGGTTAGGGCCACATAAATTAGAGAATTTACAAAAGTAAAGAGTTATAAGTACCGTGTTTAAGTGAAACAAACATTTTCTAAAACAAAGTCTTTTATGAATAAAAATAAATATAAAAATATACTATGAAACAGGTGGCAAAGTAAGCCCACATTGATATCAGTTAAAACTGATAAAGCCAAGTGGATAAAAAACTGTTAGTGGGAATTTGCTTGAAACGGGTCACCCTGAATAGAAAGTATGTGTACAATAGGAGAGGCTATTGATTTTTGGTGTGTTAACAAGAATTAGTGGGCCAGAAAATGTATATTCATTTTCTTCATTTGAAAATAATAGACTGTAAAATAATAGAATTGTTATCACAGTGCAGGATCAAAATCTCATGGGCGAGCCTCATCTGAAGCATTGTTGGTAAAACATATGGCAGTTATGGAGATTCTTTCCCTTCCATGCTCATAATTACAGAGTTCAGCTGCCTCCATGTGATGCAAGCAACTTGCCAAAAAATAAAAAAAGAGATAAACCAATCCGCCTATGCATTATGAACAGCAGTGCATGAAAACAACAACCACTGTGGGACAGAGGTCTCTTGTGACAATGTGGAGTCGAGTGGATGTGGTTGCATTTTAGTTCAAGCTCAAGACTTACAAATAATTTACTTCTAGAGAAAGACTGTGCTCATTAAATCTAGTGGCATTTTCTAACATTTAATACTTTTTAGAATCCAATTCTAGAAAGATGGCAACTTTATAATGTATTTGCATCCCCTTCTCAACTCCCACTGCCAACCACCTCTCTGAATGTGGTGTCCATAGACTCCAGAGGGCTGGCAAGATTTGGGGGCATGCAGAAGTCAAGACAGGAAATGGCGCTTAAAGATCTCTGTTCTCCTAGATCAAATGAGAGCCTGGAAATCAATGGAGAGAAACATGGCAGCGTTACAAAGAGTATGGACCTATGGAGACCTTGGACATCCTTACCCCTCAAAGATTCAGGGGCTGGAAAAAATACTCTTGGAAAAACCTGTTGATCTCCCTGGTTTCAGAGCAGCTTTATTGGAACTTGACAGGTAGGCTAAGTCCTTTTTTATAGCTAAATATTGTTGATAATTAGTCTGACAGAGACGAAGGTACCTTTCTTATCTTTGAAGGTCAATGCTAAGGAACCCTATGGCTGAAGTTGAGCCCCACTAAATGGGAAGGGAAATTTTACATCTAGTCAAAAGAGACCTAACAGCCAGAGAAAAACACTGGAGAATAACAGGCAACTTAAAGAGACAAAATTATCAACACTTAAGATCACATTATATAGCATGAAAAAAAAAAAAAAAAGACTTCACAGGGCCAGATACAGGCAATTCTCATGATTCACGGTCGATGTTTTACACAGTTGCTCTGAATATTGAATTAGCAAATACCGGGCCATGCTGCTGGAAGAAATACAGGGATAGGTTTCTGTGAGCCTCTAGTCAAAGTGTTTCACCAACTGATTAATACATACCTTTGTTTCATGTGTGTTTGTGTTTAAAGACCCCTTGTTTAGTACATATCATGGATTCATCTGTTGAGCTCATGGCCAACATCATTATAACTCATGTTTGAATGAAGCTTATCTAACACATGCATTTGCCCTGGAAAGCATGTCATGGCCATTTTGTACTGAGGGACATTAGACAGCTCTACCACACTGTGCTTAGGGGCCATTTTAAATAACAAAGTCAACAAAAAAAGACCCACAAAGTTTGTGGTTAAATATGGCACTACATAGACTGTGAAAAAGACATTTGTTTGTAGTATGAGAGCTTTAGTAAGAAGGCAGCTGGAGGCATGCACGTTGGCTTTCTCAAATTTTTCTCCACTATGAACGTGTCTGCAAATGACTGCAAAAGCACCATGAGTATTGGTTTTCGGGTTGCAAATACATTTTAGCAAGTAAGCAAATTCACAAACACAAAATCCATCAACAATGAAGATCAAGTGTATATAATAATATTTTTAAACTAAAAATCTCAGAAATTGAAGGAGAATGTGGTTACCATTAGAACCTGGAACACCTAATAGAAGAAAAATCTTAAATCATGAGAAAAACTAAGGAAAGGGAACTATGAGGGAAAAGATAAGAGATGAGATAAGATGAGGGTGGTGCTAATTTGCATATACTGGTGCTTCCAGGGGAACAGAATAAGAACAGATGGAGAATGGGTTATAATAAAACAGTTAATACATTAAAAATTCATTGAGTTAAAGAAAGGCTTGAGTCTGAATCCTGAAAGCCTCAACCAATTCTAAGCAAGATGGATAAAGAAGTCATATACCAAGACAAAGTCTGAAAATGCTCTTCATTTTCTTATCTTGGGAATACAAAGAAAACATTGAAAGCTTCCACACAGAAAGAGAAATAATTTGCAAAGGTAAAAAAGGATCAAACTGGCATGGAACTTCTCCTGCATAGCACCAAATTAGAGATAATGGAATCACATTGTGAGGTCGCTCAGAGAATGAATTCTGAACCAATAATTCTATGTCCAACCAAGATGGTATTCATCTGTTGGTGTGAAATATGTCTGCAGATATAAAAGGGTTCCGGGAACACATCACTGGCACTTCACTGAAGAGACCGAAGTATGGACTCTAATCAACCAAGAAATGAATCTAACAAGAGACCTCAAGACAGAATAGGATAGGAGGAAGGGAAAGAGTATGAAATAAATAAAGATAGAAATAGAGACAGATACACATAATTACCAAAAGCCTTGGTATGCATAGCATACATATCAAAGAATTCCTGAAATAGAAGTCACATGCTCCCAGAGAAAATATTTAAAACTGGGAGAATGAAATTCCTTCTGTGAATAAAACCATGAAGGTATGGGATAGACCAGAGAGGAGAAATGAAAATATTTCTAAGTGTTCATTGCCTTGATGTAGGAGGGTAACAATGGGCAGGCAGGTTAAAGAAGCTCGGTTAGAAGTAATAACTGCTGTCTCACTTTATCACAAAAATAGAATAGTGAGTGGTTCTGGGCATGAAGAAAGGGGAGATCTTTGGTGGGAGTATGCAACAGAATAGCATAAGTTCTGAACTAACAAAGGGTACAAACAAGGCAGTTTATATGTGTAGTGCCTAGAACAGATCGACAAAAATAAATAAGGAAAAACTAGAAATAACAATGTGTAATAAACAGTAAATATGAAGAGCGTGAGAAGAATAAATCATATCCAGTTGTTCTTAATACTATAGATGAATGGGCAAAGGCTGCCCAATTTGTTTGAAAAATAAACTTACTTCCATATTGTTGGCAAAAGTGAATTTAAGACAAAGTAATCAAGAGAGTTGAAAATAAAAAGATGTATAAAGATCTATCAGGCCCTACGACCCAGCAATTGCACTGCTGGGGATTTACTCCAAAGATACAGATGCAGTGAAATGCCGGGTCACCTGCACCCCGATGTTTCTAGCAGCAATGACCACAATAGCCAAACTGTGGAAGGAGCTTCAGTGTCCATTGAAAGATGAATGGATAAAGAAGCTGTGGTCTATGTATACAATGGAATATTACTCAGCCATTAGAAACGACAAATACCCACCATTTGTTTTGACGTGGATGGAACTGGAGGGTATTATGCTGAGTGAAATAAGTCAATTGGGGGACAAACATTATATGATCTCATTCATTTGGGGAATATAAAAAATACTGAAAGGGAATAAAGGGGAAAGGAGAAAAAATGAGTGGGAAATATCAGAAAGGGAGACAGAACATGAGAGACTCTTAACTCTGGGAAACGAACTAGGGGTGGTGGAAGGGGAGGTGGGCAGGGGGTGAGGGTGACTGGGTGACGGGCACTGAGGGGGGCACTTGATGGGATGACATTGGATGAGCACTGGGATGAGCCACTGGGTGGCTCAGTGGTTGAGCGTCTGCCTTTGGCTCAGGTCATGATCTTGGAGTCCTGGGATCAAGTCCCACATCAGGCTCCCTGCATGGAGCCTGCTTCCTCTCTGCCTATGACTCTGCCTCTCTCTCTGTGTCTCTCATTAATAAATAAATAAAATCTAAAAAAAAAAATCTAGCAGGCATACAATAAGAAAGCCAAGTGGCAACGTCAGTGTTATATGTACTAGAATTACTCTCTTTGCATGTTATATACATATTTATAAATTATATGTGTGTGCATATTACTCTTTGTTCTTTGAATACATTACACATTTTACATATGTCTAATAAACATCTTCAAAAATTGATTATATTCCTGAGTACAAAAAACTTAAATTCAAAAACAGTAATTAAGCAGACCACATACTGCGATCAAAATCATGACTATAACTAATTAAAAAAGAGCACCAAAAATTATTAATTACTTAACATTTTAAAACTCAAAGTGACAATTTCAACTGAAATTACAGACTATCTAAAAAAAACAATGAGGGCAGCCCGGTGGCTCAGCGGTTTAGCGTCTGACTTTGGCCCACAGTGTGGTCCTAGAGTCCCCGGGGATCGAGTCCCACATCGGGCTCCCTGCATGGAGCCTGCTTCTCCCTCTGCCTGTGTCTGTGCCTCTCTCCCTCTGTGTGTCTCTCATGTATAAATAAATAAAATCTTTAAAAAAATAAAAATAAAAAAACAGTGAAAAGGATAAAACTTTATAACAAACCCATGAGGCACAACAAAATTAATGACATCTATAAGAAAAATATGTTTTAGAATAAATACATCAAAACTCTCGTTCTTTGAAAAGATTAATAAAAATATATAAGTGCCTTATTGGCAAGGAAAATGTAGAATGGTCTTGGTTCAAAATAAAATTGGAGGTTGAAACACACATATGAAAGAGAATTTTAAGAATGTCAAATGAATGACATGTAAATCTATAACAAATAAGTAAATATGCATGGAAACAAATATAGAGAGATGGATGCCTCCTTGTCAAAATACAAACTACCAAAACTGCTTTGGAAGAATTAGAAAATATGAGCAGATTAATTACCCCCCCCCAAAAAAAAGGATTTAAAAAGCAATTAAAGATTGACTCAAAAAAAAAAAAAAAAACAACACAAAACCTTGAGGACCAGAAGGCTTCACAATTGAGTCCTAACTAGAAACCTGTAATGATCCAAGAAAGAAAAAAAATCTCAAGTACACAACTCTTTAAAAGAGCATAACCTTGGGAAGCCTGGGTGGCTCAGTGGTTGACTGACTGCCTTTGACTCAGGGTGTGATCCCGGAGTCCCGGGATTGAGTCCCACATCGGGCTCCCTGCATGGAGCCTGCTTCTCCTCCTTCTGCCTAAGTCTCTGCCTCTCTCTGTGCCTCTCATGAATAAATAAATAGAACCTTTAAAAAAAAACCCAGCATAACCTTAATACTAACTAAGCCTACAAAGTCCTGAAAAAAGAAATAATGACAAATATTACAAGACCAACTTTATTTGTAATTGAGATGCACAATTTCAATATTAACAAATAGGACCATACACCGTGACCTGGAAGGTTTCTTCTAAAGATAGTCTACCAAGAAATCTATTAATATAAGAATAATAAAAACATTGAAGGTGAATGTGTATTCAGCACAGACTTTGCACTACGTACTCTGCTAAATGATTTTCATGTATTAACACAATGGCCTTCTCACTGTAGTCCTGTTTTGGTCATCACAATCATAATTAGAATTGAATTTTGAAGATGAAAAACCGAAGGTATTAGGAGATAAGTTAAACTCCTATGATCACACATAGTGTAAGTGTTAGGCCTGGAAATCTCAGTGCTTATTCTTGACCATTCTACTGCAAATAAAGGCCTATGTTGGAGGAAGATGGGGGGTAGGGTAAGATCATATGAACAGGTGCTGAAAAGGAATTTGATAAAATTTGGTAGCTATTATGATTATATTAAAAATAATTTAGAAACTAGGCAATGATTCATTATTTACAAAAATCTACTCTTAAACATCATTCTAAAAGAGTAAAACTCTGCAGCCATTTCTCTTAAAACCAAGCACAAGATGGGATGTCCATTAACTATCAATATTCAACATTTTTATAGGTTCTCACAAAAGCAATTTAACATAAAATTAAATAATAATTTAAAACATAGTAAAAGAATCCTCAAAGATACTGCTCCAGCAGTTTTTAGATTTTCTTTCTTTCTTTCTTTCTTTCTTTCTTTCTTTCTTTCTTTCTTTCTTTCTTTCTTTCTTTCTTTCTTTCTTTCTTTCTTTCTTTCTTTCTTTCTTTCTTTCTTTCTTTCTTTCTTTCTTTCTTTCTTCCTTCCTTCCTTCCTTCCTTCCTTCCTTCCTTCCTTCCTTTTTCTTTCTTTCTTTCTTTCTTTCTTTCTTTCTTTCTTTCTTTCTTTCTTTCTTTCTTTCTTCTCTTTCTTTCTTTCTTTCTTTCTTTCTTTCTTTCTTTCTTTCTTTCTTTCTTCCTTCCTTCCTTCCTTCCTTCCTTCCTTCCTTCCTTCCTTCCTTCCTTTCTAGAGCATGAGGAGGGAGAGGGGCAGAGAAGAGAGTTTCTCAAGCAGACTTACCCCTGAGCATGGAGCCCAACATGGGACTTGATCTCAGAATGCTAAGATAATGACCTGAGTTGAAATCAAGAATCAGATGCTTGAACACTTCCTCTGAGACTAATGATGTACTGTGTTGACTAATTGAATGTAATTAAAAAAAAAAGAAAGAAAAAAAGAAAAGAGTTGGATGCTTAACCAACTGAGCCACTCAGGCACCCCTGCTCTAAGAGTTTTAAACTGTATACATACACATATATATTTACATATATATTTGATTTAAAAATCAAGTATTGATAACAAGTTTTTTTTAAGATTTTATTTATTTATTCATGAGAGACAGAGAGAAGGAGAGGCAGAGACATGGGCAGAGGGAGAAGCAGGCTCCCTGTGGGGAGCCTGATGTGGGACTCGATCCCAGGACTCCAGGATCACACCCTGAGCTGAAGGCAGGCACTTAACCGCTGAGCCAATCAGGCATCCCTGATAACAAGTTTTTTAAAACCTCTGTACATTTGTACATACAGAGGAGAGAGAGGAAAACAGAATGTGTTATCTGACAAATGGTGGGGAAGGAAGGGAAAAATAGTATTACAGTATTTCCCTCCATTTATTTAAAATTATAAGGCTCCAATTCTATGTTTGCATAAAGAGAGTTCTGAAATATGGATAATAAATTTTTAATGATGGTTATCTTAGAGTGCTAGGATTTTATTTGATTTTTATTTTCTTTTTTATAATTTTCTGTATGGTTCAGATTTTTCACAATGAGTATGTACTACTTATATGGTTGGAAGAAAGGACGGTAAGGCTCCATTCTTTGTGGGGAAATTGTACTAACGGTGCTTACAAAGGAAAATTTTTAAAATTAATTCTTCTGTCTCCCTCAAGCTGGGGTAGTCAGGCTGACCAGTGAGGTGGGGAAAATAAATGTAATTTAATGTGTAACAATATGTGATATAACATGTAATGCATAGTGCATTTAATATGTAATATAATATGTAAAAAATGGGAAATGCTACAGTCCAAGGGACAAACTAAACTGCGGATTCCAGAAGAACCTCAAGTCTGGGAAGGACCAGGTGATAGTACCAGAAAGCAGTGGGGATCAATAGGGATCCTTCAGGGGTTTAGAACAAATAGCTTTATCTGTAAGTCCTAGGTTCCAAGGAAATGTTTTATGGGACATTAAAACAAAACAAATAGAAACGTTCTGTTTTGGTGGAAGTAGGAGTGGGGGACTTTGAGGACCCTCCATAGTCCCACCCAACTCAAATGGAAGCTCCCAAAGGGCCTTTGCAAAATCCATAGGTTTCTAAGAAGCATCATTTTCAGACCCCTTTTCCAGAAGACTGCCATATGACCATAGATCCCTTCTGTGGGCCACTGGGGTCCAACTCTTAGTTGGCAGCTTGGCTTACAGATTCAGGATTTGGTCAGAAAGAAGGAAAACCCTGCCATCAGATCCGTAGTAGTGATTGCTTATGATAAACGCCAGTAAGAAGTAGACTCCTCTTTATTTTTGGTGGCACAAGGACATAAGAATAGCCCAAGATGTAATGAATTACTGTCCTGGCACTGTCATTGATAATTGTGTATAGAATATACATATAGTATGCATATTCATATTATATATAAGTACGTATGTAATTATAAGTGCATATAAGTGCATATGTATCAGTGCACTGATATATTTATTACTTTTTATGCATTATAATATAAAAACACAATATAGAAAATTTAAAGACATTGTACATCCTGATCCACTATAATTACTTCATTCACCAATTTGTACTATGATCAATCATTACATAATGATCCCATTCTTTTCTTCTTTGGGGGCACAAAAAGCCTATTTTCCCTCATTTATACTGCATTTAAAAATTAACATGACTCAACAAAAGGCTTAGTAGGTCACTGTTCATTACCACAGAATTTATTATAATGAACACCTGGAAGCCGTCCAAACAGTAAATAATAGGACACTGAGTAAAGAGAATCGAGCACCTCTCCCGGAGAGTATAGCGCACAGATATAAGCTGATGCTTACCTAGCATCGGTAATGAATTCCCCTACCCCTCACCTGAGTACATCTAGTGGCAAGTCAAAGTCGAGAGCTTCTCTCCCCATCGGGTTAAGAGGTCTCACTGGTTACTTCTGCTTGTCCTCAGAGAGGGTACACCACCTGTTCACCCCTGGCGTCTGTATGGAAGCTTCCAAGGGACATTATCTTTCCCCTCGTGTTCCCCCTCCCTGATGCCTTGTTTATGGCACTACCTTCAGGTTCACCCTGCTTCTAGGCTCACCCTGCTTCCAGGCTCACCCTGCTTCCTGGATCACCATGCTTCCAGGATCACCAGGCTCCCCCAAAAGTCTGGCCCATGACAGCTGTCTTTGATGCTTCTGGAACTGTATCTCTCCTGGGTGCCAGGAGACACAAGTGCTGTGGAGTTCTAACTCACCAGGGCCTCATCACATTTCTAAAAGAAGCTGGGGGATCAACCCTTCCATGAAATTCCCTCATACGAGTTCCCCCTTGAACTTTACCTAAAGGTCTTTTGTCCCTCAAGCTCAGGGTTAAGTCCATGTGACCACCTCAAAACCGTAAGAGTGACCATGCCGCCTGCATTCTAGTTCCTTCCTCACTTAAGGCTCCTTGTTGTCTGTGAAGTGACCCATGGAAATTTGTACCTGAGGATGTGCTCCTTCTCTCGTAGGCATGCCTGACTCACCATAGTCCCTGACCACGTGCAAGCTCTACCTTTCTCTATGAGAACTTGTAAAAACCTACTCTAGTTACACGGCACCGGCCGAGCAAGCTAGATATTGCAGATCATTGTGCACGAGTAACCTGAACACAGATGGGGAAATTGGGAGATTTGCTCTACTCATTTTGTCACTTTCCCGTATTCTTAATAAGGAGCTTTACTTTTACTTTAGGTCATGGAAGAAATTATACAAATGTGTGAAAAAATTGTAAAAATGTATGAAAGAGAAGAGTCCTTTAATGCATGAATAATAAAAACATATTGTGTCTGTGGCAGGTACTCAAGCGTGACTGCATCTAATCTTTACAATAAATCTGCAAGATAGCTGCTATTATTCTAGCTTTATGGATGGGCAAACTGAGGCTCACTAGAATTCCCTAAGGTATATAGCAAGCAATGAGGACATCTGTTTTTTCTCTGACCTCTTTACCAAGAGCTTCATAATCTTTGAGGGAAAATTGTTCCCGCCTCCACTTCAGCTCTGCCCTGGCCTGCCATTGGCAATCCTGCCCACCCGGCCACAGTTCACTGGTCCAGAGGTGAGCATGTGACCTGTGTTGAACCAATGAGACTCTTCTGAGATATTTGAATTGATACCATGGGAAGCAGGCCAATGCCTTTCTAAGGGCCATTGATTTTGAATTTCACCTCAAAACTGGGCTCCTGCTCTTAGGATTACCTTAATTCCCAAATAGAATTTTCTGTTCTATAGGTTTTCCTGCCTTCTGTGACCCAGAAGATAAAAGATTGTTTGTGACTGCACAACAGGGAGTCCAGCAGTAGGGTCTCAGATGAGGAGAGAGTGGCAGAGCTGAGCCCTAAGAGATGCTCTATGACTTCCAAAGCCCTGAGAAGCTTTCCTTGGGTCTAGCAGAAATCCCTGCCCTTAAGTATAAGAGGCACCTGCCCGGACTCCTCTCTCCACCATTACCCACGCCCACTCCTACCCTTACTTCCCAGGCTCTGCAGCCTCCAGATCAAATGCCAGAAATCTGGAATCTTCCCTGAGAAGCTAAATGATGGTGGGAGAAACATCTGGCATTTGGGCAGATTGAGAAAATATAGGTTCAACCTGAGTCTTCCGGTAACCAGTTACCTTGAATAAGTTACTAGCCTGCTTTAGGTCTCCTTTTTCCTGTCTAGGAAAAAGTGTGGCAAAAATGCTAAGAAATTATCAAGGACTTTGCACTAGAAGATTCCTCTCCCTTCTACTCCTTTATTTCTGCCCAGAATATATTGTGGGTTTTTTTTTCTTGTTTTTGTCTTTTAAAGATTTTATTTATTTATTCATGAGAGACAGAGAAGGGCAGAGACATAGACAGAGGGAGAAGCAGGCTCCCTGCAGGTGCTTGGAGAGACAAGGACTGTGGAGTTCTAACTCCCCAGGGCCTCACCGCATTTCTAAAAGAAGCTGGGGGATCGATGTGGGACTTGATCCCAAGACCCGGGGATCATGACCTAAGCTAAAGGAGATACTCAACAACTGAGCCACCCAGGTGCCCCACATATTAAGTGTTTAACAAATACTTGCTGAATAAGTGAACATCCCTACTTGATATTGTCTTGCATGACCATTAATAGTATAGCTCTGCCTATCCCAATGGACTCCACACTCCCTCAGATGATATTTATTGAGTATATACTGTGTGCTAAAAGCTATGCTACGTGCATTCTTTTCATCTCTGAATCTGCCACAATGCCTTACATAATAACTCACATGCTACAGAGGAAACCAGGGTGCTAAGGAGAGAGAAGCTGCCCTAAATAGCTCAGGCACTAAAGATGTACTATAGGTTGGCTAATTGAATTTAAATTAAAATAAATAAATAGCTCAGTCAAGTGAGAGGGTGGTTTTCTCCCTGCTGCCCACTGCCTATACCTGGTAAGATATGGAAGCAGCACATCTGGTTGGATAATCTCTGGAAGTCACGTCTCTGCCCCAAACCCCTGCCCCCCCTCATTCCACGGAGTTGCTGTAAGGATTAAATGAGAAAATATCTGGAGGATATCAGCATACAGTAAGCGCTCAAGTATGACTCCGTTACAACCGCCATTTCACTATGGTTGCGTCTCTAGGACAATGAAAATCATGGAAACCAAGTGGCAATCTAATTGAGTAAAAAAAAAAAAAAAGAAAATCCACTTTCTCACTTTCCGTTTGTTCATCCCTCTTACTTTTTCTCCTTGCAGACTGCTTGTTGCAGGCTCAGCAGAGTTGTATTTGGAGGACGCTAAATTAATTTTTTAATATACACGACAACTGGACTGTTTGAGCTGGCAATGTACACACTGAAGAGATGGAGGTTTCACTGAGTACCTCTGTTATGAAAAGGGATCAGGAGAGGAGAACTAACTGCCTTTGGCTGAGCCTGTCTTGAATTTGATGATCTCTCAAGACATTCATTCCAGAAACTGGACTTCTTGCAGTCGTCAACCAGAACCCCAGATGGCTTTGAGGATGCCTCACAGGAACTGGAAGAGTAGACAAGAGTCTGGGATCCATGTGGCCTCAGAGTTTAGGTCTCTACAAAGACTCCCTGACCTGTGGGAGGATCCCTGAACTGGAAGTTGTTCTAACTACAGATGTTGCAAACCTGAAAGGCAGCTGGCTCTGTGTTGCCTTGCCTTTTACTGGAGAGGCGGTGCACACATGTAAGTGTGAGACCTCTCCTTGGCCGCACGGCCAAGGGCAAAGTTACTGCACGTATGGAATCAGTGGGACGAGGCTGGCCACAGGGGCAGAACACTATACCTAGGTCCAAGTACGTCACTTGTTCCGGAATATGCACCTCAGGGGCTCACCCATGGGAGGGATGCTGAGGAGGATAAAAAGCATGGTGCCAGAGGAACATCAAATGTGGAAGTAATTAACACAAAGGAAGTGAGTCTGGGAATGCGTCCTGTTGAAGGACTCCCAAAGACTGTGTGGGAAGTGCGATCTGTTCTAGGTGCAACCAGGGTGGGCTCGGAGTAAATGGATAGAGCTGTGTGGGTGGAAGTCTGCCTCAGAGCAAGGAGGGTGTTTCCCAAGGATGGACAGGCATATGGGGATGGAGCAGACACGATTCAGACACTGCTTGAGTATAGAATCACAAATTCCCTCCCTAGTTCTCAGCTCTGTGAATCTACAAAACCCACTAACCACCCACATTCCACCACGCGGTGAAGGTTTGTTGTTCAATATGCCTTGTGTGGCCACCAGCTCCCTCCTCTCTCTTTCCTCCTTGGTTTGCAAGAAAGAAATTCAAAGTGTTTCTCCATCTGTTATGCAAAACGAGGTTTCCCTTCTCTTGGGTGACTTTGCTGGCAGCTAGTCCCCAGGTCGCTGCTTGGTGGGAGTCTGGGCTGGGGTCTGGACCTCACCTTTGTTCCGTGTATCCAAACGCTTGTGAACGTATTCCTTCCTCATACAGACAATTTTCTACACATCAGAAAGTCCCAGGAACCCATCGGGTAGCCTCCTGCTGCATGTTAGCATGTGGGCAAGTGTATGTGTGTGTGTGTTGGGAAAGTTTACTGAGATCCTTAATGAAGTGCGAAACCGTTTGCAGAAGATCAAGGAGGACGTTATTAACAGAGCCTGAACTGACAGCTACTGAGATCTGAGGAGGTTTATTTCATAGGTGTGCAATCATCTCTGAATAAAATCATGAATGATGCGGGGAAAAATTCAGCAGGCAGCAGATAAATGAAAGGAGGGTAAAATGAAAAAGCCAAGGTACACTGAGTAAAACAAAACTGAGTGGCGGGAGAAGGCCTGGAAGGAATCTGACGAGGGGCCAACCCAGGGTGTTCAAGGAGGAAACGAACCTGAACATCCAAAGCGAGTCGGAGGTATCCGCCACCCAAGAGGCAAATTTTGCCTCTGACATTTGGGGAAATTTTAACAAACTGAAGGATCCAGAGGAGCAGCCGGGATGGTGGGAACCTGAGTCTGTGGGCGGCTGATGTGCTGATGGCGCCAGGTGACCGTCAGCCTGGGTGGGCCGGTCGTTCGATGGAGGGTAGCGGAGCATCGTTGAGCTTCTCAGAAGCAGAGGCAGGAGAGAGAGGTCCCAAAGTCACCAGCCAGAGAGGTTGGGCGGGTGACCAAAATGTGGACCAACCAGGTAGAGGTGACCCAGGGCGTTCGGGGACAGTGGCGTGGTGGTCACCTGTGCCCCAGCTCACGTCAGGTGGCAGCTGTCCGGCTCCTGCCCATCTTCCCCCTTCGGAAACCAGCCTTCCGTTTACAGATCTGATATTTTGAGAGAGGCCAGATAAATAAAAACTCTCTATTTCCCTTGTGAATAATTAAATAATTAAATTTATTTGAAAACTCCAGGCAGTACGCCAACATCCGTAAGGGCCACAGGCATCCACTACGCACCTTTGATTAGACCTGCAGAGTACCAGCAGTTGCATTTCTGCTCAACATAAAGGACTGATTTCTAGTGACTGGAGTGGCTCAAAATGGACAGGATTTGCTGAGTGTGGGCTGGAGTGGGGACGTGAGCTCCCCTGCATCAGAGATGCTCAAGCATAAGGACACTAGACAGAAACATTGAAGCGTTGGTTGGGGCTGCGGTGGGGCAGGGAGTGACTTTGTATCAGACCCGCCACAAATGAAAATGCCTGGACCTGTCCCTGGAGAGTTGGACTCCATGGCGATATGGCAAAGCCAGACATGAGTAGACTATGGAAGCCCTCCAGACCATCCTGATGAGGAGACATGAGTGGGACATGTTCCTGCTGGTCGACCACCAAGGTTGTACCCCCCCCCCCCAAGATCTACTAGATGTGGAGCGGAGACGAGGCTCAGGAGGCAAGTGGAGCCTGATGACTGGGAGAACCGATCCAAAATACCTGGACTAGTTTGTCACATGCATCACACTGCGTTATCATTTCTTGTTTGAGTGATTGCGTGTGACAGGTGTTCCACGGTTGCTTCCTTCATGCGTGTCTCCGCTGCTGGAGTCCAGGCCCTGAAAAAGCAGGGTGTTTCTCGGTCCTGTGCACCAATCATCCTATTGTCACTCCAGCCCAAGGCCCCTTCTCCTCCCTCAGATATTTTTATGGCTTGGTCCCTTCTTTAATTCAGGTCTCTGCCCGAGCATCCTCACTTCAGAGATACAGCCCTTATCAACATGCTTTAAAACGGTTGCCTTGATGTCTCAGTTTCTTTATCTGGCATTAACCGTCCTACGAGTGTTTATCACTGGCATTGTTTATATGCTTACTGGTTTGTTGGTCGTCTGTTTCTCCCTTAGAATGGAAGAAATGTGACTGCCCTGTCCTCTCTCCCCTGAGCCTAGGACACAGGATGGTACACCTGAGACAGTAAATACGTGTGGGAGATGCAGACTCATGACAGCATCCAGCAAGTCCCCGGGAGGGAGAGGACTGCGGTGTGCCTGGGCGTGGGAAGTGTGGCCATGTGTGGAATAGTGCAGAAAGTATGGAGAAAGAATTCTGCAGAAAATGCCTGGGGTTTACAGTTTGCCCTTTAAGCCAAGGTGAAGAGGGGTGTGGGGGCAGGCCCTGGGACCCGCTGAATCACACCTGACTCCTTTGGAGAGATCTGTTGGGAAAATAAGGAGATCCGTAGCATGTCTCTTTGGAGCATTGATCATCCAGGGAGTGAGCAGAGAGGCCTCCGAATGCTGGGGATGGGGCTCTTGTCCCCCTGGTGAGGAGCCTCTATTTCTTGCTCGGGGTTCTCTAGCCCCAAAGGCTCATTATGCTGCCTTCCCCCTGTTGGAGGTCAGATCTTTTCCAAAGGGATTTGGGAGTAGTTCCTAAGTTACATCCCCATGTAATGTGACCCAAAATGAAAAATCTACTTGAAAGTCACTCAGGAACCACAGTTATCTAGACGGATGGCCAAATCCAGTGCTGTGACATGGGTTGACAGGGTGGGGGTGAGGAGGAAGCCCCGCAGTGGCCTTCATCAGCTCTGCATGCTGCGTACAGATAGGACAGCCGAGGGGCTGAGAGGATGGCCCTCTTGCTCGGCTGTGACAGGGTGCCCCTGCCCCGGTTCTATGCTCTGACCCTCTCTGCCTTCTGGCCTCGGCTTCCCCAGCGCAGAGCTCTTGGGGACCAGGACAGGTGGGTTCCTGGTAAGCAGGATTCCTAATGATAGCCCCTGATGCCTGGGGACCCTTCAGTGCCTGTCACCGCCTTCCTGAGTGAGCTCTTCCAGGCCCTCACCATGCCCACAGGAACACTGCCCAGTAAGCAGCAGTCTGCTTGGCCAGTGCCCTGATCTCTAGCCCACCCGCTCTCTGCCCATGCTCCCACCTGCACCCATCTGCACCCAAAACCCTGTACCAGCCAGGAAAGAGCATTGGCCATGCATCCCAGGGCAGCCCGGGGACTCTTACTTCTTGCTCCTTCCCTGTTCCCATCCTGCTCTGCCTAAGACCCCTTAGAAGGTGACACCAGGCCCAGTGGAGGGAGTGAGGGCAGGGAGGTTGAAGCCAAGACAGATCATTTTCAAAGAGCAGCAGGAATAAGGTAGGAACAACCACTAATGACAAAGGCAGTGGCGGGCATCTCTGTGGGCGCACAGAGCAGTTTCCTGCTGTGTGTGTCTTTTGTCAGCATTTTAAATCGACAGAGACTGGCTGAGCCTGAGGCTGGGAGGGCCCAGGGACCTGCTCAAGGCTGCCTGTTAGCCACTGAGTCAGGATGAGATTCGCTCATCTGCTGACGCCTCGACTAGGGGGTTTTCCTCCCCGCAGTGCTGACTGCTGAGGCCTTGGATCCCCTCTGACGATTTGGAAAGTTCTTTTTTCTTCCCTTCATGTATTTTAGAGTCAAAAACCTCACTTAGAAGCCCAGCTCTGTGACTTAGAATCTGAGTAGGGCTTACCTCATTGAGCCTCAGTCTCCCCATCTATAAAATGGAAAGCGACAAAAGCCGTCTGTGCACAACCCCAGAGGGTTGTGCAAATAAGACAAATTAATGTGTGTCCAAAAGCTCTGTTACAAGAACACATGAAATCTGATGACATAATTAGAGCAATGATCCCCACACCCTTCCTTTAGTCGTTACCAGTTGCCAGAGGCCAGGCATCTGTGCAGACCGTGGGTCAACAGAGGCATCTTGGCACATTTTGCACCATGAAGAGAACTGAGCATCCACCTGCACAATACAGCTTGCTGATGAGCTAGTAGAGCATGTACTGAAGGGACAGTGACCAGACAAGACATGAATAGATGGAGAAGATTGACCAAGAGCAAGGAATGCGGAGAGAATGGGCATCACCTGGGATCACAGTCCCCTAGGAGAAATTCAGGTGGTGGCATCACAGTGTAGGTGCTCTACGATGCAGGTACAATTCAGGTGGTGGCACCTACAATGTAGGTGCTGGGTTTCTCAGAGTTGAATACCCAGGTCTCTTTCTGGCCTGAGAGAGAGTATATCCCTGGTCCATTGTGATTGAGGTGTCCGTTGTGCCAAGTCTCAGGCAGGTGTCCAATCTTGCTCCTTAAACAGCGAAATCTACTGAAAGCTAGATTGGATGATCCAGTTTAGAATCTCATATGGAGGTGAGATGGGCCTTCCACCTCCTCCCCCACTCCCTCCTAGGAGACTACCAGAGCAGGAACATGGGGTGGGGGGAGTGGGAGGGTCGGGCCAGGGTGCTGGTGCTGCCAGGCTGTGCCCAGGGCCTGACCAGTTGGCAGAGGGACACAGGTCACACGCACCTGCTGGGTATCTCTGTGCCCCGTATCCAAATTTTTCACTGATTGGTGTCACTCTAGCTAATGGATTCCAACACCCTCCTTCCCAGTAGACAAATGTGCTCAGCACTAGAGAAGAAGGTAGGGACAGGAGCATCTTTCTAGCACTTCCCTGAGAGGCTAGAAGCATTGGCAGGAATTCCCTCGTCTTTGCCCCCAGTCATGATCGAACACTGAGTTTGGTCTCACATCAGTTCCTGTCTCAGGAATCACCAGGCCCCAGTGTGTCCGCATCTGTAAAACAGATGATAGTAGCACCTCAGAGTTCTGCTGGGGTGAGGCGTGAATGAGCGTAAGTGTGGAAAGCACACAGCAGGCACGTAAATTGCATCTGTTGTTACTTTGCTGCCGTAAACACGGCTTCTTTCCGGATCCCACGCTGACTCACAGTGTCACAGCGTCACACACTCATGACACACCACGGACGGGGCCGGCAGAGGGCACAGCACCTGTGCATGGTGCTCGCCAGTGCTCCAAAGTCTCCTTTTCTCTCACAGATGACAGCGCTGAGGTTAGAGGTGGGCAGTGATTTCCTGAAGTCAAACACAAAGCGATGAGGATGGAAATGACCCTTTTCCATGCCAGCTTTCTCAGTGTGCTTTTGCTTCCCTGAGCTCCCCAGCCACCGGTGGCCACTGGAGGGAAACAGGAGCAGGAAACCAAATCTAGTGGGTTCTGGAGTTTCATCCAAGGATGGGAGGAATTTCTCTGTTCCAATGCAGGCTCCTTCTGGTAGTCAATTTTAACAGAGTCTTCCAGAACCACTGGAGACTGCTCTTCTACCTTAGAGGATACCCTGGAAATTATTCATGCCTTCTTACCTCCTGGACTGACTGACAAATTGCTTATTTGCTCTGTGGTTTGAGAACATTTTCTTTGGCTGCAGGGGTTCTTGTTTATCTCAGAAGTCCCGAGCAGCTCTGAAGAGCCAGGAATGAACGTGCCAGTCCTCCCGTGTTCTTCCAACACCTACTGGTGCTGAAGAGGGCACCAGGTGCTTTCAAACTCTCATCCTGTTTAAGCCTCAGAAACACCATCCTCCCCACCCCCACCCCCAACAGAGTGAATATTGCTTTCCCTTCTGACCACGTGGAAACTTGGAGAAGTTATGAAACTTGCTCAGGGCCATAGAGTTATATGTGGCAGCGTCAGGCATCAGATCCAGTTTTATCCATCTCCCAAACTGAAAGAGTTCCGTTTCCATTGCAAGAAAATTGACACATTGGGAAGAGAGTATGGTTAAGGTACAGGTGGGACATGAGTCACTGGGGATCTGCCGTGTTCTAGAGCCCCACGGGCATTTCCTGCATTGTCGGTCTCCCCCACACTTGGGAACAACGCTACTCCTGCCAGGCTTCTTGGTCTCCGTGTTAGAGCCGAGGCCACAGAGTTTGAGTGGCCCAGCATCTCACACCAAGTCACACCAGCTGAAAAGAGATAGGGTTGGGGCCTCATCCCAGGCTTCCTGACCCCAAAGTGCCATGTTCTTTTCACTGTCTGATGTCACATGGCAGTTTTCCAGCATGAATCTGTCTATAGGAAGATACATCAGCTAGTTTTATATGCCTCCTTTTGAGGAGTATATATGCACTGTTTTGCCTGCCTAGTAACTTTTTGTAAGCTGGTAAGAGGTTTGTTTTTCTTCCAAATTTTTGTCTACATTCAAATTAGTCAATATAGAGCATAGTATTATTTTCAGGGGTAGAATTTAGTGATTCATCTCTTGCACATAACACCCAGTGCTCATCACAGAAAGTGGCCTCCTTGTTTGTTTGGGTTTTTTAGAGACAGAAAGAGAGAAAATGCACATATGGGAGCAGTGCAGGGGGTAGGGGGGACTAGGTAGAGAGATACAGAGAGAGAATCTCAAGCAGGCTTCCATGCTCAGTGTGGAGCCTGATGTGGGGCTCAGTTTTAGGACCCTGAGATCATGACCAGCCAAAATCAAGGGTCAGACACTTAACCAACTGAGCCACCCAGGTGCCCCAGAATAAGTACCTTCCTTAATCCTCATTTAATCCATCCCCTCCACCTGCATCCCTCCATTGACCTTCTATAGTGAAGCATGTCTTATGATTTCTTTCCTTCTCTCCCTTTTTACCCCTTATCATATGGTCATCTGTTTCATTTCCTAAATTCTACAAAGGAGTGAGAGCACATGTTATTTGTCTTTCCCTGACAGACTTATTTCACTTAGCATAATACACCCTAGCTCTGTCCATATCATTGCAAAAGGCAAGATTTGATTCTTTTGGATGGCTGAGTAATATCCCATTTCTTTGTCCATTCTGGTTTTGTTTGGTTGTTTTCACTTCCCTTTGGGATAGGCATCAGGTACTTCTCTGCTCTTGAATTCAGTGAGACCATCAATCACACCTTCCTACCTTCTCCTGTCCAAGGTGTGGACATGTGACCCAAGTTCTACAACTTATCTCTTTCCCCCTAGAGTTTAAAGCTTAAGTGGAGAGGCTAACAGTGAAAACCAACTGGATTAAAGCTTCTTCATGTGAACATCTACGGAGGCCAGCCCTGTGAGTGGCTGGTCCAACACTACTATTGATAAGTGTTTTTCACTCCCCAAAGGATCCTGGTTGAGATGATAAATTATATAGTCACCTTAACTACTACCCAAGTTCCCATAGTTCCCCTATTCTGGATGCCTTCTGATGTCTGGATTGTCAACATCCTCTTCCACTACGTAAGGTGTCTCTGACCTCTCCAATACATGATTTTTTGGCACAGGTGAGTAAAGCCTGTGTCTTGTTTGCAATAATAACAAAAACTTGAGTTGTGCTCCCTTGAAATGGCATTGTGCAGAAGTAGTCCTCAGGGATCAGGTGGCTAGGGTTTTTGGCTGATAATATGCAGCCTCCTCCCTCTACAATACCTATGCTTGTTCAAAGGACTTATGGACAAAAGTCATTCTCAAAAGCTTGACTGCCCCTCACCTGGGTTGACTCAGTTCCTGTCTCTGCCCAGCACAGAAACAACAGGTAAGTCTGGGGCTGCTTATGGTGCCATTCCTTCAAAGCATCTGCCAGCCTAGCTGATTAAAGTGAACTTCATTCATTTTGGTGAGAAAGGAACTAGTTCTCACTGGAATTGATGCCTATTCTAGATTTGAATTTGCTTTCCCAGTCTCTGATGCCTACTCCATTTGTAGACTTATGGAATACCTTATTCGTTCCTCTGGTATCTCATACCAAGAAACAGTTGCCACTGCAAGGAAGTAGGACAGGGGAGAGATGCCTATGGGATTCATTGCTTTATAATGAACCTAATTGCCCAAAAGCAAGCACACAGCCTAATAAAGAGGTGAAGGGGTTTACTGATGGCTCACCCTTGGAGTCAGCCTGGAGACAACATTCTGTAAGGAGGGGCACATCTTGCATATGTGGAATGGGCTTGGATCCAGAAACCAATGTGTGGTGCCATTTCTCTCATTGCTAGAATGGAGGGAATAGGAATCAACAGACAAATGTGGAAATGGTGCAGTTCTGACTGTCCTAACAACATGCTTACAGAGTTTTGGCTTCCCATTCCAGAAATTATGGACTTTGTTGTTTTAGGAGTCTCTGCACCTGTTTCAGTCAGGATTGCAAAGAAATAGCACATGCAAAGTAGGATAATTCAAGTAAAGTTGCTATCACTTATAAGTAAATTATTATTATTTATAAGAAGACTGTTACAACATTGTAAGCAAAATGTAGTGGAATGACAAGGGACAGTGAAGGACTCAAGGTTTTTAGGGTTTTCAGCACTTCCAACTAAGTTCAAGGGAACAAGGGGATGGAAGGGTCTTAGAAAACTAGAAGAGTAGGGGCACCTGAGTGGCTCAGTCAGTTCAACTGCTGACTTTGGCTTGGGTCATAATCCCAGGGTTCTCAGATCAAGCCCTGTGTTGGGCTCCCCCATCAGCAAGGAACATGCTTCTCTCCCTGCCTCTCCCCCCTAAACCCTCCCCACCCCAACCCCCCGGATGTTCATGGACATGTGCTGGCTCGCTCTTTTTCTCTCTCAAATAAATAAAACAAATCTTTAAAAAGAAAGAAAGAAAGCGAAATAGGAGAGTGATCCCTAAAGAAATCAGCTGACTTGAAAGGAGCCATGACCTCTGTTGAGAGACGGCAAGATGGAAACAGAGAAATAAAAACAACCTGGCTATACTCTCTTCTCTTCCCCAGAACCCTGTCCCATGGGATCCATTGGCTAAACTCAGCAGAAAGCCAAAGGGCAGTAGATTCTTTGATATGTAATCCATTAGGGCAGAGATCAGTGTGGAGAAGAGTAACTGTATGTAGAGAGACAAATGAGGTATTCAGCCCAGTAACCAAGTAAAGAATTCACAAACTATTATAATTAATCACTGGCTACAAATTGGTATTTTTTAAAAAAGTCAATTGTATTTCTACATACTACATGAGCAACCCAAAACTACACATATACATATATAACTAAAAAACTTCAAATAGGTGGAAATAAATCTAAAAATGAATAAGACATCTGCACACAAAACTATAAAACATTATTGAGGCGAACTAAAGAAGACCCTCCTGAATGGAGAGATATATCATGTTCATTATTTGAAGGAGTTATTATTGGTAAGGCAATATTGTATTATCCAGGATTGATCCATAGATTTCATGCTATTATAAACAGAATCCCAAATTTCTTTATGGAAACTCCAAACTGATTCTCCAGGAGATATGGAAATGCAAAGAGCCAAACAATAGCCAAGATCCTAAAGAAGGAAAACCAATTTGGATGATTTACACTACCCAGCATAAATGTTTCTTATAAAGCCACATTAATTAAGACAGTGTGGCATTGGTGCAAGGGCAGACAAATATATCGATGGGCCAGAATAGAGTCTAGAAATAGACCCAGTCAAATAAGGACACTTCATTTATGACACAGGTGACACTGCAGAGTGAGTAATGGACGGTCTTTTCAATAAATAGTGCTATGTCAACTGAAATTCATATGCCAAAAAATGGATTTTGACCCCTCTTCTGAACCCTAAATAAAAATCAGTTCCACGAGGTTTTGAGGTCTAAATGTAAAAGCTTAAAAAAAAAAGAAAGCTTCTATTTCATGGACCTAAATATGAAATGCAAAATTATAAAACTTCTGGAAGAAGTCATGGAGAAAATTTTCATGGCCTTGGGTTTAGTGATGAGTTTTGAGATGCAATACCAAAAAATAATGTAAAATTAAAGTTAATTTTATTAGGAAAGAAAAATTGATAAGTTGGACTTATTAACATTGAAAACTTTTGCTCTGTGAAAGACAATATTAATTGAATAAAAAGAGAAAGCACATACTGGGAACCACATTGAACTTCACTTATGCAGAATATGCAAACAAGTCTTAAAACTCAGAAAGGAAACAAGCAACCCAATTTAAAAATGGGGGAAAGATATGGAGAGAAATCTCACTAAGGAAGATGTAAAGATCTTGTAACAGGCCTGTACAATCCTATACAATCCTGTAAAAAGATTCTCCACCTCCTTTATCACTATAGAAATGCAAATTAAAAAAACCAATGAGATACCATTACACACCTATAAGTAAAAAAAGAAAAGCAACATCAAAATTTAGTTCTGATGAGGATATGCAGAGCAACTGCTGGTGCAGTTTGGTGGTTTCCTATAATATTGAACATACCCTTAACATACTATCCAGCAACTGTCCAGCTTCTAGATATTGACACAACTGACTTGAAAACTTATATCCACACAAAGCCTGTACATAAATATTTACAGAAATTTTATTCATAATTGACAAACATTGGGAACGACCTAGAAACCCTTTAATAGGTGAATGAACAAACAAGCTATGGCATAGCCACAACACTAACAGCTGTCCAATCATCAGAACCAACGACATGCATGAAGCTGAAATGCATATTGATAAATGAAAGAAGTCAACCCGATAAATGTTTTCATTTATATAACATTTTGAAAAGCAAAGCTGTAGAGACGGACAATAGATCATGATGGCCAGGGCTTAGGGATGCAGAGATTTGACTCAATGAAGTACAGGACATCTTTTATTTTGTGTGGCTCTGTGGTAGTAGATACACGACACTACCCATTTGTCAAAATCCATGGAAGTTTATAGCACAAACTGCAAATCTTAATGTATGCAAATGGTTAAAAAGTATGAGGGTGGAAGATCTCAAGGTGGGATGCAGACCGTAGCCAAAGAATCAGCCTCTGTTACTAATGGGTGACATAACCTCTCTGAGGAGAGTGGAGGTAAGAGAGGTACTGAAACTTTAGGAGGGAAGAAAACCTGTCAGACTCACCACAGAAGGAACTGCGCATGAGCATTGCACTTTAGGTGATATAGTTGTTTCCCATGGGGTACAGGCTTACCACTTCCGAAACCCACTGTAAACTTGTCCTGGAATTAAGTAAATGCACCACTAATGTCGGAAACCAGGTTTCTTACTTTGGGGTGGGAGGTTACAGATATGTAGGAAGACTAGAATGAACTACGTAGTATCAGATAAGGGTTTGAGACATCCATCAGAATTCGCAATTAGTTTCATATGGATACTCGGGGTAGACATAGATATGATTGCAGATATGTGTGTATGCATGTATACTTGGTTTTAACACACACACACACACACACACACACACACACACGTTTCCTAGTTCTGCCCCCTGACAAAACCCCATAGCAACAAATATACTTAGAATCCAGACTTTGGTCTCTAATACCATTCTCCAATAAAAGAAATCAGGGCTTCTTGGAGAAATGGCTGATTCTAGGGCTGGGGAATAGAATATACAGAAAGAGTCTGAGTCATCTTATAGTGCCAGAAAGTAAAAAGCCAGAGCTTTAAACAAAGTGGGGCGGGGATCATGGGCCACATCCAAGGGACACGGGAGCCAAGAAGAACTAGTGGCCAAAACTGGAATGAAATAAATAGCCCAAATTATAATTAAATATCCATGAATCCATGCCAACATAAATAAGTGATGGAATAAATGGGAGAGAAGATTCAAATCTCCCATACAGAAGAAATTCAAGTAGATTTTGTAGCTACTCTACCCTCAAGGATGTGTAGTATCATTCCCCATAACTGTTGGCTATGCTTAGTAACTTATTTCCAAAGGGTACAGGATGAAAAAAGAAGAGAAGAAGTAATTCTACATCGGAGAAACCTCTACTTCAATTAGGCTTCCAGACTCGGATGGGGGCTTACGCCATTGGTTTCCCTGATTCTCAGGCCTCCAGATTCAGACTGAATCACACCACGGGTTTCAACGTTCCCCTTTGCAGATGAGGAATCATGGGACTTTTTGGTCCCCAATAAATGGATGAGCCAATTCCTGTAAAAAATCTTCTATCATCTATATCATCTATCTATCTATCTATCTATCTATCTATCTATCTATCTATCTATCTATCATCTATCTATCATCCTCTGTTGGTTCTGTTTTTTCAGGAGAACCCCAACTAATATGCTCCCTAAATGTCCATGATAGAAAAATGGATCAGTAATTCATGATGTGCCCACACAGCGTGAAACAAAATATTGATGGGGATGAGTGAACCATTGCTATAGCAACCACACAGATGAAGCCCACAATCATGTTATTTAGGTAAGAAATGAGGCACGTTAAATAGATACCATATGATTACTTTTATGCAACAATTTTTAAACATAAGCCAGCATTATTAATTTGCAGCATTACAAGTGAGGATCACGCTTACCTCTAGGGAGAAAAGGATGTTATAGCACACGGTCTAAGAGGAGTTTATGGGATTCCAGGGATGTTCTATTTCTTAATCTAGGTAGGGTTAGGTATGCGTGGCATTTAGGTAATATTCCAGTTTTAGCTTAACTGAGAGGAAGACATTTTATGAAGGTCTTATAAAACAGACTGCCACTAAGTGTCCTAGTGAGACTCCAAACACTACTTCCCTTGCCTTACCAGGGCAGCCTGCTCAGGATCAGAGTCCTGAATGCTAACTCATTCAGAGGATCATTGAGATCCCAAAATTTACAATTCAATTGATGGATTCAGCTTTCCAAGTGACCTAACTAAAAATTCAAGTTAAATAATTTTAGACACGAGGGGCATTCGTTCTAGAGAAAGGATTCTGGAAATAACAGTGGTACTACCAAGAAATGAGTGGGGCAACCGAAGTCACGAAAAAGAAAAGATTGTAAACCAAACGGGAAAAAAACTGTCTGATCATCCAAAGCTATGAAATTTCATTCTGCTTTGAAAAGAAAATGCCAGGTGCCTACTATGGAAAAAGAACAGGAGAGAATTTGACATTTTTCTGTACTTTCAAATCACTATGATGCCATTTCAATATTGTAATTAATATCAGCCTCCATAACATCTTGTCTGTGTGTCATTCCTCAGCCAGAGGAGCATGGCCTTTAGAATGGGGCAGAACTGGATTCAGTCCTGGCCTCACCATTTTCCAGCTGTGTGTCAACAGTCACCTGCCAGGACAATGGGCATGATTACGGCTCTAACTGCATGGCCGGGAGGGCAAAGCAGTGACTCTTCGTGCTGGATCTTGTGGGTCAATAGAAATGGCAGCTGTGGAATTACACTCAGGAATCACACCTAAGCCCAGCCTACATCGGGATCATTCGATGGTGAGGATTGGGGCTTGCAGCCTCAGCTTCCTGCTATGATTGGGTGAGACCCGGGGGGGTTAGGGGGAGAGCCCGAGGGTATTTTGCGCATAGGAGAGATGTGAATACTTGCAACCTGGGGAGGTGAAATATAGCAAATTAACAGCAAAGAGGTCTACCAAAGTTTTTCCTTCAAGAGGGGACCCAATGTGCTTCCCCTTGATTTGAGCTGGCCTCGTGATTCATTCTGACCAATAGGATATGGTGAAAGTGACCCCAGGTAACCGATGATCCTGAAACTTAGTGACTTAAAACAACTTAGACATCTCATAACGTGTGGGTTGCTGCTGCTTTACGTGAGTCATGTGCCTGTTCAACCCTGGGAGGCCATCAGGGGCTGGCATGAGTGAGACAGCTCTGAGAGCACATAGATGGAAGCTGAGGGGCATGCAGGGTCACTCTCACTGCTCAGAACATGGAGGGAGTCATGCATTTCTAGAAAACAGAAGTACTGTAGCTACTACCTTCTATCCCTTGGCTCCCCTCTACACATCCATACCCTTCTTTCTACATGTCCAAGTAACATTTCCTTCTTTAAAAAGAGCACTATTCTACATCCAAACGGAAATACACCAACTTCCTCCCAAAGATAGACAACCCCCAAATACTTTTAGGCACCACGGCTAAATAAGAATAAGGCCAGGAGAAAAGAAGAACAGTGACCTACGTTCACAGAGCCATCTTGTTGGGCAATGTTGTGAGAATGAATTTTTTTTTTCAATTCAGGGACTTTCCTAATCTGCCAACCTGGCCTGTCCAGTTCTGATCTTTGAAAGGCTTTCTTCTGTCCACTGTTCTTCTCAACCACCTCTGAGTCAGGTCCCAGGGAGGATTCCCCTCCCAGGCCTGCAGTGACTGAGTGGCCCACTTCCTGCTGCCCGAGACCTGGGAGTTGTGCAACCAGACTCTCATTCTCTGGAACTGAACCTTCTCCTGTGTATGACTCCCCTAAGATCTCAGTCATCTGTTGGTTGGTTTGGTTTTTGGAAACAACACTGGCTGGTGACCAAAGACCAAGGCTTGAGTCAGAGTCCATGCATCTGGATACACCCTTGACATTTTCATTGCTTCCTAACTGGTCTCAAAGTTCTGTCCATTCCAGCCGGCCTCAGCTAGATGGCTTCCACTTGGGTGGCTGGCATGGGAAGACAAGCAGAGGGGATCTGCCTTCAACCCCTGTACTTTTTCTTTTTTTTTTTTTAAGATTTTATTTATTTATTCATGAGAGACACACAGAGAAAGAGAGAGGCAGTGACATAGGCAGAGGGAGAAGCAGGCCCCATGCAGGGAGCCCAATGTGGGACTCGATCCCAGGACTCCAGGATCACTCCCTGAGCTAAAGGCAGATGGTCAACCACTGAACCGCCCAGGCATCCTGACCCTTGTACTTCTTCAGAAGCACCCTCTGTGTACCCTGCTCTTTCCAGCCTCTGCACAGATGCCTACCACTCTCTCCCTTTTAAAGGACCAGTTTGGATGGGAGGTTGTCCCTTGACCACAGTGCAAAGTGAAAGTTTCAAAGAGGAAGGGAATACTTCCCAATGTTCTGACATTTTCTCTGAGGTCTCTGAAATGCCAGCCTCTGAAAGTTGGGGGTCTGAAGTTTAAGACACCCACTTCAACAATTTAACTGACTGCCTATGAGAGGTTGCCAGGTTCCTGGGGTCATCAGATGACTCCTCAAACCTTACACCCTGCCTGACCCAGTGACCCCTCTAGCGTAGGGCCCATTGCTTCCCAGCATGCATCCCCCAGTTCACAGAGCTCTTTCAAAAGGAGTCACCTACAGGTAAATTAAGTCAAGGAGGAGGGAATGAAGGGAAGGAGGAATGAGAGGTCTAACGTTAAAGAAAAGCCAAGCTAGCAACCGATGAGGGGCAAATCCAGATCTAGGGACTCCCAATGACATTGGGCTCCGTGTGTCTAGCAGCACTTTGTTGTTGGCCTGTGTGTAGTGTATCAGCTTCGTTCTCTCCAGTCTCTCTTCAGTGATGGCAGAAATGACGCTTTCTGCACATCTCACACTTCTAATTTTATAGCCCCGATCCCTGAAAACATGAAGACCATTCATTACCCAGCATCTATACACTGTTTTTTATAGAAAGGTTCTGATTAGCCCTGCTGGGTCTCTCACTGGTTCCGGGTGTATGGTCCTGGTCTTGCCCAGCACCCTGATCCTGTTCTTTCCCCTCTGCCAAGAGAGGCAGGATCTGGGGACTGATAGGCAAACTGGGTGGGGGTGGGGGTTAAGGGGAGGTTGCAGGGGGGTAGTGGGGGTGTCAATTTTCCTGGGGATACAGGGGTCTAGATGGAGAAAATAAATAAACACAATAGATGATGCCTAATTTTTCTACTAAAGTGGAGAAAGCATGTTTATGTTTTTAACCTGAGTTTGACCTGAGTTTTCTCCAGCTGGAGAGTGGAAAGAGGGTGTCAGTCAGTAACTACTTTTGGCCTCTTCTCAGAGAAGCATTTCCACTCATTTCTGGGGGCCCAGTAAGGGGCAGAATTAGCCACATGCTGATGAGCATGGGCCCCTCAGTTATCTTTCCTGCTGTGGTTTTGGTTTCCCAATGTCTGGGACCCCGTGTGGCTGAAACCTGCCAATCACTATCCCCTCCCTCTCTAACGGGCAGCTTAGACCCCTCCAGGGTTCACAACAAAGCTGCTAGGTGCCCTCTGCTGGAGCTCGGGAAACCCCCCCCCCCCACTGCTGTGCCCCACCCCTGACTCTAAAGGACAGCTGATTTGTGCTACTAGCATCTCAATGTCTTGGGGTAATAGCCCCCAACCCTTAACTGAGACCAGAAGACATAAGACTGGGGGTTCGGTGACCCTCAGTGACAGTCCCCAACTGAGCTCTGGTCACTGTTCCCCTCCAACATGGGATCTTTGTCCTAGAACCAATTGTCTGTGTTTATAGTTTCTCTGTCCTTCAGGACAAGTGTTTGCTCAGCTACTCCTCACACTTATGGGCAAATAAATAGAGCCTGTGAGGACCCTCTGCTGGGCCTGCCTTTCACCCTCTGGTCTAATTTGATGGTAGGATGAATGAATTCTCTGCAGACTTTAGTTCCAAGAAAACCGTTGCTTGCGGTCGTTTGTAATTCCAGGGAATGACTTGGTGGAGACTCTCTTTCCTTTCTGGATCCCAGAATATGCTCCAAAGTCAACAGTGATGTCAGCCCCCTATAACTAGCCATGATGAAGTCAGCAGCAAGCAACCCTGTCCGGCCTCAGATGTGCTTCCAAACTCAAAGTTGCAAATAGAAATTGCTTCTTTTTTACAATTCCCTCCACCCCCGGTTTTGTTTTGTTTTCTTTTTTTTTAACTCACGTGCTTCATGCCCAAAGTATGGAAAATACACATTTATCAAGAAGAAATTTAGATCACCTGAAACCTTACTAGTTAAGTGCTATTCCCAGTAACCACTGCGACTTGGAAAATAAACAAATTTCTGGGCAGGAAGTTAAGAGGAAATATGAGCCCAGGCATGAGGTGATCAGTTTCCACTTATTTCATTATGATTTTCTGCCTGCCTTTCAAAATTTTGCCTCCAGGGCAGCATCTCTTTGCAGCTGAAGCCACGTGCTTCCTGGTTTATCTCCAGTGGCAGAGGGAGAAGAACCCCGCCGATATCCAGAGCACAACAGTCTTGTACAGTTTGGGTGGGTTAATTAGGTTCTGCTAAGAAATTGGAGGTAAATGGATGTAGATCAGTACAGCACACTTACTTTGCATGAGTTTTCTGAGGCTTGAAGGACAACATGGGCGAAGCAGAGGTATTCTGGGGAGTTATTAACTATTAGAAGCAATTATCAGCACATACATTGTATTTGCACGAGCAGAGTGGCAGGACCCACTCGTGCATGTGTTCCTCACCCTCACCCCAGTACTCAACGTTTTTCTTAATTTAAAGGCAAGTACTTGCCAAATTAGTTATAAGAAATTGCATGTCAAGTAAAAGGAGCAGATTAAGAAAATCCCAACATGAGAGAGGAGAGGTCGGGGGAGAGATTTCAGCTCAAGAGCCTAAGCCGATGTCTATACTAAAGAGTGTGGGATAAAGAGAACAAGAGGGAGAAGGAAAATGATGGCCTGGAAGCTTATAGAAGATGCTGGGGGGATGGGCATGGGAGAGACTCCTGAGCAGGTGCAGAATCTGAATGAACAGATTCAGGGAAGAAGATTTGTGTAAGGCTGGTGTGGATTACAAACTGGATCCCTACTAAAATTCCCTGGGAGACATGAGAAATCTTTGGAATCGCTTTGGAAGACGGCATTCCACATCTGCACGGGGCTTCTCTGGCTAGGACTTTATACCAGGGCCGGACCACCTGTGACACTGATTGTGCTTGGGTTACAGCATAATGTCCCTACACCATGGGAGTGTAGGTCCCGGAAAGTAAAATGTAACTCTGTCTAATTAATGTTTGGTGCAGTGTCTGTCTGTCATCATGTGGGTACTCAGCCAGTCTCTGCGGAATGAATTAGTGGAGATGAAGGCAAAGGATGGTGGCTTGGATTTATTAAGCCCCCCACTGTATTCCAAATACTCAGCACAGAGTTGAGGGGAGGAAAGATCAGAGAGGTCAAGAGCCTTGCCCAAGGTTACAATCTATGAGTGAGGTGGTCAAGGGTCAAATCAAATCTGTATGATTGAGGATCATGCTCTTTACATTATTCCTACATGGAGGAGGGAAGCAAGAGTCCTAAGTCCTGAGCCGGGGGGTGAGGGTGGAAGGATGGAAGAGTGGAGGGGTGAGGGGTAGGGGTCTGGGGGAGCTAATTTTAGGCTAATGACTGTTGTTCCTGTTACATAAAAAGTCTCCTCTGTGTCCCCAGGGCCTGCTGGAGAAGAGGGAGTCCATCCCTACTGCTGCTGTGGCTACAAGTGTTACAGCTAGTAAGTGCTCTCAGGCATGGTGTCTACACCATGTAGCTACAAAGACATGCATTATACTGAGGATCGGATGGTCTTCTACAGACCTTAAAGCACCTGATTCAAATGTCAACCTTGCCATGACTCACCATGGAGCAAGGTCTGAATGTCCTTTGCTTCTCCATAGACCAAGACTCATTGGCAAATGCCTACATCACCACCTTCTCTAAGACTCAAAGAAAATAATGGTCGTAGAAGGTTACCCCTCAGTTACCATTGCAATGGGGATTTATTGGGATGATGCATGTATTGGAAAGATGGGGAAGATGGTGACAGCGATCATGGAGACTATGCAGTACACATTTGTGAGATGAGTTAGAAATGGCCTCGCACATGAGAAATCCCCTCCATCCAGGGGATTCAGATGTGGAAGTAAATTGCACAATATCTTAGGGTCAGGGCTACGGAGAGGAGTTGGGACCAGGGTGCTATACGTGCCAGGATGTCCCTGCCTGGTCTCCCTGGAAGCCCACTGGGAAGCAGGGTTTTCCTGCCAGAGAGCCATCCCATCCACCTGCCTCCTCGACAGCCAGCCTCCACCTTATCCGTTGCTGAATGGCATGTGTGCATCTTTTCCATTACAGAGCAGCTTAGTGTTTGAGAATGAAAGAAACTGTCATTCCAAGCTCTTGTCACTCAGGAAGCTTCTGGATTACCCACCCAGCCATAGCCCCAGCCCCACAGGGAGTTTGCCCACATGGTGTGGCTGTGGGGGGAGACAGAGTCAGGGGGTCAAGCTAATTTCTTCTCCTTCCCGGCCCTCTGTTGAAAGTTGCCTCCTCAGGGGGCCCTTCCCAGACCTTCACCATGTGGATGGCGCCTCTGTCACATTGTAACGTGGGCTTCCTTCCATGCCTTTTCCCATCTGTAATGATATGTTTATTTGTTAATCTCTTTCTGTGCTGACTCTAAGCTCTACAATAAGAATTAGGTCCCTTTCAGGGTACCTGGGTGACTCAGTCCATTAAGCGTATGCCTTCAGCTCAGGTCGTGATCCCAGGGTCCTGGGATCGAGCCCCACATTGAGCCTGCTTCTCCCTCTCCCTCTGCCATTCCCCCTGC
This sequence comes from Canis lupus baileyi, assembly GCF_048164855.1. NCBI lineage: Eukaryota > Metazoa > Chordata > Mammalia > Carnivora > Canidae > Canis > Canis lupus. The sequence goes on along the minus strand of NC_132851.1, from coordinate 32,114,143 downwards.
TTGTGCTTTCTGACTCTATCTCTCTGTCAAATAAATAAATAAAATCCTAAAAATAAAAAAAGAAGAAAGAAAGAAATTGGTTCCTTTCTTTTGCTAAGGCGTCCCCATGGCTTCCAGCATGGTTGGCACATAGTAGGTACTTAAATAGTGATGAATGAAGGGCTCTAGCAATGCTATTCCTAACTGCTCATCCAATTCTGGGGTCCCAGCTACCAAATCTGAACAAATAGCTACATATCTTCTCTTGAACAAAGCTGGAGAGATACACTCTGAGAATCAGCTGCTGGTGTGGCTTTATTTCTGAAGGGTTTGCTATTCTGGGACCTGAGTTCCAATCGTATCATGTTCATGGCATCATAGGGTGAACTGAACAAAGCACCTATGTGGTGGGACTTGAGGCTCTCATGGTCAGGCAGATGAAGCTGGATTAGATAGTACTTATTATATGGGCTTTTTAAAAAATATTTTATTTATTTATTCATGAAAGACACACACACAGAGAGGCAGAGACACAGGCACAGGGAAAAGCAGGCTCCCTACAGGGAGCCTGATGTGGGACTCGATCCCAAGTCTTCAGAATCACATCCCGGGCTGAAGGCGGCGCTAAACCACTGAGCCCCCCGGGCTGCCCTGTACCCTATGAAATCCTTACTGTCTCTCTATTTCAGAGATTATACACTGAGTTCCAAAGAGTTTACTCATCTTGCCTAAGGTCAAACAACCAGTTAAACTAACAATAATTATCAGATTGTGAAGGCCTGCTCTAAGGTCAGGGATTGCACTTTGCTTATATTTTATCACTTAATCCCTATAGCAATCCATAGCGGCCTGTGCTTTTATCCCCGTTTTACAGATAGTAAGACTGAGGCTCAGAGGGTTTCAGGAAGTTGCCAGGTTAACACAGCTAATAAGTGGTCAAATGAGCACTGCAATCCTGTTCCAGGGCGCCTGGGTGGCTCAGTCAGTGAAGTGTCTGCCTTCTGCTCAGGTCATGATCCCAGGGTCCTGGGGTCGAGTCCCAAATCAGACTCCCTGTTCAGTGAGGGGTCTGCTTCTTCCTCTTCCCTGCCCCAACTCATATATGTTCTCTCTCTCTCTCTCTCTCTCTCGTGTGCAAGTGTAAGCACGCATGCACATGATAATAAATTTAAAAAATCTTAAAAAAAAAAAAGAAATCCCATCCCACGTGACTCCAAAATATTTCTGAACTAGGACTAAAAATTCGTACTTCTGCCTCCAAATCTCCAAATCACCATCTCGCTGTGTTAAGTTGAGCCAGTCTCCCCTTCAGAAAGGATGCACACACACCCCAGATGGTTGTATGGTCAAATAGGAGGTCACGATAGAAAGTACATTGTAACCTGTGAAGTGATATGCTCAGGAATGGTGTTCTCTGTGCTCATGTTAAAGGCTTACCAGTGGGGAACAGTGTGCTGTGCCTTTCATGGGACAGGGGTAGCAGTGAACATGGTGGTTGTCAAGATAGTTTTCATGGGACCAAAGGTAGTTATGTTAGGGAGCAAAGAATGGCTAGAGCTGCATACACCATGTTAGGGCAACCCTAAAGTCACCCCATCCCTTCCCTTTGGCCTTTCTTTTCCAGACTCCCTTGTGGATTGCAGTGGCCTCATGGCCCTGTCTGCCCTGTGGGATGTCATAAGTCCCTATGTGGCACTCTTTATAAAGAGACTCACCAGCATTTGCTCCTGCACCTTTCCTTCTTTCTGTCTGAGATGGAGACACCAGGCCTGGAAATGCACCAGCCTCCGTGTGACCATGAGGATATAAACAGGGAGCTGGTAGGGGCTCATTCATAATGGCTGCCACCACAAGGGAGTTTCATGTGAGGCAAAGAAATCCCAGATGGACTGGGATGCAGGAGAGAAAGTTGCTAAAGGAAGCTGTCTTGTGATGAGCCAGGATGCACGAATGAGTGAGCAGCAGAGAGAGGGGAGCTGCTTACCCAGGACAGGGGTCCCATGCTCTGCATCCCAGTCCATCTGTTTCTCTAGCTTCTGGCTATTCTCAAAGGATTCCAGAGACTGTGCCTGGCCCAGAGTGGGTAATCCCTCATTCAGAAGACAGGTCTCAAACACGAGCATCTTCCAAACACACTGTTAAGCGCTCCTTATGCATGGTCTCACTTAATCCCCTCAATACTGCTGAGGCATGAGTCCTGGGGTATCCTGTCCCTATTTATGGATGAGAAAATCAAGACACAAAAGGCACACACCATGTCCAAAGTGGCTGATCTAACACCCAAGCCCAGGACTTACTGACTCCTAGGGAGCTTTAACTCCTGTGTCATACCCCAAATCAAATGCCTGGTCCTCTCTGAAATCAGATTGGATGCCACCTACACACAAAACAGTTCAGGCTCTTTTGTGTCCTGCATGCCTGCCTCAACCTACACAGGATCAAAATACAATGCTTACATCATAGATTTCTCCAGAACTGTTGACACCTTCCCAGCCAGCGACCAGACTATCCAGCCTCATACCCTAGGCACTCCATACCCTAGTGCCTCGGATGCTGTCTGAATGGATTCTGGTTTCAAAAAAAAAGAGTTAATTAAACAGAGGTTAGTTTCAGCACAATCAACCAGAAGGTGCTCTTTCTGAGCAGGACAGTGACAGATACGTTCCAAGCTCTAGTCACAGGAAACAAGAATGAAGTCATCCTGAACCTTCTAAATGATAAGCAGCTTTTCAGCCTTTCACACTTTTCATCATACAAATTTTGGTATTAATGAACCCTTTGTGTGTGTTGCGCCTTTGTCTTATGCCTTGAAAGCATCCTGTTTTCCAGGTGTGGCAACATTAAGAAGCCAGCTTTCAGTGTGGCTCCCGAGTGTTCTATCAAATCTGGGACATGGCTTGCCCCTTTTCGTGAGTGGTCTGCTGAGAGAGAGAGAAATCACAATCACATAACCAGACAGACTGCATATCCTACTAAGAGCCCAGATACGTTGTACATGCTCTTGGTGCCAGATTGATAATAAGTCGTCAAACTTTGTTACCAAGATCTTGAAAAGCTGATGTGAGTCACGAGGAGCTATTTTCATATGCTTTGTCACCTTGATCTGAACGGGAAATGAATTACTAAATATAAAATGCCATTTTGCTGTGATTCATGGCTCTTTCAATCTTACAGACGTCGTAAGGAAATACAGTCCTTTCTCTCTCTCTGAAAGAGTGAAGTCAGGGGATCTGCTCCTTAGTTTCTCATCCACCTGGACGGAGGGTCAGACAGGATGCCTGGAAGGCAAGTGCAAGGAAGAGGTTTGTCTTTTCTGCTTTCTGACAATGTTCACTGAGAGAAAAGAGACTATAACTCACATGCTCTGTTTCTGGGAAACGGTTGGCCCCCAAATATGATTATCCTCACTATAGGTTGCTACAACTCGATCTGTTTCATTCTCCCAACACATACAAATGATTAAATTTGAAAATTCAAAAATATTGCAGTCCCTCCCCATCCTCAAATACCACTACCTAATTGTAGCGTATACAGATTTGCCTTCTATTTACCTAAGCATTTCTGATGGAGTTTAGGCAAATGTCAAGGCCTTCCTCAAGGTATCTTAGGAGGAAAGACAGAGAATCCTAAGTGGCGAAGCTCAGAAGGTGTTAAACAGTCAGTTAGAAGCTAAAGCTTAGTTCTTGGTGTTTGTGTCCTGATGAGCATAATGAATGAGCATCTCACTAAAGGACTCCGAGAGAGGTATATCCTGAAGAGTTTCTAGTATTGGAGGAAATTCTCACTAGATATTTACAATCCTCTGTATTAGATATTGCACAGCGAGGTGGCCTGCAGCCCAGCCTCTGGGTGTAGACAAATCCATGTGAGAATTCTGGCTCTGCTACTTACTACTGGAGTGGCACTTAACTATGCCAAGCCTGTGGGATGTGTGTGTGTGTGTGTGTGTGCGCACGCGTGCGCTCTTCATCTGAAAAATGGACATAAAAGAGTATTTGCCCTGGAAGGTTAAGTATTAGTGATACCATTGATTTCATTTAACATTTGAAAGGACCAGGTATTTTTCATGAAACACAAAAGCAGTTGACGCGTTAACTGTATTTTTGTGAATACAAGATGCAAATTATTTGACATAACGTGAGGTTTCATTGGTAAATGCTAAAATAGGATCTCAGGCAATGTCAGAATGTCACTCAGGATCTTGCCCCTCCAGCTCAATTTTACATGTTTTCCTAACCACAAATTCTCTTACTTTGAGAGTTTCAGGAACCCAATGTATAAGAGAGTGGACAGTGGATTGAACCCTAAGGAACTCATGGTCTCCCAGCTCATATATTCGAATTCCCGTTCCTCTCCTAGCTCCATAGGTATCTCTGACCATTCTTTGTCCTCCTTCTCCCTGGAATCATGTTTCTCTGTTCATCCACCAAAGGTCGGTGATTCACAGCATTCCCATCACTGGGAATGCTGAATCTATCTTCTTCTCTGAGAGTTGATTCCCTGAAGCATGTCAGCCAGCAGGCCGAGAGTATGGCCGCTCTGCAGGAGGCCATGCAGATCTGAGATTAGGGGCAGGCTCTTGAGCCAGATGCAGGGGGCCAAATCTGGATTGAGATCAATTCTCTTAATCTTTCCAGTCCTTGATTTCCTCGGTTGCAAAGTGGGGATGGTAATAAGAAATAGAGCCTCCTAGAGTTATTACGGGGATTAAGTAAGTCCGTATGTGTAAAGCACTTAGGCCTAATAACTTCTACACTCAGCTGATATTATCAATCACAGAGAGACCACTGTCATAAAGGCAGGGAATGGATATTTAAAGGCAACAAAGCTTTCCTAGCAGTGCCCCTTTCTGGCATTTGCTCTCTTCCTCCTCATTTGCTTACTGACTTGCTCCCTGGGCACACAGCCCCTGAAGGCTGTGATGGACCGCAAGACCGTGCAGCCTCATGTGTCCTCAAGTCCATCTCCCCAGGTGCCCACACTCTGCCCTTGGCCGGTCCTCAGGAGCCCATGTGCAAATCCTGCTCAACTTCTTGAAGCCGCCTGTTCTCTTCGGTCCCCAGTTCTGCCTAAGACAAGATGTGACTTCCAGCCCTATCTAGTCACGCTGCTCTGGGGACACACCCGGGAACTGATGTTTGTCAAGTCGATAGGATCTGAGACATCACCAACATCACTGGCTACCCCAAGGAGAGATTTGGAGCTGGTGTGTGTGTATGGTGGGGGGAGGGTGTAAAGCTCCACTACAATTATCACCTGTCCCCTTCATTGATATGGTTAGTTGACATTTTTGTAATCTACTGTCACCTGCAATGCTAAGCCATCTTTAAAATAAGTCTTCTAGGCTCCACCTTCCTGACTGTTTTCCCTACATCTATTTCTAAAAACTACAAATATATTAATGGGTGTTAAAGTCAATAGTTTTCTTAAATAAAGGAGTATAGAATGTATAAAATGGGATGAAATGGAACAGAATACAAAATGAATGCATGACATGCAATGAGGGTAAGTATTGTGTAATATACTTAGTTTAATTTTATGTATCTTTATATGCATTTGTGTGTGTGTAAGTGCACATTGGAGCATTATGTCAAATGTATGCTTCCTCTACATCATGGGATGGGGCAGTTTAAAAGGCATTTTCTTAAGTCCTTCTCATATGAAATTTTTGGGAGCTCAATGACTAGAATTATCCACAACTCTCTCTTTCTATGAAGCCCTTTAAAATAGCAAAGTAACATAAAATCAATGAAATAAAACCCTCCCTGATGTGTTTCCTCATCTGAGCACTTCAGCTGCATCATCTCTAGGAATACGGAGACCAGCCTGTGCTCACAGCCACCCCCTGAGGGTGAAGCAATCTGTCCTTACAGACTAGAGCCACACGCAGGTGTGCAAGGACAGGAGTCACTGCCCTCAGAGAGATTTTTAGAAAAAATGAGTGATAAAGACTTGTCAGCAGACTCTGAGAAACAGGAAGTCCCTTCCCATGGGTGTCATATCTACATACTGGAGTGTGGAAAATATCTAATGAATGAACTTACCTCTCCTCTGTCTCTGTTCCAATACACCCCCACCTCCACACATCCACACAAACCCACCCATGAGCCACTTTGCCCCTACTCCTTCAGCATTTGATTTTTCTTCCAGGTATGTGGTTTTCAAGCATTTTCAGTGGCTGAACCCTTGACTTCAAAGGAAATCTTTAACAACATCCCAACATATAAAACAGATAAAAACAATGAATGGGTTTTTATAGCATTAAATCACCATTGTTTGATGAGGGGAAAATAACTATAATAGCATTGTTTTATTTTGTTTTTAGGAACCTCTGTAACCTATCCTTACAGCCTGGTTTGAAAAATCTTTACTTGAGATACGATGGCAAGATAGGTCCTGTCCATCACTGAGTAGTTCTGAAACCTGAGTGGGAGAGGGCATGACCTGTGTCTTCACTGTGAGCTGTACAGCCCTCTTCTATTCTTGTTTCACAAGAAAACAGGTCAAAACTTTTTATTTTGAAATAGTTTTAGACTTATAGAAAAGTCATGGAAAACAGAACTCTTGCACATCCTTGACCCAGCTCCCCAAAGTCTGACATGTTACATAGCCATAGCATAATTATAAAAGTAGGAAATTAATATTGGTACATTCTGTTAACTAAATGACACACCTGATTCACATTTCACCAGTGTTTCCATGAGGGTTCTTGATTCAGCTCTAGGATTCAATCCAGAATCCCGCACTGCATTTAGTTGTCATGTCTCCTCAGTCTTTTTCGATCACTAATAACGTTTTCAGTCCTTGTCTTTTATGATCTGGGTGCTCTTTAAGAGTATTGTTTACTTTTTTTCAAAAAATTTAATACAGTTGACACACAATGTTGCATTAGTTTCAAGTGCACAACTTAGTGGCCCTACACTATCATTGTAATACTAATACTTCAGCTTTCTTTAGCTGAACAACCTTGGGAAAACATCCAGCTTCCTGGGGGCTCTATGTCCCCATCTCAGAGTCACCAGGATCAACCTGGAAGAAACTCTACCTTCTTTAGGCCCCAGCTATTCACAGAACTGATGTGGACACACTCTTCTTAACACCAAGGTGCTGATACGCACCATAAAGCCACGGTTCATGGTGGAGTTTTAATCACCATGGCAGGTCTTTCTAGTTGTTTGATTTTATGATCCACTCAAAGAGGCTCTACGTGTCTCTTAAGTAACTTTTACAATATTTAACTATCCAACCAAGAAACTCATTTTAACATGTATCATTGAGTTCTTATAACAATAATAATAACCATAGCAATGTTTTTAAGACTTGGCAATCTACAAATGCTCATGTCCATTATTTCCTTTGATTCTCAAAGCAATCTTATGTCTCCACTTTAAAAAGGGAACAAAATGCAGAGAGAGTCACTGACTTGCTGAAGGCTTCCAGCAAGAGGAAGCTGGAGCTGTGATGGGGTGTCAAGAGGGGACCACAGTTCAGAAAGCCTGGGGACCGGGTCAGGAAATCTCCATTTTATTGGGTCCACAGCCCAGATGCAAGAAAGAGATGAGTTATCTGAACCAAGGAGAGCGAGAGAGACAGGCCAAGTGAGAGGCTCTGCTGGACCCCAGAGAGATCCAATTACAGCTGCCTGAGGCCAAGGCAGCAGTGTAGATGGAAGGGAGCAGGTATCAGAGAGTGTTTCACACTTATCATGCAGGGAATCCTGAACCCTGCAACCGAAACCTCTTTCTTTAGTTTGCCCCATGAAGAAACGCAGAATAGCTCCAAACTAAAGCTCAGTCTCTCTATGCATGTTAAGTTTCAGGGGGCAGAAAGATTCCCCTCTCACCTCCTCTTTCTTCCCAGAATCTTTCACTTTGGGCTACCCTCCCCACCTTCTAGTGGTTCTCATGAGTATTTTTTTTTTTTTTTTTTTATTTTTTTTTATTGGTGTTCAATTTACTAACATACAGAATAATACCCAGTGCCCGTCACCCATTCACTCCCACCCCCGCCCTCCTCCCCTTCTACCACCCCTAGTTCGTTTCCCAGAGTTAGCAGTCTTTACGTTCTGTCTCCCTTTCTGATATTTCCCACACATTTCTTCTCCCTTCCCTTATTTTCCCTTTCACTATTATTTATATTCCCCAAATGAATGAGAACATATAATGTTTGTCCTTCTCCGACTGACTTACTTCACTCAGCATAATACCCTCCAGTTCCATCCACGTTGAAGCAAATGGTGGGTATTTGTCATTTCTAATAGCTGAGTAATATTCCATTGTATACATAAACCACATCTTCTTTATCCATTCATCTTTCGTTGGACACCGAGGCTCCTTCCACAGTTTGGCTATAGTGGCCATTGCTGCTAGAAACCTCGGGGTGCAGGTGTCCCGGCGTTTCATTGCATTTGTATCTTTGGGGTAAATCCCCAACAGTGCAATTGCTGGGTCGTAGGGCAGGTCTATTTTTAACTGTTTGAGGAACCTCCACACAGTTTTCCAGAGTGGCTGCACCAGTTCACATTCCCACCAACAGTGTAAGAGGGTTCCCTTTTCTCCGCATCCTCTCCAACATTTGTTGTTTCCTGCCTTGTTAATTTTCCCCATTCTCACTGGTGTGAGGTGGTATCTCATTGTAGTTTTGATTTGTATTTCCCTGATGGCAAGTGATGCAGAGCATTTTCTCATATGCATGTTGGCCATGTCTATGTCTTCCTCTGTGAGATTTCTGTTCATGTCTTTTGCCCATTTCATGATTGGATTGTTTGTTTCTTTGGTGTTGAGTTTAATAAGTTCTTTATAGATCTTGGAAACTAGCCCTTTATCTGATATGTCATTTGCAAATATCTTCTCCCATTCTGTAGGTTGTCTTTGAGTTTTGTTGACTGTATCCTTTGCTGTACAAAAGCTTCTTATCTTGATGAAGTCCCAATAGTTCATTTTTGCTTTTGTTTCTTTTGCCTTTGTGGATGTATCTTGCAAGAAGTTACTATGGCCGAGTTCAAAAAGGGTGTTGCCTGTGTTCTTCTCTAGGATTTTGATGGAATCTTGTCTCACATTTAGATCTTTCATCCATTTTGAGTTTATCTTTGTGTATGGTGAAAGAGAGTGGTCTAGTTTCATTCTTCTGCATGTGGATGTCCAATTTTCCCAGCACCATTTATTGAAGAGACTGTCTTTCTTCCAATGGATAGTCTTTCCTCCTTTATCGAATATTAGTTGCCCATAAAGTTCAGGGTCCACTTCTGGATTCTCTATTCTGTTCCACTGATCTATGTGTCTGTTTTTGTGCCAGTACCACACTGTCTTGATGACCACAGCTTTGTAGTACAACCTGAAATCTGGCATTGTGATGCCCCCAGATATGGTTTTCTTTTTTAAAATTCCCCTGGCTATTCGGGGTCTTTTCTGATTCCACACAAATCTTAAAATAATTTGTTCTAACTCTCTGAAGAAAGTCCATGGTATTTTGATAGGGATTGCATTAAACGTGTATATTGCCCTGGGTAACATTGACATTTTCACAATATTAATTCTGCCAATCCATGAGCATGGAATATTTTTCCATCTCTTTGTGTCTTCCTCAATTTCTTTCAGAAGTGTTCTATAGTTTTGAGGGTATAGATCCTTTACATCTTTGGTGAGGTTTATTCCTAGGTATCTTATGCTTTTGGGTGCAATTGTAAATGGGATTGACTCCTTAATTTCTCTTTCTTCAGTCTCATTGTTAGTGTATAGAAATGCCACTGACTTCTGGGCATTGATTTTGTATCCTGCCACGCTACCGAATTGCTGTATGAGTTCTAGCAATCTTGGGGTGGAGACTTTTGGGTTTTCTATGTAGAGTATCATGTCATCGGCGAAGAGAGAGAGTTTGACTTCTTCTTTGCCAATTTGAATGCCTTTAATGTCTTTTTGTTGTCTGATTGCTGAGGCTAGGACTTCCAGTACTATGTTGAATAGCAGTGGTGAGAGTGGACATCCCTGTCTTGTTCCTGATCTTAGGGGAAAGGCTCCCAGTGCTTCCCCATTGAGAATGATATTTGCTGTGGGCTTTTCATAGATGGCTTTTAAGATGTCGAGGAATGTTCCCTCTATCCCTACACTCTGAAGAGTTTTAATCAGGAATGGATGCTGTATTTTGTCAAATGCTTTCTCTGCATCCAATGAGAGGATCATATGGTTCTTGGTTTTTCTCTTGCTGATATGATGAATCACATTGATTGTTTTACGGGTGTTGAACCAGCCTTGTGTCCCAGGGATAAATCCTACTTGGTCATGGTGAATAATTTTCTTAATGTACTGTTGGATCCTATTGGCCAGTATCTTGTTGAGAATTTTTGCATCCATGTTCATCAGGGATATTGGTCTGTAATTCTCCTTTTTGGCGGGGTCTTTGTCTGGCTTTGGAATTAAGGTGATGCTGGCTTCATAGAACGAATTTGGAAGTACTCCATCTCTTTCTATCTTTCCAAACAGCTTTAGGAGAATAGGTATGATTTCTTCTTTAAACGTTTGATAAAATTCTCCTGGGAAGCCATCTGGCCCTGGACTCTTGTGTCTTGGGAGGTTTTTGATGACTGCTTCAATTTCCTCCCTGGTTATTGGCCTGTTCAGGTTTTCTATTTCTTCCTGTTCCAGTTTTGGTAGTTTGTGGCTTTCCAGGAATGCGTCCATTTCTTCTAGATTGCCTAATTTATTGGCGTATAGCTGTTCATAATATGTTTTTAAAATCGTTTGTATTTCCTTGGTGTTGGTAGTGATCTCTCCTTTCTCATTCATGATTTTATTAATTTGAGTCTTCTCTCTCTTCTTTTTAATAAGGCTGGCTAATGGTTTATCTATCTTATTAATTCTTTCAAAGAACCAACTCCTGGTTCTGTTGATCTGTTCCACAGTTCTTCTGGTCTCGATTTCGTTGAGTTCTGCTCGAATCTTTATTAACTCCCTTCTTCTCTTGGGTGTAGGATCTATTTGCTGTTTTTTCTCTAGCTCCTTTATGTGTAAGGTTAGCTTTTGTATTTGAGTTCTTTCCAGTTTTTGAATGGATGCTTGTATTGCGATGTATTTCCCCCTTAGGACTGCTTTTGCTGCATCCCAAAGATTTTGAACGGTTGTATCTTCATTCTCATTAGTTTCCATGAATCTTTTTAATTCTTCCTTAATTTCCTGGTTGACCCTTTTATCTTTTAGCAGGATGGTCCTTAACCTCCATGTGTTTGAGGTCCTTCCAAACTTCTTGTTGTGATTTAGTTCTAATTTCAAGGCATTATGGTCCGAGAATATGCAGGGGACAATCCCAATCTTTTGGTATCGGTTCAGACCCGATTTGTGACCCAATATGTGGTCTATTCTGGAGAAAGTTCCGTGTGCGCTTGAGAAGAATGTGTATTCAGTTGAGTTTGGATGTAAAGTTCTGTAGATATCTGTGAAATCCATCTGGTCCAGTGTATCATTTAAAGCTCTCGTTTCTTTGGAGATGTTTTGCTTAGAAGACCTATCGAGTATAGAAAGAGCTAGATTGAAGTCACCAAGTATAAGTGTATTATTATCTAAGTATTTCTTCACTTTGGTTAATAATTGATTTATATATTTGGCAGCTCCCACATTCGGAGCATATATATTGAGGATTGTTAAGTCCTCTTGTTGAATAGATCCTTTAAGTATGATATAGTGTCCCTCTTCATCTCTCACTACAGTCTTTGGGGTAAATTTTAGTTTATCTGATATAAGGATGGCTACCCCTGCTTTCTTTTGAGGACCATTCGAATGGTAAATGGTTCTCCAACCTTTTATTTTCAGGCTGTAGGTGTCCTTCTGTCTAAAATGAGTCTCTTGTAGACAGCAAATAGATGGGTCCTGCTTTTTTATCCAGTCTGAAACCCTGCGCCTTTTGATGGGGTCATTAAGCCCGTTCACATTCAGAGTTACTATTGAGAGATATGAGTTTAGTGTCATCATGATATCTATTCAGTCTTTGTTTTTGTGGACTGTTCCACTGAACTTCTTCTTAAAGGGGAATTTTAAGAGTCCCCCTTAAAATTTCTTGCAGAGCTGGTTTGGAGGTCACATATTCTTTTAGTTGCTGCCTGTCTTGGAAGCTCTTTATCTCTCCTTCCATTTTGAATGAGAGCCTTGCTGGATAAAGTATTCTTGGTTGCATGTTCTTCTCATTTAGGACCCTGAATATATCCTGCCAGCCCTTTCTGGCCTGCCAGGTCTCTGTGGAGAGGTCTGCTGTTACCCTAATACTCCTCCCCATAAAAGTCAGGGATTTCTTGTCTCTTGCTGCTTTAAGGATCTTCTCCTTATCTTTGGAATTTGCAAGCTTCACAATTAAATGTCGAGGTGTTGAACGGTTTTTATTGATTTTAGGGGGGGATCTCTCTATTTCCTGGATCTGAATGCCTGTTTCCCTTCCCAGATTAGGAAAGTTTTCAGCTAGAATTTGTTCAAATACATATTCTGGCCCTCTGTCCCTTTCGGCGCCCTCGGGAACCCCAATTAAACGTAGGTTTTTCTTCCTCAGGCTGTCGTTTATTTCCCTTAATCTATCTTCATGGTCTTTTAATTGTTTGTCTCTTTTTTCCTCAGTTTCCCTCTTTGCTATCAACTTGTCTTCTAGGTCACTCACTCGTTCTTCCACCTCGTTAACCCTCGTCGTTAGGACTTCTAGTTTGGATTGCATCTCATTCAATTGATTTTTAATTTCTGCCTGATTAGCTCTAAATTCTGCAGTCATGAAGTCTCTTGAGTCCTTTATACTTTTTTCTAGAGCCACCAGTAGCTGTATAATAGTGCTTCTGAATTGGCTTTCTGACATTGAATTGTAATCCAGATTTTGTAACTCTGTGGGCGAGAGGACTGTTTCTGATTCTTTCTTTTGAGGTGAGGTTTTCCTTCTAGTCATTTTGCTCAGTGCAGAGTGGCCAAAAGCAAGTTGTATTGGGAAAAAGAGAAAAAGAGAGGAGAGAAAGAAGGAAAGAAAAGAGAAAGAGAAAAAAAAAAGGGGAAGAAAAAGAAAAAAAAAAAAAAAACGAAAAAAAAAAAAAAAAAAAGAAGAAGAAAAAGAGAAAGAAAAAGAAAGGAGAAAAAAAGGGGGTGGGGGAAGGAAACAAATCAAAAAGCAAAACAAAACAAAAACAAAAACAAACAAACAAAAAAAGAACCACCGGGGAGTATCTTCTGATTCTGTGTACTTTAAGTCCCTTGGCTTCTCCTGGAAGTTGTCCGTCTAGCTGGTGTTCTGGGGGAGGGGCCTGTTGTGCTGATTTTCAGGTGTTAGCAGTTGGGGGAGCTGCTGTGCCCCTGCCTGGTGCAGGGCTCGGTGGGGGTTGTTTACGCCGTGAGGCCGCAGGAGGAACAGCCCCAGTGGCGGGGCAGCTCTGGAAACCTGGATTCAGCTCCGGCAGGAACTCCGTCTGCAGGGCCTGGAGGCTCCGGGCGGGGCCGCTGATCTGCTCAGCTGGGGCAGGAGCGTCCTCGCTGTCCTGGGCCCTCCCGGCCTCTGCCTGTCCCGGGGGAGGCGGGATCCTGGGCTGTGTCCCGGCGCCCTGTGCTCCGGAGCCTGCGCTGTTGGATTCGAGCTCCCGGGCCGCGCAGCCCCCTCCGCGGAGCCGCGCCCGAGCCCCTCCGAGCTGCTCCTGGAACCGCGCAGGCCCCTCCGCACGGAGCCTCTTCCTCTGCCCGAGCCCCTCCGAGCTGCTCCCGGGGCCGCGCAGCCCCCTCCGCGGAGCCGCCGCCCGAGCCCCTCCGAGCTGCTCCGGGTCCCGCCGTGCGCGCTGCAGCCCTTAGGGAGCTCGGCGCACTCTCCTGGGCGCGCAGTTGCTCTGTTACTGTCCCCGGGAGCCCGAGGGCATCCCCTCCCTTCTGGGTCCTGCTCCAACTCCCTGCGAGCCCCTTTCCGCCCGGGAAGGTCGGTGCAGCTCCTGCTCCTCCGGGTCGGGGCTCTCCTGTCCTGGGGACACTCGCCCCGGCCTCCGCCCGGCTCCTCGCGGGGCCCCTCCCCCTTGGAGGCCTTTGTTCCTTTATGTCTTTTTCCCCGTCTTCCTACCTTGATAGAAGCGCGAACTCTTCTCACTGTAGCATTCCAGGTGTTCTCTCTTTAAATCTCAGGCCGAATTCATAGATTTTCAGGATAATTTGAAGGTTTTCTAGGTAGTTTGGTGGAGACAGGTGATTTGGAGACCCTGCTCTTCCGCCATCTTGCTCCTCCCCCCGGTTCTCATGAGTATTAAATACATCAGCGTGTCTCCCATTCCCCGCCTCAAGCTGGAAAGTAGAATCCAAGAGTCACAAGAAGGTTCACAGTTCTGTGAAGCTGCCAAATCTGATGGGCTGCCCTTTCATTCTATTTATGTTATGTATTTCAAAGGTTTATATTCATTTGACTGTGAAAACTGAACTATTCCCAAGTTATTTGAAAGAACAAAAGCTGCCTTATGGGCAGTGGACTTTGGCCTAAGCCTAAGAAACAACTGGGGAACAAAATGATCCTGAATTTCTTGGGGTCCTGTAGCCGTGAAGCAGCAGGTAGAGGCTGGGGTTCTGACCATGTGGTGGTAGAGGTGCAGGCACACGAGACAGACTGGCAGGTGCCCCAGAACATGCACAGGGCTGGTGCGTTGGCTTCATGCAACTTTTGCCTCAGAAAGAGAGTAGACACTCAATATCATTTCATGTCTCTGATGCAACAGGGAAAATTTCAGTGCTCACTCCATCAAAGGTCTTCAACGTGCTGTATGGGAATAAACAAAGACCAACCAAGTAAGAATGAACAAAGCCTGCATTTTGCAGAGACTCAAAGGCAGGCAGACAAGCAGGAAAGCTTTGGAGCAGAAAAAAAGGGGAGGCTTCAGGTGAGCCCTGACTTTAGGCTGTTGGCAAGGGGGAGCTGCAGGTGGGCTGCTAGTGGCCATCCTTCATGATGGGTAAGGGATGCCTATTTGGCTTTCTCTAGTTGGTTCTAATTGGAATTGAGGACAATAATCAGGGAAGCTGTTATTAATCAAGTGCCAGTTGTTTGGGGCCAATTGTTAAAGGGGTTACTGTTTAGCTCCCTGGATTATTACCAAAGATAGTGGTTTGACTTCCTACAAATCTGACTTATGGCAGGCTGGCTTCCTGGGCTATATTGTTGATAATGTGTTGCTGTGAGTTTTAGATAAGAGTTCTATGTCAGTATATTTGTTTGTATAGGCAGTCTTTCAGTGGGGTGCCAAGAATGCCCACCCTGCAGGGAACCAGAAGTCTCTTTAGAGACACAAATGTGCACAAGGGCCTGGCAATATCTGGGCATTAGACAGATGTGCAAGGTCAAGCAAAAAATAAAGGAGCAATGCAACCATTCCTAGAAGGTTCTAGAAAAACTTCACAGATGACAGGATGTTTAACTTCAAGCTTAAGGGAAAGAGAGGACTTTGCCTAGTGGTCATGTCAGGGAGAATATTCCATGCAGAGAGAATGATATTCTAGAGGGGGCACATGAATAAATGAGTCTAGCATGTTTTGTGAAGCCAAATAGTTCTATACTGTTGAGTTTTACATGCAAAGGAGTCAGGAAGGGAAGACAATGAGGAAAGGACCTTCTAAGCGTGGCTGAACAGCCTGGAATTAGCCCTGCATTTGTGGGATCCTGCCAGGGTAGCAGGGAAGGGTCTGGAGACAGGGAATGCATATGAGAGCTTTGTAAGGTGGTCTGCACTATAGGACATGACAGTTGCATGGGGGGTGCAGGCAGGGAAGGAGCAAAAGAAAATTAGGAAAGCACATAGATTCGGTCTTGGGTGATGAGCACACAGTGCTGCTGACCACATGGTCCCCTCATTAGATTCTGACCTCTTCAAGGGACAGGTCCACACCTTTCCTCAGCATAGTCTGATGTATAATGGACACTCAGTGTGTGCTAGAAAAGGCAACATACACCTAAATCAAAGTTTTATAACATCTTTTGGGCATTTAATTTACTGAAAAAAATCATCCCAAGTGATACGCAAAGCACAGTTGAAGGCAAAAGTTTGGTGAGAGGAGAAAATGAAGTGCTGGCACACAGTGAGTTGGGGGTGTCCCATTGAGGATCCACCAGGTGGAGATACCCTTCAGTCAGCAGGACCTAGGAGTCTGAAGCTAGAAATTCAGACTGGGAATGTCATAAAATAAGGCAGCATTGTGAGCCTTTCAGGCCTTCACAACCTGTGCTCTGGGGCTGGTAGGCAGACAGAGGGGGAGCCAGGCTGGCCAAAGTCCAGAGCAAGGGTCTATTCAGGAGGCCAGGTGAGAAAGCTGGAAGTCTTGCAGGTTGAGGATCAAGGTTGGCATGAGGTGGACATAGTCACCAGGGCAGGAGCCCAAGTGGACCACGTGAGTAAGAAGAGGCCAAGTATGGACAGATGTGAACAGAGGAGCACTCAAGGAATGGGAGAGGTGCCAATGGAACAAACTGGAGCACCTGCATGGAGGGGCAGTTCTAACTCCTCAGTGCAGTATTGCCTTGGCCAATGCCAGGGTTCAAAGCCTTCCAGACAGATAGGAGTCAATCTCTTCCATCTTAAGGTGCTCCACAAGGCTTTGGAAATTTTGGAGCAGGAGGGTTACATGGAGGTGAGGCTACTCGGTCAATTCCTGTTACAAAATGTAGTCTTATCTGTCTTGTGTCCTTAAGTCCACCGAATTGGGCAAAGGGTGAGGTTGGCCTGCAGCAGAGTGAAAACAGAGGTCTTAGCTGGTTTCCTAGGAGTTCTGAGGCTGGGAAGGCCCTCTGAGAACATCACATATTTAGGCAAAAAAACAGGTTTTGTTCCCTCATCTCGATGAGTGACTGCATGTATTTGCTCTCAAAGCAAAGAGCAATTCCTCCATGGGCGCTCAGCCAACAATACTTCTGACATCTGAGTCGTGTAGCATCCAGCTTCTCCTTAGCTGGGGTGGGGTGGTGGTGGGGGTTAGGAAGAGCCTCATGAAGGATGGATCTCCCAGACAGATGGGCTTGTGAGTCATGCCAGAGCATCTGAATATAACCAGAGGAACCACATTATTGACCTGAACTTAAGAAGATGAATCTGGGGTGCAGTTGGTTGAGTGTCCAACACTTGGTTTTGGGTCAGGTCACGATCTCAAGATCATTAGATGGAGCCCCGTGTCAGGCTTTATGCCCAGCGTGGAGTCTGCTTAGAGTTTCTCTCTCCCTCTCCTGCTACCCCTTAGCTCTCTATCTAAAATAAAAAAAAAAATCTTTAAAAAAAAAAAAAGATGATGAATCCGGTAGCACCAAGTAGGAGGGAGGAGAAACTGGAAGTAGGGAAACAAAGATAGATGGTTAACAGTCATTAAGGCTTACAACAGCCTCACAACGATAGCACAGTGGTCATAAGATAAATAACCAGTTTTCACAGAGCTTGACACTGTGTTCTAATCCTCATACTAACCTAGGAAGGGAGCTGCTGTCATTGCATGTTAACAGATAAAGAAACCAAAGCAGAGGGGAATTAAATGCATTGCCCAAGAGTTCACAGCTTGTCAGAGGCAAAACTGGGATTTGAAGCCCAATAATTTACATCCCAAATCCGTATTCTTTCTAACATGCTTGTGCACAAGTCATTATCCAGTCCCTGCTTGCTGCAGTGAGGCTGGCATAGCTGCCGCGGCCCTGATCAATGATCGATCACACAGCAGACAGGAAGAGGCAAGAGGGCTCCTGGTCTCCCCATTTCTTCTACAGCATACAGAGGGTTAATGGGTATGAATGCATACACACTGCTGCTCTTTGCTTAGCTACAATTTGACTTTCATCCCTGCATCAAATAAAGCCCCCAGTGGGACTATTGCCTGGTGCTAGAGACTTTCCATCAATTAAGTGGAGTGGAGTGTTGCCGCCTGAAAGAGGTCTATACCCCCTGCAAGCTTAGACTGTGTAATCTTTATGTAGGCTCAGAGCCCCTGATACTCCTTCCAGAATCAGGAAGGAAGCTGGTATCTGTTGACAGCTAAGTGGTGTGGACACAGGCATACACACAAAGAGTATTGAACAATATGCTATCATAGACCGATGAGATAGAGATGTGAAATACATTGATTCTCTCAGAAAATAACTTTTTATTGAGTAGTTACTATGTCATTTGTCATAGGGTCATTTTGTGATCATAGATTCTAGGTGATTAAATGAAGAGGATTATATGGTTGTATAATGTAATGTTATCACAGGAATGACTTATCAATGCTTTTGCCATATCTATTAGAAGAACAAGCCAGGCCCATACCCAAGGGAAAGGAACAACAGAAGGGTGCAGATACCAAGAGAGGAGGGCAGGGGGCCATCTTAAAGTCTTCCCAACAGAGAAGCAAAAGAGTAAGTGTATTAGTCAGGATTCTCCATAGAAACAGGACCAATAAGATGGAGAACAGGTGGGAGGGAGAGAGAGAGAGAGAGAGAGAGAGAGAGAGAGAGATTCACTATAAGAAATTGGTTCATGTGATTATGGAAACCAAGAAGTCCCAAGATCTGCAGGTGGCAAGCTGAAGACCCAGAAAAGCTAATGGTGTAAGTTCTAGTCTGAGTCCAAAGGCCTGAGAAGCCAGGGAGCTACCAGCTAAATTCCAGTCTGAAAGTTAGTAGGCTTAAGACTCAAGGAAAACCATGTTTCAGACTCAAGATTAATGGCAGGAAAAGATCAACATCCCAATAAAATGTAATAAAGCTGGAGCTTCCTTTTACTCATGGAAAACTCAGACTTTTTTGTTCTATTCAGGTCTTCAACTGATTGGACAAGGCTCACCCACATTAGGGAGGGCAATCTGTTTACTCAATATACCAATTCAAATGTTAATCCCATTCCCAAACACCTTCACAGATACACCCAGAATAATATTTGACCAAATGTCTGGGCACCCTGTGGTCCCTCAAGGTGACACATAAAACCAACCATACAATAATGCCTCTCAGCTTAGGGATCAGACTCTGAAACTGTAAAGAATGGTCCTGGGCAAGGATGAGGCAGGCTAGGTGCTCAGGGTATACAACCCGAGATGGACCTCACTCCCAGGGTTGTCTGAGTGCAGGGGTGGCACCTGAGGGTGAGAACTTCCTCAAATTGCACACTCGATTCTTCCCTCACCTCACTGAAGCCAGAGCCCTGAGGAGGATTGTTGGAAAGGTCTGACAGCTGGGTGCAGTGGGTCCCTCGGAACAGCTGAAGGAAGGGGTGCATGGTATGAGGGACAGAGGATTTGGGGAGCTGAGACCAGACTTTGATGACTGCAGCCCCTAGACAGGAGTGCTGGGAGCATGTGCCTATGGACCCCACAGGTGGGGAGAACAAATGAAATGCCAAAAGGGTAAATCCAAAGGACCACCATCCTCCTGCTGCCTAGACTTTCAAGAGAGACACCTCAAAGCATCAAAATTAAAACTAGGTAGTATTAAAAGCCCTCAGAGAAAAGAAAGTGTCCCCACAAAACAATGGCAATTAGACTTACAACAGACTTGTCATCCTAAGGACAGGTGCCAGGAAGGAGAGAGTGTCATCTCGAAGGTACTGAGACTTCTATCTAATATAAATAATAATAAATAATAACAACCAACTTCTGAGCACTTTATATGGTAATCCAGGGGTCTGTGCTCAACTGAATAATCATCAATGAAAATAAAATAAAGACTTTCAGACATACAAAGAATTTTATTAACCATTGGCTCTCTCAAAATCTGCAAGAGGATGGGTAGGGATTGAGAAAACCAGTTTGCCAAATCTATTTAATAGTTAATTGTAAGAAATTAGTAATAATTTCCACTTTGTGTTTTAAAACTGGTAGTATTGAAATGATAAGAAGGAAAATACAAGGATATGTAATGTGTCTGAGATAATTTGTGCCTCACAGGAATGGTTGACATAAAGAATATATTTAGAACTTGGAAAAATGATGTGTTGAGCATAAATATTGGAAATAAAGATTAACAACACAAAGAATAGAAATATTCATCATCACATAGTAAATACATAAAATACCAATCATGCACCTCCTCTGGGGGAAGCCCTCTTCTAGGCTCTGATGATACAGAGAAGAAAAAGAGAGACACAAAATCCTTTCACATGGATTTATTCATTTAAACTGAAATGTGTTCCCACAGTAACCTTGGTCATCTGTGCCAATCCTGACACCCACTTCAGATTTTCTTTCCAGAAATAGGTGGTTCATATAAACTGTAAATAAGATCTTGCTGGTCATCCAGAAATGGGATTTTGTTCACAATCCTTGGCGGTTAACCTGACATATGACACATGTCTTCTTCCCATGGGTTTGACATGAGGGGTGGCAAATAATTGAGCTTTAACATGCAGACACAAGTGAACACTGGAAGGGAAGCCATGGGTGGGGCCAGGTAGGTGTGGAGTAGGGGGCCCTAGGGAGACCAAAGTACAGAGCCGGCTTGGGTGGGCAGATGTAGATCCAAGCTCCATCCTCTTGTCTGTTAGTGCTGAGCAGCTTTGGACAAGTCAGTTACCTTCTCTGAGCCTCAACTTGCTCATCTGTAAAAATCACCAATCCACAAGGTTACTAGAAAAATCACATATGATAATGGACATGATCACCCCTTTGTAGGAGCTCTCTGCTAATCAATAATAAGTATCCAAATACTGATCAGAGACCCCTCAACTTTGTTTCTTATTTTGCTCAATGTAGTCT
Organism: Canis lupus baileyi; assembly: GCF_048164855.1. Classification (NCBI taxonomy): domain Eukaryota; kingdom Metazoa; phylum Chordata; class Mammalia; order Carnivora; family Canidae; genus Canis; species Canis lupus. Next base: position 32,093,489 of record NC_132851.1, on the reverse strand, counting down.
CAGCTTTTGGAGGACACATACTAGATCTTATTTATCTTTGTATTCCCTAGTTTTTGGCTAGGAACACTCTTAACAAATGTTCCCTAATTGAAGTAAATGAAATGAAAGGGGATTGAATTGACAATCTAAACATAATACAATTAGAATAGGATGGAAGACACCATCTCATTAAGGGTTGTTTTCTTGGCTTTTGTAGAAATATTATAGATGTTCAGAGAAGAGAGAGATTAAAGTGGACTGAATAAACATTTATTGAAGACTTGCATTTATTGAACACCTGTTTTGTGTCAGACACTAGACCAGTCCTTCTCCCAAACATTATCCTATTATCTTTAAAAACACACTGAAACACACTATTCTTAGCTTCATTTTACAAATGAAAACCCAGGAATTCAGAAAAGCAAAGGTGAGTTGGGTGAAGTGTCAGCTATGGGGCAGGGTGAGAAGCCAGCTCTCTCTGTCCCCATAGCCCCATCCCCTGTCCCCTCTTTCTCATTCAGCCCCAGGCAGGGGGAGGGAACACCTCTGCTTGCGTCCATTAGATTTCTCTTGTTTTCTGCCACATTGGCTGAGCTGCACTCCCCATGCCCATTTTCAATTATAGCCTGCAAGCCTGTGCTTTGAAAAACATAATTTATTTTCCCAGTCAGACTAAATAGAAAACACAATTGTGTGTTTAAATACTAATTAACCTTTCACAGTTGTATGATTCTCCCTCTCTTTCCCCCCCCCCCTCTTTCTCTCTCTCTCTCTCCCTCCCTCCCTCCCCTAGAGCAAAAACGTTGGACATGTAGGACAATTCTTGTCATAATTTCTTTCCTGATCCCACCCCTTACAGGTCTGAAGCATATGGCTATACAGACCTCTGTACTTGAATTAAACTCTTTTTTGGAAGAGGAAAAGACCATGAACATGGTTACTAATGTGCTTTTCTCTCTGCATCAAGAATTCTAAGCTCCCTTTCCAATAGGGTTTGCATGGTTCATTCCAAGGATGACTCTGTTGTGGTTCCCATAGATAGCATTCCCATTGACTGCGTTATCTTCTCCTCTTTGGGATCTCTAGTAATTAAAAGGTCATGGGCTTTGAAGGCAGATGGATTACTTATTTATTCATTTTTATTTTATTTTAGAGAGAGTGTGTGAGTGGGGGAGTGGCGAGTAGGAGAGGGAGAGGGAGAGAGAACCTCAAGCAGACTCCATGCTTAGTGAGATCAAGACCTGAGCTGAAATCAAGAGTTGGGTGCTTAACGGACTGAGCCACCAAGGCCCCCCTAGACTACTCGTTTAAATGAACTTCATGCATCCATCCAAACCAGCTTAAAGATCATTCCATTTGCAGCTGCATATAAATCAACTTCATATTTTTCTCTCACTACCTTCCATCACTACTCAGCTGCTCCTATTCTGCTTTCCCCCTTGTGTTGACATCTCCTCCAGTTTGGGGTCCCATTTTACAGAGCCTTGCACTGGCCACTTGGTTTTGGAGTTATGATACCACCTTTACCTTTAAAACCTTTTTTTTAGAATACAATCATGTGTATCTCTCCCCAGTTTAAATGCCCAAGTCAGAAAACCCTCTGTGACCCTCAGTATTCCTCTTTGATGAACCCTAATGACATGTTTAATTTTGGATACACTGAATTTATAATCCTTGAGGATTATAAATGGAGATACAATTGGATATGTTGGTTCAAAGCTCTGGAAAGAAAGTGAAGAAGCCTGAGAGATAACCACATCTGGAAAGGTAGAGAAAAGTGAGGGATTTCTAGAAGAAAGAAAAATGGAATCAGATGCAACAGAGAAGTCCAAGATAGTAATAAAGGGATGCATTTTTTAGAGTTTGAGTTTTTAGAATTTAGAGAAGCCAAGGTTTTCCTCTGTCAGATACATTTATACACTTGGAAGGCAAAGCCGCCTAATTAATTGCAGTGACCTAGAGCGAGAATCTGAGGAGAGAGTGTTAAGATAGACAGCATCGATCTTTATTTCATACAGCCTAGCACAAGGCCTGGCACACAGCAGGCTCTCAGTAGGTAAGTGCTGAATAAAGGGAAATAGGAAAGAGTCAGAGTGGAGGGCAGGAATTTTGGTGACTTATCTTGAGAAAGCGTCACAAGGATTCTACTCTCAAAACATGTCCACAATCTAGCTAGGAATGTAAGTCACATATACAGGGAACAATTACAGTATGACTTTTAAAAGGTGTATAATAAACTGTGTGCATTGTATTAGGGCATAAGAAAATGAGGCTGTCTGTGTATTTCAGTTACAAACAAAAGGGTGAAGTCTTGGTATTGTTAGCAAAACCCAAGGTGCAATCTGTAAGTTAGAAATTCCACTTGACTAGTGCATGGATAGGCAACCTATCTCTTGTTAATTACATTTAATTGATCCCCTAGAGGCTGTAGCTTTCATTCATTTTTTATTCATCAGAGTTCGATTAAGCTCCTACCATGTATAAATGAAAATGTCCCTATCATGTGACAACGGCCAGACTCCAAGAGGAAGACCAGAATGTGTGCATCCATTGAGCAGAACAACTGCTTTCTGAAAACAAAACAAAACAAAACAAAGTTCTGTCCATATTAGGAGCCCGCATATCACTGCCAACATGGATTTGGAGTGAGGGGAGTTAGTCGGGTAATTTTAATGACTGTGGACTTGGAACAATGGTAGACCAAATGACACCACCTTTGCATTTGCTATTGACTTTCTCAGTTGACCAGATATATGTGTGGGTAGGTTTGGGTACCCATCTCCCATGGTTATTACCAGAGAAACCAAGACATTCCTTTAGGAATTTCTTGTCAGTGAAAGTACAAGGTTCAGAGGGGCACTCAGGTGGCTCAATCGGTTAGGTGTCTGTCTTCAGCTCAGGTCATGATCCCGGGGTCCTGGGATTGAGCTTTGAGCCCCACATCGGGCTTCCCGTGCATTGGGGAGTTAGGGAGCCTGCTTCTCCCCCTCCCTTGCTACTCCTACTGCTTGTGCTCTCTCACTCTATCAAATAAATAAATAAACTATTGAAAGAAAGAAAGAAGGAAAAAAAGAAAGGAAAGAAAGAAAGAAAGAAAGAAAGAAAGAAAAGAAAGAAAGAAAGAAAGAAAGAAAGAAAGAAAGAAAGAAAGAAAGAAAGAGAAAATACAAGGTCAGAGTCAAGAGCTAACAATGATGAGAAATGAGAGCAGAGATTGCTGCTGCTTCTCCAGCATCTGGTACAAAGCAGCATGAAGTAACTAGCTTTGGAAAGGATGAGTGGATGAACAGAGGAATGGGTTTCATGGAATATGATGCAGGATGGAGCAGATGTTCCCTTTTGCTAACCTTACTGGTCCCAGCTGCTTTTCTCCCCCTTTTTGCCTCTTCACTTGGCCCTGACTGAAATGGTTCTGGTTCTTTCCCTCTGTTCATTCTCCCAGCCTCTCCAGGGACGGTTGTATACATCTAAGCATATGTGTGCATGTGTGCATGCACATGTGTATATAGTAGGACACCTAAACATGATGGTTATAGCTTGGAGTATCAACCAAGAAATATCTACCAAAATTTCTGTCCTCGTATTCAGAATTTAAAAGTAAAAACCGAAAAGAACTAAACTGACAACAGCCATGGAGGATAGTTTCATCATCCCCATCTTACATGAGGAAAGTGAACACCAAAGCCAGTCAGTGACCTGCTAGGGTGTCATTACTCAGAGGTGGCAGGACAGGGGTTCAAACCCTGGTCAGTTTGGCTACACACCTGGTAATGCCCAATGCATCTGACACTTGGTTTTCCTTTCAACAAGAGAAGACATTCATCTTAGGAGTTTTCTACAATCCCAGTATTCTCTGATGTAATGGATTTTTTCTTTCTCCTTGGAGACTCGCCCTGGGTCTTGCAGAGCATGTGCATTTATCAACATGGTTTAGACGAGGCCCAGTAGGTGGAGCTAGAGAGCAGACACGAGCTGCCCATGGCAGAAGTAGGTGGCTCTGACAGAGTACCTGCATATTGATTGTCCCCACCAGAATAATCCCCTTAGTTGACTTCCTTCTTCAGCATGCAGATCACTATTATGATCTGGGCTTGGGGTGGGGGGAAATGGGGAGAAATGAATTCCTGAGAAGTAACTATCCCACTCCCGAAAGATTAAGGCTGGGGGGAGTTGCCCACTTAAACTAAGTTTGGGGATTTTGTTCTGTGAGAAAAGGGTAAATCAGTGAAAGAAACAAAAACCCCTCCACAATGTCCCAGGTAATCTGCCAAAACCTTCCGTAAAGGCTCAGCCCTAGGTTTGAGTCTCAGTTTTCTCTTTGTTTTTTGTGAGTAGGGATCCGAGTAGGAACAAGATATTGAGCTTTGTTGATGTTTAATAACTTCCCCCATTTGATTTTTTAGAACACTTTTGGATTTACAGAAAAATTGAGAAGATACTTTGTGCTCCACACCCAATTTCCCCTATCACGACGGTCCCCCCTTACCTTTGAAAGGTGCAATGCAAGACCCCAAGTGGATGCCTGAAACTGATCAAGGATGATTGGAAGGACAGGCAGGGACAAAACTCCCCCTCCCCCCACAAAAAACGGGAAATCACCCTTAAAAGGATTTTACACCACCCTGGAAGGAGCCCTCCACCCTTTCCCACGTGATAGATGACAAAAACTTGATTGGATGACAGGTGCAGGGAGGGTTAACCGATTAAAACAGCCCACCAACAAGCTGATAACCCTTAGACTTAAAAACTCCAATGCAACTCTCTCAGGTCCCCTCCCTCTTTGGGAGCTTTGTACAATCACTCTACAATTGCTCAAAAAATGTCTTTGCTGCCCACCACTCTTCGTCTGGTCTACCTCTTCATTCTTCTAAGTGGTGTGACCAAGAACCATGAGCACCAAAAGAAAATAAAATCCTGTAGCCGAACCTCAGATAGGACCAAATCCTACATAGAGCATGTTTTTCCTGCCCACACATAACCACCTATGATAAAGTTGAAAGATTAACCACAGTAAGTGATTAGCAATAACTGATAATAAAATAGAACAGTTATTGCAATATGTTATCATGAAAGTTATGTGAATGTGGTCTCTCTCAAATATCTGTTGAACTGTGCTCACCCTTATGATGATGTGAGATGAGGAAAGACCCATGTGACCAGATGGAGTGAGAGGAATGACACAGGCATGTGGTGTAGCTACGGTTGACCTTCTGACAATGGGTTACAAAGGAGGACCATGTGCCTCTGGACCTTGACTGACTGCAGTTAACAGGACTGAAAACAAAAGCTCAGGTAAGAGAGCTGTTGCACAAACTTCTCAAACTAGTATGGCTCATTGGTTTATAATCTGTGAATTGGTCTTGATCCCTTATTGTCAACAAAGTCCACAGTTTATTGAGATTCTCTTAGGTTTTACCTAATATCCTTTTTCTATTCCAGGATTCTATCCAAGACACCACATTATATTTACTCAGCATATCTCCTTATACTCCTCTAGCCCATTCCTCAGACTTGACTTGTTTTTCATGTCCTTGGCAGTTCTGAGGATGTTTTGCAGGATGCCTCACTCTTGGACTTTGTCTAATGTTTTTCTCATGCTTAGACTGGAGTTACGAATTTCTGGGAAGAAGAGATAAGTGCCATTTTCATCAGACATCAAGAGTGCATACAATCAACATCATTTATGACTGTTGGTGTTTCACCTTGACCACTTAGCTGAGGTTATCTACCAATAGATTCCTCCTTCCTTGGGGAGGTGGGGAGGGGTTCATCTTTTTTTTTTTTTTTTAATTCAGGCTTTCAACAGATTAGATCAGTCCCACCCATACTGTGAAGGATAATCTGCTTTGCTCAAAGTCTAATAATTTAAATTTTAACCTCATCTAAAAACCACCTTTACAGAAACATCTAGAATACTGTTTGAGCAAATATCTGGGTATCGTGGCCTAGCCAAGTTGAAACATAAAATTAACCATTGCTGATGGGAAGAGGGGAGGTGATGCTAAACAGAAGCAGGGTTGGAGGACCCGGCTCAGTGTTACCCCCGTGGGTGTGGAAGATCTCTTTAGGAGAGATTGGACAACTGATCTGCATGACGCTGGAATCAGTGTGGAGGGTGAGCCAGCTGGAGCCATATGGGGCAGCGAAATGGGGGGCAGTAGGTAGGAGTTCTGGCTCGCTGTCTCTCGGTAACTTTGACGAGATCATTTCACCTCTCTGGGCCAGCATGTATAAATCATGAAAGCCAACAGGTGGAAGGGGATGAAACTTTGATAGGCAAGAGAAATAACTTTATTGTTTTTAAAGATTCACTCATTTATTTGACAGAGAGAGAAAGCATGGACATAAGGGGAGGGGCAGAAAGAGAATCTTTAAGCAGATTCCCCTCTGAGTGTGGACCCCGACTCGTGGCTCGATCCCATGACACACGGGATCATGACCTGAGCCAAAACTGAGTTGGATGCTAAACCAACTGAGCCACCCAGGCACCCCAAGAGCTAACTTTATTTTTAACAGCAGACTATATGCCATGCACTATGGTAGGAAATTTATACTCCTTCATTCATGTAGTCATTTATTAAAAGCATAAATGATGGGCCAGTCCTTGGAAAAGGTGACTCATATTCAGTGACTCATCCAACAGGTTATTTATACCAGCTATGTACCAATCTCTGCTAATCATGTACACCTCACAAAACAAAGTGTCCGTATACCCATTTTACAGATAGAAAAAACTGAGACTTGGAGACCTTTCACAACTTGCTCAAAGCTCACCTAGTAAGTGGAGGGGTCACATCTAAGCCAGATTAGCCTGGCTTCCTGGCTTGTTTTCTCCCCACAACTTGCAATCACTCCCCACATCTTCTATGACTGCAGGTACGTCTCTTGCCATGGCTGGGACAGCTCACAGGAGCCTCAGGACAGGAGCCAGCATCTGAGAATGCCTGTCACCGAGTCCTAGTGCTGTTGTTTCTGGTGACAGATTTTTCTGTGGGCTCTGGCTCCAGCTCCTGATGGAGTGATCAGGGACCGTTCATTTTGTAACATTTCCTCACCTGCTTGCTGATTCATTTCCTAGGCTGGTCACCCAGAAATCTGTCAGGCCAGGCTGGAACTCAGCCTGCAGAAGGGCTGTAAGGACAGCACAGGGCAGAGGGGAGAATAATGTAACCAGAATTAAAAGCAGAAAATATAGATCAGGAAAGTTATTAAGCACCGACTGTAAGCCCAGCAACACTCTAGATAGAGAATAAAGTAAGAAGTGTCCCCTGCCTTTAAGGATCACTATGTCCAGTCATTCCTGCAGAGCTGGATGTGCTTCCAGAGAAGCAGTGAGGCTCTGCAAGGTCCCCCCAGAGCACTGCTCCTCATGCGCAGCAGCTCTCTGATCCTCACTGCCAATAGTCACTAATGGTTTGACAAAACCCACCCACTATGCTAATAAAATGTAATGCTCAAATCAAAGCAATAAAATTGCCTATTCATATGCATTTTTATATCTCCCTGTATAATAAAAGGAGTCACATTCCCCTGAGAAGAGTTTCTGGAGTCCATGTGCAAAATCCCTCCCCTGCTAAGTCCATTGATTTCCCAGATAACACCCCAGGGGGCACATCCAGAGGAGAGCAGAAGAGGGAAGGATCTTGGTTTCTGTTCCTTGGCCGCCCAGTGTGGCTTAATGGTTTGAATCTGAGATGCCAGGCATTATCCCTATTCCCTCCTGGCATTCCCTCCTGGGATTCCCTCATCAGGGGAAAAGGTGTGGGAGCAGTTAGAGCAAATGCATTCTTTCTCCCCCTCCTGTCTTTCCACCTGCTACAAGTTCGGTGTCTCTTCCCAGGGCATCTGGCCAGTTACATCAGTCCTCAATATGCATGTGTGCAAAAAGTGTGGGCAGCATTTTTGTTCCTCATCACAAAGTATGTTATAGTCTTTGTGGACCCATATGGGCAGGACAGGCTGCTTGTCCCCCTCTTGCCCCACTCCAGGTCCGGGACACAGTGAGGGTTTCACTCTGGATCTGCAGCTCCAGAAAAGAGAGTGTAAGACAGCGATTAAAGAAGGAACGTGGTCAAGGTATGGAATTCCCAGGAGATGGTCGTTTTCTGACTTTGTCATGCAAGAAAATGAATAAAATATTTACTTTTTATTACTAAGCGGAGGCTAGGTTCTTACACTTGTAGGCAATCCATGAAGGCATTTAAGATGATCTTCAAAGAACTTGAAAGTTCGGTAAACAAAATCAGGTTAATGGAGAGGGAGAGGAGAATGCTTTCTGGAGGTTTTTTTCTAACTGAGAGTATGGGATAACTGGATGCAGAGAAAGGAAAGAGGATAGAGATGTGGGGGGTACTTGGTTTTGCCCAGAGGAGGAGGTTCGGTGCATGCCACCGAGAAGGGCTACTGTTTCCTTGTTGGATGGCCAGGAGTTTCAGGGAAACGGAGGATGGGGGAGTCAAGTCTGAGAAGGGTTTCCCCTCAACAACCCTTGTGCACCGTGAGTGTCGGGAGTGACTTTGTCTGATTCATCATAAGCATAAAGTCATTGTGGGGCCACCTGCCCTGGAAACACAGCTACTCTGCGACTGGCCCAGTCCTTCTTGGTGAAGTCACCATCTTTGTCATTTAAGTGTGTGAAGTCTCTGGAGGCCCAGCCCTGCCAAGACTCAGCAAAGTAACTTTGAATAACTCACTGATGTTGTCTGGTCCTCGGGGTCCTTAACTGTAACGTGAAGGCCTGGAGCTCTGTGGTGTCCGGGGTGTGGATCCAGCCTATCTCCTGAGCATATGCTGTGTGCCCAGCCTGTGCTTAAGTGAGGGCAGCAGCACAAGACACCTTGCATCTTGAACATAGTGTAAGGCCTGTCATAGCAGAGGGAGGCATAGTCCTGAGAGAGCCCAGAGAAAAGAGTCCACTTACTTTCAGAAACTGGCACATTACAGCATGAGAGATTGGGTCAGCTAGGAGGGGGACCCCGGTGGCAGATTAAGCCCTACAAGTTCCTTCCAAAGCAGATGATTCTATCTGTGAACGTCATCTTTGCCATGAAACTGAGGTCATTGTGTATCCTAGAGCAATCCCTCTGTACATACACTCAGTAATCCTACAGAAATGTTGTTGTATTGTTGCTGTTTACAGGAGATCTTAGAATATGGAAGCGACATCAGTGTTAGCTGACAATAAGCTATAGTCAGAAAGGTGAGGAACACAACATCATCAGGTGACTCTGGGCAAGCTTCTGCACCTTGCTGGCCTCTGAGTCCCTCAGTGTCAAAGGGAGGAACTGGATTCAGGGATCTCTACGGTCCCTTCCTTCCCTAACCAGCTACAAATGCCCCTTTTAATTTGCTTTGGGGGCAGGAAAACTCATTTCATTTCATGCATTCATGCATTCATTCCACTGTTCTTTCATCCACTAAGTATTTATCCATGGACCGTATCCTGTGCTCCTTAAAGGTAAATGTATAAGACAAAGCTGTTGTCCTTAAGAATATCCAAAGTGGAAGAATTATCTTTAGATTCTAGATTTTTCACTTAAATAATACTTCTTCCGGATATAGGTGCAGCTTCAGAACATCATGGTCATTCCAAAATTGTGCTTATCTTTTGTGCTTTGTACTGAAAAGAACCACAGATAACAAAGTCTTAGAAGCTAAAGGGGCTTTGAAATAACATGCATTTATTTTGAATACCTGTCTGATGTTTGAGCCACCTCCCTTGCAGCTTTTCCCTTGGCAGAAAGCTCCTCAGCTGTGCAGGTGAACCATCTACAGTGGAGGCCACACTGCCTAGTGTGGTCCAGTCTGTCGCTAGGCAGTTCTGACAATCACAGAGCTATAATTTTTCTCACTGAAGTCTGTCCTCACATGTCCTCACATATACCCAATAGCTCCTGCTTGGCTTCGTCAGGCCACACAGAAGGGACTTGGCCAGAGATCCACATCTATATGCAGCTTTTTGGCAGTCTTTGCTGTTGACCCCAGGAAAGTGACTTCATGTCTCTTGTCTCACGGTTTTCTCGTCTATCAAATAGAGATAATACTGCTTTCTATTCTTTGTAACTGAGAGGATCAAATCTTTGCAATAGTATAGTATCAATTGCTATTAGGTACTATGCATGTTCCATAAGGTGTTAATAATAATAATGTTACTTCTAGTAGTAGAAATAATGTTCATAAGTTGCCCATAATATTAATAGCAGCACACCATATGCATTCTGCAAAATCAGATAGTGTTGCCATTAAAAAAGATTTTGCACCAAGACCAAGTGGGATCTATTCCTGGCATGCAAGGATGGTTCGACACGCAAAATTCAATCAGAATCACCATATGATCCAGTGTTTCCACATCTGGGAAATTGAAGCAGGGGATTGAACCGACGGCACATGTACACCCGTGCTCACAGTAGCACTATGCATTATAGTCAAGAGGGAGAAATAACCCAAGGATTCAACAGATGAATGGACCAACAAAATGTGGCATCTGTACAACAGAATATCATTCAGCCTCAACAAAGGAAGGAAATTCTGACACGAGTTGCAACATGGATGAGCCTTGAGGACACTTTGTTAAATGAACTCAGAACAAATTCTGTATAATTCCACTTATATGGGATCCCTGGGTGGCGCAACAGTTTAGCACCTGCCTTTGGCCCAGGGTGTGATCCTGGAGACCTGGGATCAAATCCCACGTCGGGCTTCCTGCATGGAGCCTGCTTCTCCCTCTGCCTATGTCTCTGCCTCTCTCTCTCTCTCTCTCTCTCTCTCTCTCTGTGACTATCATGGATAAATAAATAAAAATCTTTAAAAAAAATCCACTTATATGAGGTACCTAGAGTAGTAAAATTCATAGAGATACAAAGTAGAATGGTGGTTGCCCATGGATGGGGGAAGGAAGAAATCAGAAGTTATTTAGTGGGTATGGAGCTTCAGTTCTGCAAAACGAAAAGCTTTCTGGAGATCGGCTGCACAACCATGTGAATATGCTTAACACCACTAAAATGCTTAAGATGGTAAAATTTATGTCATGTACCTTTTACTACAATTTGAAAAAAATTAATTTGAAAATTTTTTTTAATAATTTAAAGAGTATTATTAGTATATAAAGAAATGAGGCTTGGACCACGGCAGGTAGCAAGTCCACCTAGGAAGCCCTAGCTCCCACCATGTTGCCAGGAAGACAGTGGCTTACTGGTTGAGTCCTTACTGGGCTCAGGCTGCCTGCATTTAAATCTCGGTGCCCTCACTCACTGTCTGAGGATGCAAGTTCGGTTTTGTACAGTGAGCATCATTATTATGGCGCCACGTGAGTTGGTAGCTATGGGAAGCACTTCCACAAATGCCTGGCACCCTGTGAGCCCTAGGAAGAAGTAATACTGATACTTTTATTCTATCCAATGGCAGCTAGTATTTCTGGAGCAGCAATTTTGCACCAGGTGCCAAACACTGCCCTTTGCTGCTTTGCAAAGTGGAATCCAGGGAATAACTATAAGGGAGATGTGACCCGGATGAGGAACTGTACGATCTGTTCAGTTCCATAAATATTTGTGAACCCCTGTCCCGGACCAGGCGGTGCGATTGGTGCTGGGGGACAGAGATGGGAGTTTTGCTGGCATGTCAACCTGAACAGGTGGTGCCTAGCACTAAAACGCATCCCTCACTGCACTCACTATCCTGAGTGCTTAATCTTCCAGTGCTTAATCTATCTGAACGGGGGGGGGGGCTGCATTTTCATTTTACACTGGCCCCGTGAAGTATGTTGCCAGTCCTGCCTTGAGCAAGCCCTGGCAGGAAGAAGGGGCCATCGGGTTGAGGGGACAAGAGCAGATGCTATAAGCCAATGAGAGACCCAGAGAGAGGAGGACAGTGCAGGCTTACAAAGGAGCAGGGGAGGGACACATGGAGTGAGGTGACAGAGGCAGAAAGCAGGCTCATACTCTTTGCCAGCTCTGCCCCCATGCTGTCCCCTCCTCACCCCACTGTGCGTCGGGGAGTCCCACCCCTGCCTAGTACCCCTTTGCACCAACCCTGATTCTAACCCCACTCCATCTGAACTCACTGACCACACACACTGTCCCCCCACTGGCACCTTGGGCTCAGGCCTGCAGGGTGGTGCCTCAGGTGGGAGCCGAGTTTCTCAGCGGGGACACCACGCAGGTGCTCTAGCTACTGTGTGGCCCACTCTCAGTGCATGATCGGCCACCAGCACAGCTTCTCCTCTGCAGAGGCCCAGGTGGCATCAAGAATGCACGGGAAGGGAGTCGTTTGGGGCTCTTCTGGTAGGGATTATAGGAGGGAAGGAGAAGAAGAGAGTGTTCCATGGGCCCAATCAATCGTGCATCAGATTTATTTTTCTTCTTCTTATTTTTTTTAATCGTGCATGAGATTTAAAGCATCACGGGAACTTAAGTGGGGCACAGCTCGGAGATCCATCCCTTGCGCTGAGATGTCCGAATGCCATCTGTCCACCTGTGCTCTGGATTCTCACCCAGCCCTCAAAGCCTCAGCTCTGCTTCCTCCTTGCTGGGGATAGAACTTGACTGCAGAACCAAAGAGCCAGATGTGTGTATTTTTTCCCGAGGGGGCCAGAGCGGGGTCTGAACAGCAGAAGCCACTTGAACGATGCTCCTCTTCTCTGACTTGACAAAGAAACACACAGAAGGAAGCCTGTATGTCGGGGCTGGAAGGGAGAAGAAGACTGCTGCGTGGGAGCTGGGTGGTTGGAGATACTTTTATCAAGAGGTAAAAAGGCCAACAAGACATTACAACACACACTCACACAACAGAACATTTCATTACAAATACTCATCCTCTTCCCTCTTCTCCACCTGCTACGCTGGCATCTGTTTGCAGCGATTGTCTTAGGGCTTTCGTTTGCTAATTGGCAATTGGATTAGATGGAACTGGAAAGATCAATAGAGCCCAAAAATGATCTTTCTAAACTGTGCCGCAGCTGAAATTTTGGAGCGAGACGCAGTGGGGAAGGAAGACTTTCAGAAGGTTCTCTAGGACATTATGCAACAAAATTTTCCTTTCACCAACCTTTGCTGGGGACAAAAAAAAAAAAAAAAATCAGCAAAGTATTACCTTCAAGACATCGGCAGTCAGATCCGTAATGTGGGGATTTGTCACCTGGCCGAGGTCCTGTTTTAAATTCAGTGGGAGTGGAGGAGAGCGTGGTTTAGGCTGCTCACTGACCCCCCATGCCCAACCCCATCTTCTTCTAGAAGCAGCTCGCTCCAAGGGAAGCTGGGAACGTGGCCAGCGGCTGCCAACCTCGCAGCGAGGAGAGGCTGCGTGTTGACCGCTGGCCCGGGGGCGAGGAAAGGGGCAGGCCCTGCACTGCTCTTCCTCGCTCCAGGTAAAAGTGGGGCAGCCGTTCTCAACACAGAGATGGACACCAGCCCTGGGGGACAGTAGCTTGCCCGGGGAACATTGAGCTCTGCCCTGTTACATGAGAGAGAAATAAACTTCTATAATTTCGCAATAAGGAGAGCAACAAGATAAAAGCAATTGCCTTGGCAACTGCCCTCTCTGAAGTGCATCTGCCCCCTTTCTCTAAGTGCCCTGATATATTTAGAAACACGTGTGTACTCCCCCATTCTTTATAGGATTGTTGTAAGGACAAAATCCCATGAAAGACTGTGTAATGAAAATGCTCTGAAACAGCAAATGTGCTGTGCTATTTGGAGGAAGTGAAAGTCTCTCTTTTATTTCCCTCTAAAAAACTTGCTCCTAGCATACTCCCCATCTTGGTAAATGGTGCCTCCATTCCCCTGAGGCTTTAGGCCAACCCCCTGCTGCTTCTCCTCCACTCACACCCAAAGTTGGGAGACTGTGGCAGCATCACCTTCATCGTCTGTCTGAATCTGACCGTGTCCCACCGCCTGCTCTGTGGAGGCCTGGTCCCTCTGCCCCGTGTCCTGTGGCTGCAGGGCTGCTGGCAGGTATCTTTCCTCCTCCCTCAGGTCTTCCAGCAGCAGCCAGAGGGTTCCTTTTGGAGCCTGACTCAGATCGTGCCAGACCTGACCTCCAAACCTTCTGATGCTTGCTGCCTCACTCAGGGGAAGAGCCAAATGCTGCACCAGCCCCAGGAACTGGGTCTCAATCCCATGCCCCCAAGCCCTGGACCCCCTCTCCTGTAGTCTCCATGTGGGGCCCCCTCAGGCTAGCCCCACAGGCCCCCCACGTGCTTGGTCACAAGAAGCAACTCCTACCACAGGGCCTTTGCACTCCCCGGGTGCTGTGTGGGTCCCTGCCTGGTCTCCTTCAGTGTCTGTTCAAATGCCCCCTCCCAAGGATTTCCTTGACTGAAATGTTGAAGATGTCAACCTTTCACTCCAGGTACTCTCTACCCCTCTTCTGTGCATATGTGCACGTGTGTGTACAAGTACGTGTGCACGTGTGTACACATTTCTTTCTGTGTAACATGTTTATCACTATGACACACTGTATTTATTTGCTTGTTTATTGTCTGTGCCTGCACCTTTGGGAAGCCAGGTTCATGAGGACAGGTTTTGTCCATTTTAATCACAGGCTTATCTACGAGGCCTAGAGCAGCGTCAGGCACAGAGTCGGCCCTCAGCCAGTACCAGTTAAGTGAATGAGTGTGCACAGGACAGGACGGCGTCTGTGAGTCCGTGGGGGAAGGAGGCTGGCCGGGTGATGCAGTCCAAGGGTCCGAGGGGACAGAGGACAGGGAAGTAGAGCTACAGCCACGCACGATGGCACGAGTACAAGCTGCTGGGGCTTGGTGTCAAGGGGAGCAGGAGGGGAGCGAGAGATGAGCACGTGTACCAGCCTGCATGGCTGTGAGCAGAGCAGGTGTGGGAGCAGAGAAGGTGTGGGAGCAGAGCAGGTGTGGGAGCCTCCCAGAGTTAGGGGTACAAGGTCCAGAGCCAGTGGACGGGGCCCATGGGGATGGGGCCAGCGGAGGCGGCATAGCACCCATTAGCAGCACACTGCCCACAAAGGGAACCATGGTGCTGGAAGGGAGGACAGGACAGCAGTGAGATGACAGCTGAGCAGCAAAGGGCTGAGGGCTCTTTGAGACACGCTGGGCTGCGATGGGAGGATCTCCAGCCTGGGAATCTGGAGACCCGTGTCTCCTTCCACTTAGCGAGTGCTCCAGCAGGGGTGTGACCTCGCCTCTCTGGACCTGCCATCTCTCCTGTCCTCCAGCCAGGCTGGCATCTCGGAGGGGGCTTAGTGGCCCAGGGACAGGGCAACCCTGGGCACTGGCCTCATTTCACGGTTCTGGGGCGGGGGGCACCTCCGTGCTCTGGAGCAGGCTTCCTCCTGAGGCCCCCTCTCTGGCTTGGCAGCTGACAACACAGTGTCTGCCGCAGATTGCCTTCCCCACTGCTTTTCTCTGAGATGACAGCAGATCACGCTCTCTGAAGCCAGCGGGGGCTTGGGCCGGCTTGCTCCTTCCTCCTCACCTAGAGATGATAGCTCAGGATTGCTAAGGACGGCATCAGGGGCATGCCCTCATTGCTTCCGCATTGCAGGGAGAAGGACAATGCCATGGTGGTTGGGCTTCTGGTCCTGGCTCCGGTCCTAAGCTACCCGTGACACGGCCTGGTGGTCAGACGAGCCTGCCCAGCCTGGGGACCGGGGAATGGTCCCTCACTGCCTCCCACTGACCGTCCAGCCTCAGGCATGTCACTGCATCTCCCTGAGCCTCTGTTCTTTCCCGTGGGAGATGGTGGGATGAGTGGTGATGCCTTCCCGGCCAGCATCACGCCAAGTTCCCTGTGGGGAGAATGGGATTGGCAGGTGCTAAACACTGTGTACCCTTAAGGGACTTTGCTGTTACTAGTTCTTCCCTCCTCCACCTAGAATCCCAGCCCAGAATCCCAGGGTCCACCAGAATTACTGAAGGATGGTAAGGCTAATGTGTCCCCCACGGTCCTGTGGTCATCTTCTGCCTTCATGGCCTCCACTGCAGCCTTTGTTGGTGATGAGATGTGACTTTTCAGGTACATTGAAAGGAATAATTTGGAAAACAATTTATATTGGTTAAAATTCTTTCTTCCCAGTTATTCTACTTTTACAGACCCTTCAGATTCATTCTTTGTCACCATAGCAACCCACATCCTCCGATAAAAGGAGAGAACACCATCAGGGCAAGTAGGGGAGCCCGCAGAGGCAGCCACATGGGAGACGTGGACCCTCTGTGTGCTGTTCTGGCAATCTCCTGAGTGCTTCATCCCCTGGTGACATCAGAACCTTCTCACGAGCCTTGGGGTGCCCTTGACACCAAGGACATCAGTGACATTCACGCACATCCTTTTGTATAATCTCATAGCTACAAATGGGATAAATACCAAAAATCATATAACATCTATAGTTCAAAAGGTGGCCAGGGACATGCCTGGGCATCATCTGCAAAGTAAAAATGGTTTCATCTTGCACCTCCTTCTGCAAATAAGGAAATATAGCACCTGATGGGCCTCTTTACATTCTTGTTGGAGCACCAGCCATGTGTAGGATGGTACTTTGATGCATGGACTGAGTGACATGAGTGGGGACAGAGCACAAAAGGGGTTCTGTGGCAGGTCCAGGCATGGGTGCAAGGAGCTGTGCCTCATGAGTCATAGGACCCACAGCCCCAGTACTGTTGGGTATCATGATGGGAAGAGAGGCCACCTGCATCCCATGGCATGCTCCAGGGGGCAGAGCACCAGATTTTAGTCAAAGGCCACCATGTCATCTACACTAGAGAATCCTATGTCTTTTAAAAGCTCCAGCATGTCACTGGTTCTTGGCAAAGACAGAATGATGACCCGGACACACCATGTGACTGTGTGGATGGAACCGCCCATCTTGAGCTGGATACAGTCACAACCACTGAGTCAATAATAAGCTGGTCAAAAGGAGCAGCAATGTCTTAGGAGATGGAAGTAATGCATCCCAGACATGCATCCCAAGCAGGAGCAGCACCAGAGAGCTCAAGCAGGTGGTGTAGACTGCCATGGTGCTGCTGCTGTCACACCCCTCTCATGTGTACACCTGCATCAGGGATGCTGTATGGCCAGCAGAAGGGGAGGGGAAAAAATCTGAGCTTGGTATGAATGAGCCCATTGTTATGTAGGTACAAGACCAACATGGACCATGGTCCCACCCAGCAGTTGCCTTGAAAGACAATAACAAGAGACATCTCTGACAATGAGCAGAGCTTTGGGCAGCACCTCTTATCACTCATTACCAGCTGGGGTTGGGTGGTCACTGAGGATGAGGGGAATCTAGAATGGACAGCAGGGGAGGGGCATGAATATCCGCTGTGGCCCTGATTCCAACCCCCATGGCAGGCAGGGGCTGTGGCCCATCCCACTAACCTCCTTCTTCCAAATTGCCCCTTGAAACAACAGGCAAGCTGAGTCCCTGGAGGAGCTGAGTAAAGCTGGGGAGTGCAAGAATGGACCGTGGTAGACAGGAGAGATGCCACACACGTTCCCTCTACAGAATGAGGGACATGCTGCTTGGCCATGGGGAATGTGGCTGTCAGCTCTGTGCCAGGCCACTCCTTCCAGTGACTAAGAGGGACAGGCCGTATAGTCCTGGACATTGCAGCCCACCTTGGAGCAACTTTATGGATGATTCTTGCCCAAGCGTCCAACATCCAGTGGCTCTGAACCAAGGATGATTGTGCACAGTCCCCCTGCTGGGACATTTGGCAATTCTGGAGACATGCTTTGTTATCCTAACTTCGGGAGGTGCCACCAGCATCGAGTGAGTGAAGGCCAGTGATGCTGCCAAAGGCAGGGGACTGCCCCCCGCAGCAAAGAATGATCTGACCTCAGATGTTACTAGTGCCGAGGTAGACGGAGCTTCATTTTGTCTGCCTCTTAATTCAAATTCTTCCTGCCCCTTCCTTTCATAGGTGTTGGTCCCAAATAAATATCTTGGATCTCAAACTCAGCCTCAGCATCTGCTTCCAGAGGAGCCAAACGGATATCAGGATATCTCCATTTCCTACCACAGAGCCTGGCATTGTGAGTTCTCAATAAAAATCATGAATGCATGGGGATAATCTAGATTAAACATCAGACCCCACAGCATGTCCACAGAGTGCTAATCAGGAGATCAACCAGGAGCCAGTCTGGTTTTCATTTTCCATGAAAGGCATCTCCTGAGAACATGAATCATGAAAATCATGATCCTCAGGTCAGGGATGTTCAGCTCTAATGCTCATTTCAAGCATTGACAAGCATCTCTGCTCAGGAAACTCAGCACACGCACTGCCTCCTTCATGGGTGGAGCCTTGCATGCGGGCTTCTCCATCCCTGCCAATAATAAGGGTTTCTTCTCCTATGCTCCCAATATCACAAACACCTACCTTCATTAATACCTTGTCACATCACAATTTGTGTTTATGCATCTATCACCAAATCGAACTGTAACATTGTATAAGCCCGAGATCATATTTTCATATTTTTATCTCTAGCATGGGACCTTGCACACAGTAGATTCTCAACTCATATTTTTTTTATTTAAGGATTTTATTTATTTATTCATGAGAGACACACAGAGAGAGAAAGGCAGAGACATAGGCAGAAGGAGAAGCAGGTTCCATGCAGGGAGCGTGATGCGGGACTCGATCCCAGGACTCCAGGATCATGCCCTGGGCCAAAGGCAGGCGCTCAACCACTGAGCCACCCAGGCTTCCCTCAACTCATATTTTTAAGTGACAAAAAAAAATACATGAAATTAGAATCCTTTCATTGATTGTATCTATCAAGAGAGGGACCAAGAGAAGGATAAACGCAAAGTTGGAGCACCAGGAGAATGGAGTTTGGTGTTTACTAGATTTAACATGGGGCAGTTAATGCTTTCTTTCTTTCCTTCCATAGAGGGGGAGACAAAGTTGGGGCAGTGGTCACTAATTCTTTTCTCTTGGAGAAATAGGGCAGTTTGTATCACCCAGAGCCAGCCCTGTTCTGAGAGTATTAGCAATGCAAAGCATCCATTGCTAAAATCATGCGAGACGGAACCCAGTCCCTGTGATTGCTTCAGAATCTGGACAGGTGGACAGGTGGTTTGCAAAGCCTCTGTTTTAACAGAGGGAGGAAGGGGAGTGTAGAGTTTTTATTTTTTATTTTTAAACAAAATAAATGGTTTCGGACCTGTCAGATCTGTGTGGGAAAGCGGCGGGGCGGGGGGGGGGGGAACAAAGAGAGAGACAGAGACCGAGACAGAGACAGAGACAGAGACACACACACACACAGACCCAAGGCCTTCTCTAACCCCAACCCAGCCCAGACCTTTCTAGACTCTTCTAATCAAATATACCTTGCAAGCGGAATTCATTAAGATCAGAATAAGCGCAGTGGAGGAGACACAAGTGAGCTTAAGACTTCCCAGAGTGAAGGGCAAGGTTGAGATTTTGCTCTATTCCTTTAAAGGAAGAATGACCAGGAGACCATCTCCTTAATAGGGTCCCCGATGCCCTAATTTTCTGTCCCAGCCTTTGCTGGCTTGTTGCATGTCTGCACAGCTTGGTAATACATGCCAGACATGCCCTGCGAAGTACACGCGGTGGACTCAGCAGAGATCTCCCACTTGCCTGGCTTTACCTCCCCTGGGTCTGTATCATGACTATGAAGGCCATTTCTACATGTCAGGCTGATCTCCCCCACTCTCTGTACCATCTCAGGAGTCACATCCCTCCTCATCTGCCTTGACCATTGCCCTGGGGTGCCCCAGGATAAGATGCTAATCATTTACCTAGGACCCACAGAATGCTAGGCACCTTCAGGGCAAATAGCTCCTGCTTCCTGTTGACAGAAAGCCCCAAAGAGCAGCATCTTTCTCCTGCTGCCAGGTGAGGAGCCTAAGTCTCCCAGAAGCCAGTCACCTGGCCCTGCAGGCAAGTTTGTGAAGTAGCGGCTCAAACACACTCCATGCCAACGTCCCACAAAGCCAACATTATATGTTCTCATTCATTTGGGGAATATAAATAATAGTGAAAGGGAATATAAGGGAAAGGAGAAGAAATGTGTGGGAAATATCAGAAAGGGAGACAGAACATAAAGACTCCTAACTCTGGGAAATGAACTAGGGGTGGTGGAAGGGGAGGAGGGCGGGGGGTGGGGGTGAATGGGTGACGGGCACTGAGGGGGACACTTGACAGGATGAGCACTGGGTGTTTTTCTGTATGTTGATAAATTGAACACCAATAAAAAATAAATTTATTATTTAAAAAAAAAGCCAAAGGTGATTTGAAAAAGGAAAGAAATTAAAACCATGCTGGCCAAGGAATCACCATAAGAACTCAAGAGGTTTTGCTTGAAGGAGAGAAGACTCAGGAGCACACAAATATCCAAAGGGTTTCTGGGTGCGACAAAGTTGGAAGTTGTGCTCTAGGCCCAGGACCCATAAGGAGGGCACGGGGACACAGGAGACAGAGTGCAGGTCATTATGAAAGAGGACTTTCTTTTTTTTCTTTTCTTTTCTTTTCTTTTCTTTTCTTTTCTTTTCTTTTCTTTTCTTTTCTTTTCTTTTCTTTTCTTTCTTTCTTTCTTTCTTTCTTTCTTTCTTTCTTTCTTTCTTTTTTTCTTTCTTCTTTCTTTTTTTCTTTTTAGAGGACTTTCTTAGAGAATGTGCAGAACAGGTGGTCAGAGAAGCAGAGACAACCCTGGCGGGATATGTGCCAGCTACAACCGGCTGTGCAGATGTAGTTCAGCCACCTGCTCCGGGCTCCATTCTGGGTGCTTTCCGGTCCTCAAATCCAGCCTATCACCTGTTTTCATAAATAAATGTTCATTGGAACATAGCCACGTCCACTCCTTTACATATACAGTCCACGGCTCTTTCTCACTACATGGCAGGGTTGCGTAGCTGTGCTTGTGACAAAGATCCGATGGCCCACAGAGCCCTGCCCAGAAAAAGTTTGCCAGCCCTCACTGTAACTCACTTCTCTGGGAATCTGTTGCCTCTGCCAGTTTCCGGAGGAGAAAACTGAGTAGAGCTGTTGAATTGGAAAAAGGATTCCCCTGAAAATGATTGAAATCTTTTTTTTTTTTTTTTTCAAAGAGAACCTGAGATGGGTGATTATTCTTGTTCCCTTTAATTCAATTCCTTTCCTGTTTCTTCTTATTAAACCCTGAGCCGGCAGGTCGGCCTTGCCTCTTCAGATGTTTGCACAGATACACGACTACACGAAACTTCCTATTTCCTAGGGATTGGACACGGATATTGTGGTAATTTGAAAAATATAAAATAAAAAGAATCCTGGGAAATTTAGCTCTAGAGGAAAGAGAAAGCCGGAGATCCAGGCAGTGAAGCCTGGGAAATCTAACTGGATAGAAAGAAAAGAGTCGATTTGATGAGGCTTGTGGCTTGAATGTACCTTGAAGGTGTAGACTCATCCGGTCCACGCTGGTGCCTAACACAAGACTTGCCAAACCCTCGATGTTATAGGTTGAATTGTGTTCCCATAAACACATTCCCATTGTCTTGCTATCCTAACCCCTCCCCTGTGTAATTGGATGGGCCTTATCCAGAAATGAGGTCTTGGTAAATATCATCGAATTAAGGTGGATTGGGACACCTGAGTGGCTCAGGGGTTGAGCCTGTGGCTCAGGTTGTGATTCTGGGGTCCTGGGGTCAAGTTCCTCATTGGGCTCCCCGTATGGAGCCTGCTTCTCCCTCTACTTATGTCTCTGCCTCTCTCTGTGTGTCTCTCATGAATAAGTAAATAAAATATTTTTTAAAAATTGATAGTGGATTAAGGTGGGCTTCAATCCAGTGACTCGACTCTCCTAAAATAAGGGGAATTTGGACAGAGGCCTTGTGAAGAGACAGAGGGACCCACAGGGTGACAGCCATGTAAAGAAGGAGGTGCATAGCCATGTGAGGCATTAGCAGATCAAAGACTGTAGGGATTGCCAATAACCCACCAGAAGCTAGGGAGGAGCAAGGAAGACTCCTTCAGAGGGAGTAGGGCTCTGCTACACCTTGATTTTAGACTTCTAGCCTCCATAAGTGTGAGAGTATATTTCTGCTATATATATATAAGCTGCTCGTTTTGCAGTACTTTATTAGGGTGGTGATTAATAAATGTTTGCATTAAATGAGTGGATGAATGCAAACACCAAATCCACAGAGGTTCAGAGGCTGGGGTGTGGGCAAAGCCAATGGGTGACCTGAGACAAAGCAGAGGCAGTCATCTGTGGAGGAGACAAATCCTGAGTGGTTGCGGAGAATGACATGAGCTCATCTGACCCTTGTCTTGCTCAGAGTCCCACTTGTAATTGTGCCAGAAGGGTAGCTGCGAGGCAGAGAATGAGAGAATGCAGAGTTAGCCCAGATGGGGCCAAACCACAGACACCACGCTCTGAGGCTGCCAGGGAGAGAGGGTGCCTTGCTTCAGAACTGGTGAGCCAGAACCACCATGGAGGCACATAGGGTAATTGTTGCTGGGAGCAACAGAGATCATTGTTGATGGCCTCGGTGTCACAGGTAAGGGTGAGTAAACAGGACTTGGGGACAGACAGACCGTCTAATCTTCCCACAAAAGGCTCAAGGGGCACACAAGCCAGGCCCAGCATTGGACAAGGCTGGTTGAGGTCATGTGCATCTTATTCATTGGGAGAAGATCAGATCCAGGGAAAAGTCGTCAGGCACATGATGGGAGAGGGGAGTACAGGGTCAGGAGATGGGAGACGGGCATGAAGTGAAACTCAAGAATGAGGAAACAGCCCCCACACTTGGCCTTGAGCAAAATAGGATTGACCTGAGCAGCAGACACGGAGCGGCAGTAACATGCCAGTTCCAGTGCCTGGCAGGCTTCACCTCCCTTCACTCCCATGCTTCAGGGAGAAGAAATCACCACCCCAACTCCCAAGGGTGTGTGCCCTGGAGATGATGCAGCAGGGACTTTAAATTGCTTTGATCTAATGTGGAGGCCCATGCCAAGTCTGCTGTATCCCATGCTCCTCTCAGGTCAGAGGCTAAGTCACCTCTCTCCCAAACTCTCTGGAAAATCCAGAGAGACCCGAGGACACATCATTTATTGCCTGCTTAGGGAGGCTTTTGGATGTCTTCCCCCAATCCCCACTTCCCCACCATGGAATTTTATTGTCAAAGGTAGGCTTCGTATTTGTTTCTGGTCCATATGTATATCTGTGCTTTATTCACAAAAAAGAGTAAGATAATTTATTTTCTTTCTCCAAGAACCACTTTCCCCTCTACCTCTACTCTGTGTTGAGCGTGCATGGATTGGAAGGTCTGGAATCTGTCTTCCCATGTAACGCTGATTGGTCTGGGTGACCTTTTACATTAGAACAGGCTTATTTGATGAGATGGAGAGGCTCTCGTTGACCTGGCTGAAACCTTCCATGAATTAACTGGGTCATGGCATGCAAACAGAAGCAGCTGCTCTGCTGGGAGTAGGTGATTGTGAATACCAGATTTGTCAGGGATGCGTGCGTGCTCGTCTCTCATCGCATCTTCCCAACAAGGCTAGGAGGTGAATATAGCCACTCTCCTTACAAAATGACAGCACTGAGGTCACATTGTAAGCCCGAGGTCCCTCAGCCAGTGAAGCAGAAAGCCATGACTTAGGGTGTCTTTGTTTTGCAAAGTAGAGCTGAAAATAAAGGCCATCTCCAGGGCCATCAAGTGACCTTGTATGGGGTGGAAGGGGGTCTTAACAGCTGCCTTAAGAGACTTAACTCTAGGAAACACACTGAGGGTCACTGGAGGGAAGGTGAGGGTAGATGGAGCAACTGGGTGATGGGCATGAAGGAGGACACATGATACAATGAGCACTGGATGTTCTATGCAACTGTTGAATCGCTGAACTCTACCTCTGAAACTAATAATATGCTATATGCTAATTAATCAAATTTAAATAAAATAAAATAAAACAAAAACAAACACAGAAACAAAACCCTTGTGCGCCAGGGCCCTGGCCACAGCTAAGCATCCAGACAAATCATCTGAACCAAGCTGGGGCCCTCACATCCCTGGCTAGGGAACTTGCACCTTGAAGGGAACCAGTCAGGCCCTGAGACAGGCTGACCAGAGTCACTCTAAGGAGCTGGGACAGCCGAGCTTTCCAGGCTGGTCATGTGCCTGTCTCCTCCCAGATCTGTCCCTCTGCTCTGTATGCAGGGGACTGGGCTTTAAGCCTCCCATGCCAGCTGCCTCTGGGAAACACCAGCAGAAGGCTGGTGGGCGAGAGAAAGGGGAGGATCGGGTATTTCTTGCACCTTCCTATTTCTGCTGTGTCTTTGGCAGTGGCCTCATCTCTTGTGTGGGCATTTTGAGGGCCTCTCACCCTGTTGTCCCTGCATCTGATGATACAGCCCCCATCAGGGTCCCCACCTCCAATGTGGAGAATCACCACCTCCCCCTGTTTTCTACCCGGCAGAAGAGAGGTAGGCTTTTCACTATTATTAGTCTAGGTGGACTCATTGCCCTCTGGATTCTCCACTGTTCTACCCCTGGTGGAACCAATTCCTTGCATTAAATACTGAAGTAGATTGCTATCTACGATTCTTTACTCTCAATACTCTGGCTCCCAAATGGTGGGTTTCTCCAAACCAAGCGTAACCGAACCTAACACGAGTTCGTCCACCCGATGCGCACTAAGCCAATAAAAAGCTGACACTGGGCTTTTGCTGTGAAGAAAGACAGGCTATTTACTGGTGTGGTGCCACCCAGGAGCACAGGTAGCTAATGCTCTAAGTTCTGAACTCTCCGATGGCTTGCAAGTGAGGATTTTTAAGGGCAAAATTCAGAGGTAGAAGGTTGGGGGTTGTAGGTTTTTCTGATTGGTCAGGGATTGGGTAAACTTCAAGACTGATTTGTCTTTCTGGTGCCTGTCCTTCTGGTTTTATCAAGATTTTGGTCAGGTGGTCTTTCCCTTCCCTGGCCCAGGTCTGCAAAACATCTCAGCAATGTGTGTAGTGATATTATCTTTGTTAGCAAGAGCAGAGGCCACACACTTTGTGACTATGATGCCTGGGCAGGCTGTTTCATTTCTTGCTCCCTGGGCTATATTTATACCATCTTATCCTGAATTCCCTCCTGGGGTTTTCCCCCAATAGTCTTTAATTCTGGACGATGTGCCTTTCTGCAGACTTAACTCTGTGGATGGCTTTACAAACAGTTCTCTGGTTCTTGCTGGACACCAACTGGGTGTGCTATGATCTGCCTCTAACTGCCCAGAGATACTGCAGATCCCACAGGTGAAGGCTCAACCCTATAACACTGCCCCTCACTTCACACTCCAACTATAATCAGTGGAGCCCCTGGGGTTCCCACAACTTCTGTCCAACTTGGCTAGAAATGAGCTTTTTCTACCACCCATCCTCAGTCTCAGTAATTTGCTGGAATGGCTCACAGAACTCAGGAAACAGTTACTGACCAGTTTCTTATAGAGGATGTAATAACCTTACATAGGAACAGTCAGGGGAAGAGGTACACAGGGCGAGGTCTAGATGAGTCTAGAGCACAGGAGTTTCTGTTCCTGTGGAGTGGAGCTGCGCCATCGCAGAGGGATTTTGAAGCTCTATGTTGGGAACCAGAGGCAGAAACCAAATATATATATTTCTTATTATGCCATGATACCCCGTCTTATAAAGATCTAGAATGGTTCTACCAGTTGAATAGAATCAGTCAGGGTCAGTCAGGGTCTGACTGATTCTATCTCAAAGTCCTCCGGCTCCTACTCTCTGTGTCTAATATGTTTACATTTTTTGTTGTTTCTTTGAACTGCCCCAGTATCCTTCTGGTGAACCCCATCCAACATACACACATACAGAGAGAAACACATACACACATTTATTTTTCTAATGAGTTGAGCAGTACTGGTTCTAGATTTTTGTCACCAATAGAACCTTGGCTAATTCAATGTCTGAACCTGAACTATGGTCTGTAAACCATAAAGCAATGTGGGAATACACATCTATCATGAGAGGTGCTTGATGCGTGTTTGAAGAGTATTGAATTGTGCTCATCAGCCCCTGGCTCATACACACACACACACGCGCGCGCGCGCGCATGCAGACAACAGAACTGAAGGGTTAATTTATGTTTTATCCTTCCCATTACAGTTCATTCTCTCTTCTCCATTATAGGCTGATTGCATCGCCTCAGGGCTTCATCATGGCTCCGTCAAAAACTGAAGACATGCTAGACACACAGAGTCACTATGCCACTCAGCTTTAGAAGGACATGTGTAGGCTCTTTCCAGGAATGATATGGAAATAAATGTTCAGGATTTTTAGCAGTAAAAAATCTTTGGATCTGGTCCAGAAGAGAATGAGAAATCCCCCTGGAGGAGAAAGAAAGAGAGAATTATTAGGGATTTCCAAGGGGGAAAGACTCTTGAGGTCTGCTTGCCCAGAGCTCCCCAGAGAGGCAGTTGAGACAGGATGTCAAGGAGGCTGTTCATGCTGTGTCTTGGTACTGTCTTCAAATCCAGGAACATCTTATATAAAACTAGGGGGAAGAGGATGGACAAGATAACCTGCTTTTCAAAAAATGTTCTTCTTTATTAAAGATTTTATTTATTTATTTGAGAGAGAGAGAGAGAGAACATGAGAGAGAGTGAGCACAAGCAGGGGGAAAGGGGAAAAGGAGGAGCAGACTCTCCACTGAGCCGAGAGCCTGATGCAGGGCTCTATCCCAGGACCCTGAGATCATGACCTGAGCCAAAGGAAGATGCTTAACCAACTGAGCCACCTGATAACCTGCTCTTCAAGGTTCCTGGTGCTTGCCTGTATCTCCAAGGGCCTCAGAAGCCTAGGCCTGGAGCTCTCTGAAGGCACAGGACTCTGATTTCATACACGAAGAGACTGAGACTCAGGTTTGGGAAGACACCCCAACATCACCAGCCAAGAGGGGCAAAGTTGTGCCTCGTACTCTGCCTCTTGACACAGGACCTGTGTCAGCAAGTGTATGAATTCACCATGATGGGATATGATTAAAATAAACCAAACTTTTCATTCAAAACCTTCCTAAGCTGGTAACTATAAGTCATCAAGCCTTTGGAGAGAATTATTTTGGTCAAGATACATTTCTTTCAGCTCCACTGTAAAGGTGAGATATTAGAGAAGGTAGAGTAAGTGCGGGTAGGTGTTCTGTGAGGAGAGGTCAGCTGGTGTCGGACAGGGGAAGGGTGGGGAAGCCTGCAAAGAATCCTGAAGTTTGAGATAGCATGAGGGAGGTTACAGTGGAAACAAACCAACAAAGGATCCTGACCTCCTGGGCCTCGTTCCAGCTTGACCACTGAGCAGCCATGCCTTTCTGGAAAGTCATCCACCTTTGTGAGGGTCAGCTTCCATTCCTGTGCAGTGGAGTTAGAAACCCCCCATGCAGCCTTAGGGTGTAGTGAAATCCCATGGGTAATTAAAGGCCCAGGGAAATATGCAGGGTTGGCACTCTGGGGGTGAAAGGTGGAACAGACCAGAGCTCCATCACCTGCTGCTCCAGCTGGCGGCTCTGGATTCTCTCAATTGCTCTCTGCCTCACCCACCTGCATGCAAGTCCCGCTCCTGCAGGGACTCAGCCTCATGCTGAGCCAGGCACTCTCAGGGTAAGAAGTTAAAGATCAAGCAACAAGCCCAACTCAAGTTTTCAGTTCTTATCCGCCGATCTTTGTGCTGTTCTCAGGTATTCTTAGCCAGCAGGGACGCTCTGACAGGGAATGGCCTCTCCACCCACATCCTCCCACATCCTACAGGGAGTAGAAGGGATGCTGAGACGAAATGCAGCTCACAGTGGAAGGGAAATTCATCTGCGGTTAACCATGGTCCAGCCCAGTCTTGACCTTCACAGGGATAAAGGTTGGGAAATGAAACTGTGTTGTGTGTCATGATGTGTCTTAGATGAAGGGAGAGGTAGCTAGTTCTGTGGGTCCAGCGCATCGCTGCTCTTTGACATGCTTCGTTTCATTTGCTTCTCATAACCGGCTTGCACAGAGGGAGCTCCATTCATAGTTTACAGGTGAGGAAATCAACACAAAAAATGTAATGACCTTAAAAAAAAAAAAAGGCAGCCGGGGTGGCTCAGGGGTTTAGTGCCGCCTTCAGCCCAGGGCCTGATCTTGGAGACCTGGGATCGAGTCCCACATCTGGTTCCCTGTATGGAGCCTGCTTCTCCCTCTGCCTGTGTCTCTGCCTCTCTCTCTCTCTCTCCCTCTCTCTCTCTCTCTCTTTGTGTCTCTCTCATGAATAAATAAATAAAATCCTTTAAAAAAATGTAATGAGTAGCAAAATGGAGACTTGGTGCCTAGGACCACCTGACCTACAAGCGCAAGCACACATTACTGTAAACCATGGATTACATGTGTCCTACAAGGCAGGGGCTGAATTCAGGGCTTTGCATGCACTGTCCCATTTCCCTCTTAAAACAGCTCCATCAGATAGGCCATGACCACCCCGACATCACTACGAGCAAACTGCAGCTCTCTGAGGTGGCATCACTGAGCCAATTTCACGCAGCCAATCTTAATGCTGGATCCTGAGGCTTAGATGTGAGGGTACACTGGCCCCTTTGTCCAGTTCCAGCTGGTCTCTACCCTGGGGGGTAGAGAGACAGCATGGGGTCAGGTGATCAGAACTCTCAAATTCAATATGGTTTTCTTTCCTACGGAGAGCAGTGCAGATGCTGACCTAATGCTGGATGCTTCCCATCCAGCCCAGGCTCTCTGAGGGCTGTGAGCGGTACGGCCGTCCTCTCAGTGGAGACGCCACAGAACCAGGGTCCCATGTTTCTATGACCTCTACAGGCAAAGCCATTCTTTGGGAGAAAACTTCTAAACATCTGTCTGAAGTCACTTTTTATGTATCTGTTCAACAATGTTCTCCTATCAGTAACTGACAGCTTCTTCTTCCTCTTTTTTTTTTTTACGCCTTCCCAGTGCTTTATTTATATTTATTTTTATTTTTTTATAAATTTATTTTTTATTGGTGTTCAACTTGTCAACATACAGAATAACACCCAGTGCTCATCCAGTCAAGTGCCCAGCTCAGTGCCCGTCACCCAGTCTCCCCCAACGCCACCCCCCACCCACCTCCCCTTCCACCACCCCTAGTTCGTTTCCCAGAGTTAGGAGTCTCTCATGTTCTGTTTCCCTTTCTGATATTTCCCACTCATTAAAAAAAAAAAAAATGACAGCTTCTTCTTAAATATCCAAGATAATAAAGACATTAGAAAAACTCACTGAGACTGAAGTTTCTCAATGACACAAGTATTTTGTGCTTTTGTCCTTTCTTGGGCTTTACTACTTATTGGGCTCAGGCCATGTGTTATAGATTCCTACGTCCTGGCTGTCATCTGACGAAAACACATACTTCTTGAAAATGTACATCAGATCACTGTGTGGTGATGGGAATGGCCTCTAGTTGCACAGTCTGACGGCAGAGCCCCAGGCCCACGTGGCTATGGAGTACTTGAAATGGGGTGAGTACAACTGAGGAACGGGATTTTTAACTCGATTTTCATTAAATTTAAATAGCCACATGTGACTAATGGTGACAGCGTTGGACAGCACGCATCTAGATAATTACTAGGAAAATATCACCCTGTTACTTTTGTATACACTTATTTTATTATAAACATGGAGCGATTTCAGTTTGTTTACCTAGTGGGTTTACCTCTTGGCCCCAGTATTTTCCAGCATGGGGATTCACAGTTGTGTAAACACTCTGTGCACGAAATGAAGTTCAAGAAAGAGGCCATGTGTTTGCTTATTAGCTTTATGTTGTAAAAACTCCAAGAGTCATAATTAAAAGATTAAACACTCAGAAATGCAAACAGCCTTGCAAGCATCCGCTGCCTACCTGCTGCCTAACACCATCGACACCGAAAAAGAAGTGTAGCCATCATGTTGAGTCCGACAGCGTGGCCTGCAGAGACGTGCCTGCCAGACTGTAGGTGTGGCTGGGGTAGGCTCTCAATCTGACCATGTGGCCATCTCCCTTCCAGCAAGTTCTTGCAGCACTTTACTCCTTTTCCCCTTTACTGATAACCGTGCTTTTGGTACGCAGCCCTTCCCTGGTTCAGGAAGTGTGTATTTCTTATTATAATGAAAATGACCTCTCATGAAACACTGGCATCAGGACATCCCTCTCTGGAGTCGCCTCCTGCCTGAATGGGGAATGTCAGGGCCATGCTAGTATTTAAAATACGTGGTTTCCTGACCCAAATCGCAGACATGGGTCAGGATGACTGCAGCAGGCCTGGGACAGCTGTGTTTTTCCAAAGCTCTCCAGGTGATTCTGATCTGCAGCCAGATCTGGGAAATGCTGGCCCAAATCCTCCTTCTTCGACAAAGGCTTTTGCAGCAAGGTCAAATAGAAAGGCCTGTGCCAGCACAGGGGCTGCTGGATGGGTCTGATTATCATAATCAGACTGATATTCTCTTGCATGGCAGGCCGTGTCCCATGCTGGGCATTTAAAATAAACTATCCCTGCATAACCCTTAGGATGCTAGATGCTTCCATTCCCAGGAAGAAGCAGAAGCTTGGAGAAATTGAGAAATGTCCACTCGAACCTCTGAAAGACAAACAGGTGTTATGGACCCAGTCTGTCCCAGGGGCTGTTCTAGGATGTGGAGGTAGAGCAGTGAATAAAACTGTTATCTCTGGGGGATCCCTGGACAGCTCAGCGGTTTGGTGCCTGCCTTCAGCCCCGGGCATGATCCTGGAGTCCCGGGATCGAGTCCCACATCGGGCTCCCTGCATAGAGCCTGCTTCTCTCTCTGCCTCTCTCTCTCTGTGTCTCTCATGAATGAATAAATAAAATCTTTTAAAAAAATGTTAAAAAAAAAACCTGTTATCTCTGTTCCCAGAGAGTTTGCATTCTAATTGGAGGAGACAGATAATAAAACTATAGACCAATCGGTAGGTCAGATGGCAAAGGGCACGATGAAAGTCCACAAGTCGGGGTATGGGAGATAGACAGCGATGGGGGGCTCTTTGAAGGAAGATACTCAGGGTATCCTCTCTGATAAAGTCACCTTTGGAGCAGAGTCCTGAATAAATTGACCATACTTGCCATGAAGGATCTGGAGAAAGAGCTGCCGGGGAAGGGGAAAGCAGGTGACAGGGCCCTGGTGCCGGCGAGTACCTAGCTTACAAGCCCACAGGTGATAGATGCCAGAGGCATTCTCTGACTTCAGAGAGAGCTCTTTCTATTGTTTTGGCTTCTGACCACATCTTGCTGGTGTGCTGTGTTAGCAGTTTCATGGCTAAGTGACACTGTACAACTAACTGGTCGATCTTTTTGTCCTCAACTGCAAAAACAAGAGTTTGGCTCTAATGGCAAACACAAAAACAAAACAAAAACTAAAAGGGCAAATAGAGACTTTTACCGTGTGGGCTTGTTTGTTCCAGCACTGTGAGGTTGGCCTTGCTGTTACACCCATTTTACAGGTGAGAAGATGGAGGCCTGGAGAAAGGAATGGGTTCGCCTGAAGTTCCCTAGCTACCACGGGGCAGAGGCAGGGTTTGTATCCAAATCTAAACGATAACCGATACCCCCAGCACATCTCTGCTGTTGTCCCTGAAGGCCCAGAGGTCTAGAACCCAGGGAAGCCTGTTTGGAGTGTTGTGGGCTGTGAACTATACCTCACAGCTGGGGCTCAGTTGGGTTTAAATACGATATAAGAGGTCCCAACCTCTGTTGAGTGAAAAATCGGCAGAATTCACCATGGCAGGTGCCCTCTTAATATTGGCTTTCAGTTGGAAAAAAAGTTTTTCACTGAGGCAAACGACAGCTGACACATTAGAACATCATAGCTTCAAATTGCAGACTTATTAAAGCCATTAGAATAATTATAATTGAGAATTTATTTAAAAGCCCATAATGACTTTTTAGGCAGCCTTTTGCTTGAGCACTTTCTCCCTTGCCTGTCATCCGCACGTCTCCTTCCTAGACACAATCCTCCAAGACCCCCTGAGGGCCTTTGTTTTCACTTTACTAGCATCCCCAGAGCCAGTCTTAGAAGCATTATGGAAAAATCATGCCGCAGAGAGATAGTGGGCTTCTCTAGGCTGCTTGTCTTGTTTTGATCATATCTTGAATTTCCTGAGCCTTTTCATCCCACCTACAATGCTCCACCTAAGAAGATCCTCCTCCAGGCAGGTGATCACTTCCCCTTCTAGGCTGTTACAGCTTCTACAGGTGACTTTGCGAGAGCTTTTTCCTGTCATGGTTTAACTTCTCTGTTTATACATCCATCTCCTCTGGGAGGTCACGTCTTACAGATGAATTCCTCCAGCATTCAGTATAGGGCCTGACATGCAGATGGAGCTTAATAAACAACCGCACCATAAATTAGTAGATGAATAAATGAAGGAACAAATGCATGGTGAGCTGTTCCATGGATATATTGCTACCACCGACCCTTTTTAGATGTGAGAACCAAAGTGCATGTGTGGAAGGATGGGTAAGGAAAGAATTGGGCCCAAGGAGCAGCTGAGCTGTGACTATGTCTTGACAAAGGCTCAGTCAGCCCCACAGGGAGTTTGGAAGCCGCAATAGCCCTCAGAGCTCTCAGAGATGGGGTATGGGAACTCAGTCTTTGCACCTCACCAGTGATCAGCCAGTAGGTGCAGGCTTTTCCTGGCAGGAGACACCACCTTGGGCATGGTGGCCCTCGTCAGCCAGGGCAATCCTCCAAAGAAGGACTGTTGAATTGCAGGCTATGGTTCTCCATGCCGAGGGTCCAGCTAGGCAAGAAGAGCAGGGACCATGCTGGCCGGGACTACAGACCAATCAAGGGGGTGGGTGCTATGTTGCTGCTACACAACAGGTCGCAGGGCATATGCTTGACTCTTTTGGGTCCTTGATTCCTGATATACTTTTCCTTATTTTAACAGTAAATGGAAGCACAGCAGCCTTGATGTAAGCAGAGCATGTGACTCCAACTCAAGACCCTGCAAAGATGAATGTCTGGGTCACCTCAGCAGGTAAGCCATAGAGATGGAGGTGCTGTCTGAGGAAGAAGGGAATCTAGAAGGAGCCATGGAGGAGGGGGATGATGATTGTCTTTTATAGCCCGAGACCAGCTGCCATGGTGGGGACTATAGCACATCGCCCCAAATTTCCACTTGTAAATTTCCCGAGGAAGAGATGCCATTTGAGCCCCTTGGAGATGCCCCCAAGTCTCTGTGAAGAAATGACCTGGACAGTATGAGGAATTGTCTGAAGGGTGAAGGGGGTGCTGTGAAGGGTGATCAGGTCTCCTGCAGAGGTCTTGTTGCCCCACTGCTGACCTCCTATAGCTCTTGCTGTCTGTCCCTTGTTTGTTGAGTGAATGCACAAGCAGTCTAGGATTTCTGGGACATACTCTTGGAAGTGTTCCTTACCAGGTCACCCCATCTCCACCACATGCCCAGATCAGAGATGAATCTGGTTATTCCATTCTCACTGCAGATGAAGACTCTATCTACCCCAGAGGTCAGGTATCTGTCTGCTTCCAGACAAGCAGGGATCTTCAAGCTCAGGGAGTGAAGCCTGAGGTGTGGCTTTTGTTCCCAGTGCCTTTTAACAAGAAGGCCTCTTGTTTGCCAAGGATTAAGTCTGTGTGTCTAAATACTCAATAAGTGAACTAAAAAATCTGTAAATAAATCTTACCCCCTGACACACATGGTGTTCTTTAAATTGTTTGCATATGTGTTTTCTCTTAAGATTTCCCAGGCAGAGAAAACACCAACTTCCTGCAAGGGAGTGGCTCTTTAATTTGTGTACATGTTAAGAGCCAAACCACTTGGTCTTTTGTGAACCTTGTTTAATGAGGCTTCCAACTTCGGAAACTCTTGGTCTCAAGCACAAAGTTTTGGGCAAGTTGGCACTGGGAGTAACTCACAAAGCCCACACACATGGAAGCTTAAGGAAGAGACTTCCACAAGTCACGTAGCCCCGAGATGATGGTTACACATCCCCTTTTTTGAAAACTGTCTCTTATTTTCAAAGCACTGAGGGAGTTTGACTTTTTACAAGATTGCAAAATGGCTCTTCGTCCCTGGCATCATTCCAGGCACATAGTAGGTGCTCACATAATGACAGATACTCCTTTCCCTCACCTTTTACAGAGTGAAAGGTCCTTTCGAAAGATGAATAATTCATGGTGCTATGAATTTTGGATTTTATCTAAAAGTGAACCTCAGCTGAATAGAGGACTTTGATCATTCATTCATGTATTCATTTACTCAAGAAACTTGCTACGTATAAGGCGCTATGAAAAGCTTTAAGGATAAGATGTGGATTCTGTGAATAAATGAGTGTACATGGATTTATGTACATCCTATAAAACATTACGAGAGCAACCATTAGGATTGTATAATTCAAATCACGATAAGTTTTTTTGGGGGGGTTTGGTTTTTTTGGTGGAACTCAACACATTATAACATGTGAATGAAAAAGCAAAGAAACGGAAACATTTGAGACATTTCAGAGGAAAATTCGGTGATATAACTTACTTTATGAGATATCTAGACTTGGTATCAAGCTCTAGGAATAAAGACAGCACAATGTCTTTGAATGAATACCAGATGGACATTGGAACTGAATGGATAGCCTGAGATCAGAACCTCCATCTATGAAAACAGTATAGCTGTTTGAGGGGAAAGAGTAGATTCCAAGATCATTGTTACCCACATAGGAAAATGTTTTAGCTGAGATGTCCTTGTCCCATAAGGTACAGATATCAACTCCAGGAGGCTTGGAGACTATGAGAGTAAAGGTAAAACTATAGAAATTTTAGAAGATGACACAGAAGAGTTGCTTTATGACCTCAAGCTAGGAATAGACTTATTAAACAAGACACAAAATTTGTGCTATAGTCTTTTGTACAACCCCGTTATCAACCAATATTATGCGAGATCCAGAGATTATGTTAAGGGCTTAGACCTACACTCTCCAAAGTAGGTTATGTGAAGTGGACATTTGGAATGTGGCTACTGACCAAATTAAGATGTAACTTAAATATAAAATATATACCAGATTTCAAAAACAGTGTGAAAGAAAAAATGTAAATCATCTTGTTAACAATTTGCTTTATGTGAATGACATGTTGAAATGATACTGTTTAGGATATATTGATTAAATAAAACATATTGTTCAAATTAAAAAAAAAACAAAAACACATACAATGAAGGAAAAAATAAACAAAATTGTCTACATTAAACTGAAGAGCTTCAATTTATCAAAAGAAACTATACAGAGGTGTAAAGAGAAGCCAAAACTAGGAAAAATATTTGTGCATATGAAATTGACAACCAATTGCTTTTCTGAATATGCGATAAACTACAAATCAATAAGAACAAACAGTTCAGTAGAATAATAGGCAAAACAGATTCTATTCAATAGAAAAGGCAAAATGAATGAACGATCAACATACAAAAACGAACTCAACCTCTCTAGTCAGCAAGGAGAGATAAAATAAAACCACAATGAGATGTCATTTCACAACCACCAGATTAGTAAAAATTAAAGCCTGACAAATGAGGCAAGGAAATGGGGCAATCTCTCCTCCCAGATCGCTATTTGGTGTCATGGATAGAGTTGTAGGTAATGTGTGAGTCTACCCCAGCAATTGCACTTCTGGGTAGATACTGGAGAGTCTTGCGATTGTCACAAGACACCTGTAGAGAGTTGGCCACATCAGCACACATTTTAATAGTGAAATTCGGAAGTGACAGAAATGTCCATTACCAGCAGAAATGGGTTTTTCTCAAGTGTGCTATAATTCATCCAATGGAAAAGTATACAACAGTGAAAATGAAGGAATTACAGAAAAGTGCAAAAGAATGAACAAATCACTTGGGGGTGCCTCAGTGGCTCAGTCTGTTAAGCATCTGCCTTCAGCTCAGGTCATGATTCCAGGGTCCTGGGATCGAGCCCTGCTTGGGGTTGTCTGCTCAGCAGGGAGCCTGCTTCTCCCTCTCCCTCTCCTCTCTAATCACTCCCACACTCTCTCAAATAAATAAATGAAATTTTTTTTTTTTAAGTGAATGAGTCTCTTCACTTAAGTGAAGAGTCATTTCAAGGGGCAAAAGGCAAGCCACAGAGAATATGCAGTATGACTCCATTTATATAAAGCTCAAAATCAGGTACAACTACATAATAGCATATTTGGAGGGGAAACAAATGGGCATGGTAAAAGCCTAAAAAAAATAAGTAAACAGTATGGCAATTGCAAAATTTCCAGTAAGGTTCCAACGTGAAAGGGGAGGGAGGGGAGAAGTTTAGAGAAGGTCATGCGGAAGAATGCAAAGTCATGGCGTCACTTACTGGACCAGGTGGCAGCCATACAGGTGCTTATATCTCTGTGGTTCTTTTTATCTGACATACAGCTTATGAATAGTCTTTCCCCCACTCTTGTCTAGTATTCAATATTATCATTAAACAATGAATCATTTAGTTCTACCTGCATGAAGGGAGTGAAGTCAACAGGAAAAAGTTGATGGAAGGCTGACTAGATCTGATTGACCTGGATCTTGAAGGTTGGGTTTGCTCAGGAAGCAGGAAAGAGGGAAAAACAAAATAAGCATCAGCTAAATGCATATTTAGACAAGAAGGTGCAAATGGGATCAGCAGGTTGGTGAGGGTTAAGATCAGTGAGTACGGAATGGATCACAGGGGATGCGAGGTTCTCTGAGGTCCCTCTAAACTTTACAAGAAGGGCATTCTGATCAGTGGGATCTATTAAAAATAGATAAAATCAACCATTTTAACCATCTTTAAGTGCACAGTGCAGAGATGTTCAGCATACTCACACTGTTGTGCAAACATCCCTACGTCCATCTAAAGCCTAAAGGAATTAAGGAATTATTAAGGAATTTCCATTACGTAAGCAATACAATCAGATTTTCTTTTATGGGGAAAACATCATAACTTAAAAACCAGGGAATGTCTATAGGCAGATAGATGACTTTAGGGAGATGACTTTGGGAGGTAAAATGTGACCTAAGTGAGGGAGGGCAGAGTGCGAAGCAGAAGGCGTAGGGGAGGTAGTATGGTCCTGGGCAAAATGCACAGATCTGTGTGGGAGGAAGGCAACGGAGTCCAGGCTAAACCTACCTTTCCTGGTTGGGTTCATACTGGGGTCATTTACGAGAACAGGGTTATAAGAGAAAAAACAGGTTGGTTAGGTTTTTAAAATCAGCTGTACTCTGTGATTTTCACCCACACACTGTGTGATGTAACACTATCCACATCCCTTACCCCACTCCACATCTTATCTCCACAGCCTTGATGGAGGCAAATCCTATTTCATGATAGAAAGTGTGCAAAAGAAAGGATGGATTCCTCGTAATCTTGGATAGTTTTGCTGGCAGGACAAGTGAATGAGTACATGGCTGAAATCCAGTCCTAAGTGTGAATATGAAGCTTCCAGATGAATGGGAAGTCAGCCAGACCCCAGAGGGCATCCACAGCTTAGAGGTCTGGTATCTGTTTCTCCAGTTATTAGTAACTCCCTATGATCCTACGCTGAGCTCAGAGTCTTCCTTAAAGCTGAATGGAGTCCCTCCAGGAGCCCCCACTGCATGACAGAGACCCCAACATGACACCTGACATCACTATCACCCATCCGTTGATGGAACCTGGGCCCTGAGCAATGGAGTAGAGCTCCCTGCCTCACATGAGGAGTAAAGGACAGAGTGAGGGCTTGAACCCAGCCATCACCCTGCAAAGTGGCAGAAAAGACACTGTGGAATCTGGAACAAAAGTATACAGACCAGGGAGGGTTGGTAAACAACAACAGCCCGTGAGCCAAATCCAACAGGCCACCAGTTAAAAGTGGTTCCTAACATTTTTATTATGGTTAGGGATAAAAATCAAAAGAAGAAAATGTTTTGTGACACATGAAATCAAATTTCAATGTCCGTAAATAAAGTTTTGTTGGAACACAGTCTTGTTCTTTCGCTCCTGCATTATTTACGGCGCTTTTATGCTACGGTGGCAAAGGTGAGTAGTTGCAACAGAGGCCAGATGGGCTGCAAGGACCACAATATTTACTTCATGGAGAACACTTGCCAACCCCTGGCATGGACCTTGAGGGCACAGTGCTAGTGTTTTGGGCAGGAGAGGACTCTGGGTCGACAGCAATGGGGGAGGAGGCATTAGTGTAGCACCTGTCACTTGCCTGGGAGCAGCCAGGGTGGTGTAATACCCAAGTTCAGCTCCTCTCCCCTTCCAGTTTCAAATCCAGGCCATGCAAGGGCAAGCCCCACAGCCCTGAAAGATCAGATCCTGTGATGCTTCCAGCCACCTGCAGATGGCTCAGTAGCAGATGTGCTCATCTCTGCACCCCTCAATTCTAGCTGAGGCCACCACACCTTAGCTTTCCCCCAGGTGTGGACTAGGGTGCAGCTCAATTCGCCCACATCTGCCTGCTGCCTGAACAGACCTTTCTACTTATTCATTCTTTCAACAAGCATTAGTTGAATCCATACCATGTGTCAGATGGTAAGGATGCAACAACAAAAAAACAATAATAAATAAAGATAGAAGTGGTCTCTGTCCTAGCAGTGTAAGGAGTCTAATGCATGAGAAGCATTGGTAAATAAGATGCCGAAGGAATGTCCAACTGTAGCTTTGATGGGTGTCATGAAAGGAAGCACAGCATGAAGACCCACAGTCCATAAGGGACCAAGCAAAGGACCTAAAGGAGGAGAGGGTATTGCCTCCACAAAGGGAAGAAAAAGTGGTCAGCCAGAGGGAACAGCATTGCAAAGGCCCCGAGGAGCACCCAGAATTTAAGGAACAAAGAAAAGAAGGACCAAAAGATGACGTGTCTGGAGCTGGGTGATGGAGGAGTGGCAGGGGATGTGGCAGGGACAGGCGGGGGTCCCTGCCAATGGGTCAGCCAGCCAGCCCTGACTCCTTTTCTGACCTTCCCTTCCACTTGACTCCCCTTAGCATGGGCCAGATCCAACTCGAGCAGAGGAGTGGCTGAATTATCACTCTTCCACAGCTTGGTTATATTATCCAACCATAAACGTTCAATTAAGGAGACTAAGTGCATGCAAATTGCCTGAGCTGTAATTTAGGGTGACTTGAGAAAGACGCTAAGTGGCTCGGACAGTAGCATCACACCTGTGTCAAGTAGCTATGCATGCACCAGATAATTTGAATAGGGTACTTAACGCGGCATCTGGGACATCATAAGGGCTCGATATATGCTCCCTATCATTATTATTATTATTGTCATTGTCCTAATCCCATGGATTAGGACAAACACAAATAGTGGTTTGTATTTCCTGGGCAAGAAATGAAATCATTACTCTAAAAGAATCGTTACAGGGGATCTCTGGGTGGCTCAGAGGTTTAGCGCCTGCGTTCGGCCCAGGGCGTTATCCTGGAGTCCCAGGATCGAGTCCCACATTGGGCTCCCTGCATGGAGCCTGCTTCTCCCTCTGCCTGTGTCTCTGCCTCTCTCTCTTTCTCTGTGTCCCTCATGAATAAATAAATAAAATCTTAAAAAAAAAAGAATCGTTACAATCAGGATACTTTTTGTTGTTGTTTTTAACATTTTCATGACTATTATGGATACATCAGCCTTTCTCTTAACACTTAAAATCTTAAATTTAGGAGATTATTTGAGAAAGATGAGACCACCCAGGCTCTGCTCGCTGCTCCACGGCAGGAGGAAAAGCAGCCGAGGAAAGTATTCTTCTCCGGGGCAGATGCAGGCACAGGTCTGGTCTCCGGAGAGCGTGCTGCAGCCTCCAATGTCGTAGGGCGCCCCCCACTCCCTGGAAGCTGAATGCCAGTGGAGGGGGGACATCTGCTATCAGCCAGGGCTCACGGAGTGCTGAGTCAGCTCGAAGCTGTAAGGTGAGTAATTGCCCTGCAGTTGCTCAGCTCCGACCCACACTTTGGATCAAAGAATAAAGCTCAGAGCTTTCACTCCTGCAGAGGCTTCTGGTCTGATGAATAGCAGGAGTGTCCTCATTTGAACCCTCTTCCCTTCCTCTTCGGGTTCCAGACCTCCCAGCAGCACTGCGCTGGCGGCGGGTCTGGGAGGACCTGCCCTGCCACCTGTGCCTGGGCCTGTCTGGTAGGGTGGGAGCATAGGACCCCCCCAGTGCCTGGACCAGGGCATCTCTGGGCACTCCCTCCTGAACAGACCCAGCTCCTTGTTCAAGTCCAGAAGAGAGGAACCATGAGGATAAAGGCAGGGCTTTGGGACCCGACTGCCTGTGTCAAACCCGACTCTGTCACCCTCCAGCTGTGTGATCCTGAGCAAGGGACTGAACCCATCTGTGCCTTATTTTCCTCACCTGTTAAATGGGAGTAATCACCAATTGCCTTCGAAGATGACACAAAAAGATGACAAACACTTAGAATGGTGCCCAGCACACAGTAAGTGCTCAGCAAATACCAGTTCCGCTAGCTAATAATGCTGATGGTCAGGATGGGCCACATGGGGGCTGTGCCCCTGCAGCCACTTAGGGCCCAGCACTTAGCAGAGCCCTGGCTTGGTTTAATGCTCTGCTGTTGCTGTAGTGAAATTCTTAATAGTTTTTTGAGAAGCGCCCTCAGTGTTTCATGTTGCACTGGGCCCCACAAATTATGCAGCCGGTCGTGTGGTGACCATTTACGGAGCCCCTCTGTGCCCGGTACTACCTAGGCACTTTTCAGACACAAACCTGCACACTTCCCTTTGATCTTACCAGCGTGGCATTCTCAGATGTGGAAACAGAGCTCCTAAGTGTCTCTACAAACAGCTCACTCCTGGGGGGTGAGGTGTGGCTTCAGAGGCTAGTAGAGGCCTCCCCCAACCGCCCTTATTCCCCACCCGGCCCTTCCCCATAACAGGGCAGGCTGCTTTTGCCTCCATCTCCCTGATCGGAAGCTGGTCCTAAGAGGTCTCAGGGTGGCCAAGGTAGGTTTGTTAGATTCATCTGCAAAGGAAAAATAACTTATCTGAAATGCTCTCATTAAATTATAAAATGGCTCATAGAGTGGGCCGAGTGGTGCTTGCCAGCAAGACTCTGCTAACATATGTGCGTTTTTTCTGCCCAGTATAATATGGACGTACACACACACACACACACACACACACACACACACTACTTGAATTAGCTGCAGACCCTTGGGAAATTTTACCTAAAATCCCCAATGCATTGCTTCCCTTAAGGTATCCACAGATCTAGCAACTCTGGGCCTTCACTCCCAGCCAGCTCACGGGGCAGGGCTGAGGAGCAGCTGCCCTAATTTTATGTGGGGTGTGAGCCTTCCAGCCAGCCTGGCCTCTCCATGTCCCTGGGTCTGGTCTCAATGCTGGTCCCATTCTTGGGGTCTCTCCGGCTCCCAATACCATCAGCAACCTGGGCCCTGCAAGCTTTGAGCTTTCAAGCTTTTGGTTTCAACCCAGAGAGGACCAGCATTCAACAGAGGACACTGGTCTGGAACCAAAGGAGACAGGGGAGCCTCCCAGCTCGGCCACCACACCAAGAGGCCATACAGAGATAAGACCACAGGCTTCTGAGCCAGACGGGCAAGCTCAAGGTTCATTCCCAGTGTTCCACTGACTCAGCCGGGTGACACAGGGCACGTGAGCTCACTTCTGTTCTTTCGACTGTAACACAGGGACGACAGTGTCACCCCCTTCATTTATGGTCCTGCCACGCCATGCCTGGCACCTTGCAGGCTTTGTCTCCAGCTGTCCTTGTATCTCCATTAGGGGTGATTGCCATGCACCCCTGAAATGGAGGCCAAGGAACCTCCCAGGGAGAGAACCAATAACAGAGGCTAAATTAGGATTTAAACACCCACGGGCCCGTGTAGACACCTGTGACTTTCTGTGGCGCAGGGGTGGGATGGGGGTGGGAGATGATGCAACATGAGGGAAAGGCACATCGCAGGGAGGGGTTTCAGCAGGTCCTCGACGTGTGGGACTCAGCCACAGCCCAAGGTGGAAAGTGAGGGGCACATTACCTGGCCTTACTCTGACCCCATCATGCTGGGGAGAAAAGGAAACGCTGCTTGCTGATCTCATCGCCCAGACTGCTCTGCTGTGGGGTCTCTCGAGTCAGGAGCAACTGAGACGGGGCACATATTGTTCTTTCTCCATCACCTGCGGCTGTGAGGTGAGCAGCAGGTGAGGCAGCAGGTGATAGGGGCAGGAAGCCAGTGGTGGCAAGGACATCAGCC
The DNA here is from genome assembly GCF_048164855.1 of Canis lupus baileyi. Lineage (NCBI taxonomy): Eukaryota > Metazoa > Chordata > Mammalia > Carnivora > Canidae > Canis > Canis lupus. The sequence goes on along the minus strand of NC_132851.1, from coordinate 32,051,384 downwards.
TCCGAGGTTCACTTGGTGATGGCCCAAAAGACGGCCTGGGAGCCCAGCTGACCTCTCAGAGCACCTGCAGTACACCTGGGACTCCGGATCATATACTGTTCACATGCATGTGTATGTGTATGTACACGTGCGTGCAATGCATGTGTATGTGTCTGCACATGTGTGTATGTGTATGTACACGTGTGTGGATGTGTCTCTATGTGTGTATATGTGCATGTGTATATCTATGCGTGTGCATGTATGTGTATTTGTATGTGTATATGCGTGTGTATGTAGCTGAATGTTGTGTATATGCATTTGTGTAGAGGTATAGATATATGCATACATGTACATATTTATATATAATAATATACATATCGTCTTATATGTATATATAGAAATATATGTGCATGTCAGTGAACTGTGTATATGCATATGCCTGTATATATGCTCATACATGTATATATGCATAGAATGTGTATTCCTATGTGTGTATATGTATGTATATCTTATATACCTTGAGCTTTAGGATACAATTATACAATAAATGAAATTAAAAAGACTTTGTAATGGATGAAGGTGGCCAAAAGGTATAATCCTCCAATTATAAAATAAATCAACTCTGGGAATGTAACGTACAGCATGATGAGTATAGTTAACAATATGTATTGTATATTTGAAAGTTGCTCCGAAGTCAATCGGAGAAGGACAAACATTATATGGTCTCATTCATTTGGGGAATATAAAAAATAGTGAAAGAGAATAAAGGGGAAAGGAGAAAAAATCAGTGGGAAATATCAGAAAGGGAGACAGAACACGAGAGACTCCTAACTCTGGGAAACAAACTAGGGGTGGTATAAGGGGAGGAGGGCGGGGGGTGGGTGTGACTGGGTGATGGGCACTGAGGGGGGCACTTGATGGGATGAGCACTGGGTGTTATGCTATATGTTGGAAAATTGAACACCAATAAATAATAAATTTATAAAAAAAAAGTTGCTAAGAGAGTGAATTTTAAAAGCTCTCATCACAAGGAAAAAAAACTTGTAACTATTGCATGGGGATGGATGTTAAGTAAACTGATGGTGGTCATCATTTCTCAATATATATATATTCAACTCATTACACTGTACACCTTAAACTAATACAATGTTATGTGTCAGTTATCTCAATTATAGAAATAAATTAACAAGTAAACAAAATGTAAAGGCCTTTGTATATCTTAACCACTTAATGAGGTGTCCAAGGAGGGGTGAGAAATCTTGAAAGTGGGCCTCATACCCTGCTGTTAAAAAGGCAAGGGATTATCAGGAGAATACAATCAGAACCTTCTCTGAGACCTCATTTTACCCAGCCCCTGAGACCCAGACAGAAGGAGCTACACACATAATCTCCTGTTTTATTTTTGTATTTCTAGATGACTGCTCGAGTTATGGCTGGAGTTGTTTTGCCGGAAGAGCAGAGGGACCATTCACTTCTGCTCCCCGTCTAGGTGTGGGCGTCCCTCTTGCTGACAGGAGAGTGGGGGATGACAAGCTGGCTCCATCCATAGCAGCCTCCCCATGGAAAGGCAAGTGCCGCCTTGGACTCCAGCCCTGGCTCTCTGAGTCCCAGGCCTCTTCTTTTTACTGCTCTCTGGAAGCTTTCATGAAACAAGAAACCTTTTAAATAGGCAGCAAATGAAATCATATGGAGGATTTTGTGGCTGCTTCTTTAATGCTCATGAAACATCTAATAGCCAATACAAGGGTAAGAATCGAATATCTGAATACCTTTAGGCAAGAAAGACATTTGGGGGGTCTTGATTTTCTTATTTATCAAAATGGTGGCGGGCACTGAGGTGGGCCCTTGATAGGATGAGCACTGGGTGCTTGAGCTTGGGGACCTGTGTTTGCAGCCCTCACCTCGACTTCATGTCCACCCAGACCTGCCTGTGAGTGTGAGCAGGAGAGAAGATGATGAAGGAGTACAACTTACCTTCAAAAGATTCCGGGAGGCGGAAGGGGTGTGAATGCTGAAAACCCCTTGGTTCCCCCCCCCTACAGCTCTCTGAGGCTGATCAGAAGCTACAACTACAAAGAATCTTCTAGAACGAGGCTCCCCAGGAATCCTCAGGGAGCTCTCCTCTCAGAGCTCCAGCCACCAACTGCTGGCATTTGGGCAGCTGTCCCAGAGGGAGTTTTCAGATGCCAGGAAAGCCTTCCCAGCAGCAGCCTTTAATTAGGAGTACCATGATTATAGTCACTAGGAGTCAAGATGGCACTCCTCTTTCCTTAAACTTTGCCAATTTAAGCACAACAGCCTTTTCATGGGTAACAAGAGACCATTTTGTACATGCTGAGATGTCCAGGAGGTGGCTCAGGAGAGGGCTGTGGGCTGCAGAGGGAGATCTGTAACTCTAGAGCTGTCATTGCGTGTCTTACCGTACACTGGAAGATCACCAAATTCTTGCATCTATTAAGGGAGGCTGGCAAGTGAAGGGGAGGTGGCCTGGATCCCCTGGTAATTTAGCAACAGCTGCAGGATCAGCATTCCAGCACAGCAGGCAACATGGAGCCCGCCTGAGCCAACATTTGGGGGTCCACATAGTGTTTATTGTAAATTAAAGGTGTGAGCCTACTTGAGACAATGAACCCACTCTGTCCCACAGGCTTCCCTCTCTTCTGAAACCCGTACTGGTGGCACTGATGTGCCTGGAAAGAAAGCACAACACGAACACAAATACCAACCCCTCCCTCTCCTTTCCTTTTATCCTTGGCCCAAACTTGCATAGGGCACTTGCTATGGGCAAGTTGCTGAGAGTCCTGGGGTAAGTGCAACAGGCAGGAAGCAAGCATGTCCTAAATGTCTACTGAGGGGTGGGCACTACACTTGAACACGCACACAGATTCACAGGCTCAAATACTCCTCTGCTTGACTCACAGCCGAAAATAGTTGTGAACTGTTCACAGCAAGAAAGCTAGTTTCTTTGTAGGAGTGTGACCTCCTATAGAAAGCTGATGAGAAATGAGGAGGGAGGATTAGGGGTGTGTGTGTGTGTGTGTGTGTGTGTGTGTGTGTGTGTGTAAGGACCTGGGGCCTCTTGGTGTGGTGCTCATTTCTTCTTTCTTTTCCTCTGTAAACTCTTGGGTACTTTCATTAGACAATTAGCCCTAGTTGATGACCATAAGCATTCATTTAGTGTCTTAGCATGGTGTTGCTGTAAGTTGTCCTATCAAATTCTCATTTTTTGAAAAACAAACTGAGATAGATATTCTTATTTTCATTTTTTTAAATAAATTTATTTTTTATTGGTTTTCAATTTGCCAGCATACAGAATAACACCCAGTGCTCATCCCATCAAGTGCCCACCTCAGTGCCCACCACCATTTTGATAAATAAGAAAATCGAGACCCCCCAAATGTCTTTCTTGCCTAAAGATATTCAGAAAGATGCTAAGAAAAGCCAGGAATACTTCAACAAGTATTTACCAAGAATCTACTGTATGGCAGACACATGGAGTCAAGCCCAGGAACTCATGTCACTCCTGCTCTACAAATCTGTCTCTTCCATTCCATTTAGAAAGCTAATTGTGGCTTGAATTATATCAGGTGTTAAGAGATAGAGCCCCGGCACTTGTTCTTTTATGCACTCATTCATTTATCAAAGCATTTATTCATTCATCCCACACTTATTTGTTGAGCATCTGCTATGTACCAGGCATAGTACTTTTCACTAGGAATTCACTGGTGACCAGAAAGAGACACTGTCCTGGCTCTTATGAAGCTGACCCTGTAGAAGGGTGACAGACATTAATCTATTATCGATAATCGTGGGAGTCAGTTGCTAATTGAGAAGCATGGCTGGAAGGAAAGGGCTTAGAGTCTGATGCCAATCAACCCAACTGGCCAACCTGGATCCAGAGAAGGCTCCCCTGTGAAAGCGAGGTTGTCCTGGGGTCCAAGGTAAGGAAGAGGTAACTGGATGAAGGAAAAGAAGAGCTTCTGGTCTAGAGGGGGCACTAATGCAAAGGGCCGGTGCTGACGGGATAGGCAGCTGCTCAGGGGGGTCACTTCTAAGACACCGCCATTTGCATGTCCACAGGCATCTCAACCTTATCCTGACCCAAGATCATCTCCCCCAAGTCTGCCCCACCTCACTGAGTGAAAGCCCCCCAGTCTCCAAAGCAGAAGGCTGGAGATATCTCAGACTCCTTTCTGCCCTCACATCTGGATTCTATCAATTACCAAGCTCTCTCGACTTTTATCCCTTAGTTCTGAAATCCTACCTCTTCTCTCAATTCCCTCTACCAAGGCTCTGCTTGAAATTTAACATTTTCATTGGGAAAAAAATGACTGAAATTATATAATTTGGTCCTTGAACCAGTGTTTACCATGGGCCTATAAGGCGGCAGAGAATGTTCTGAGCCTGAGAGATACTGTGGCGAACAAGTCAGGCATGACCCCTGCTCTTTAAAGACAGTTGAGCAAAAGTCAGACATTTTTCTATTGGCTTTTTGATGGTCTCCCTGCCTCCAGCCTTGTTCCCTTTTCTCCACACTCCGCACTTAGCTAGAACGGCCTGTGTATGGTATGAACCTGACATTGTCCACCCCCTGTTCTCCACAGAGTGAAGTCCAGTAATTGCAACACAGCACCCAGGGCCCCTGCCCTTTCAGATGTGTCACCTGCCACACCCAGATCACATCTGAAAACAGAGACCCACATAACGTACCTTAGAGAGCTAGGTTGCTGAAAGGAATAGTTTAAGGACTATGAACTCTTGGGCAGTGTTTAATGCCTTTCTCATCTCTACTTGCTTTTCATTTCACCATGTGATATGTCATACATTAGACGCTGGAAAGGAATAAAAATACTAAATCGTGTGTGATGTCAAAATAGACCAGTGGAAGATGAACTCTGCCAGATCGACTGTTGGGTTTTCCTGCCTTGTGGCAGGAGACAAATTTAACCCTCCCTCTGCCTTAAGGCACTGTGGCTGTCAAATGGCTTACGCTAAAGTGGCCCAGAGGCAGTGTTCCCTGCCAGCTCTAATAGCCTTAATGAAAACACTTTATCCCTATCTGCTTTGTGCTAATCTCAGGAAAGGCCTGAGGTCACCTTTTCAAACATCTAGAGCAGCTCTCAAGAGCTACTCCTTTTCAAACTCAGGAACAAATATTGAAGGACCTTATGAGTGTTCCTGTAATTGTTTTACGGTTTTAATTTTCAAATCAGAAGTATTATCCTTAGCTGGGAAATGTTTTTAAAGATAGTTTCAAGTTAATTTTTATTTACTGAGCCTTTTTTTCAAAAAAATACGTACACGCTTGCGCATTTTTCAACCCCGCATCTGCCAGAGAGGAACATAAGGGGCAGAGTGCACTAATGCATGCAAAGAACACAAATTGGAGTTGGACAGATCTGGATTTGAGTCCTGGATGCATCATGTCCCAGCCCCAGCTGTGTGGCCTTGGCAAGTTACCCAACCTCTCTGAGCGTTGCTTTATTCATATAGAAAGGACTCATCATATCTGTCCATGAAGTATGTTTTCCAGACAAAAGGAGACCTAGAGTCACTTGTGAAAGAACTGATTCAAGGCTAATAAGAATCAAAATCATTCTGCTTCTAGATATGATAAACTCATTCCACCATGTAGCCTCAAAATTCTATCAGTACACTCTCTGTGCAACCTTAATCCACCAGTTGAGTTCCCATGAGATGAAGCGCATCACCATGTGGACCCCTGGCCCTTATCAGCTCAGAAACTGGGCATGATAGAAGCCCAGTGGTGTACTCAGGGAAGCAGGAACTTACCTTCCTACGGGTTTTCTCTGCCTTGCGTTTCTAAGATCGTGGACACCACAAGCAATCAGAGCTGAACCAGACTGTCCAACCTCTGCATTTTACAGGTAAAGAAGCTAAGGAATGGGCAGCCCTGGTGGCCCAGGGGTTTAGCGCCGCCTTCAGCCCAGGGTGTGATCCTGGAGACCCGGATTCGAGTCCCACATCGGGCTCTCTGCATGGAGCCTGCTTCTCCCTCTGCCTGTGTCTCTGCCTCTTTCTCTCTCTGTGTCTGCCATAAATAAATAAATAAAATCTTTAAAAAAAAGAAGAAGATAAGGAATGAAGAAGCAAGGTGTCTTACAAGCCCTCTGGCTTCTGCTGTCTCTTACCAGCCAACCATCCAGTACCAGTCAACCAGGAGACTTCATGCTGTTCTTTAGGGCTCTCTGAACACATTGGGAGGCTCAGAGCCTCAAGAAGAAGCAAGTCCAAGACCAGTTCTGGCTCTTTCGAGATATTCAGTCTAGGAGGATAGTGCCCGGGTTCCAGGAGAGTCTGGCCAAGGGCAAGGATGAGGATGTCTGCATCAGTGTTCATCCCAGTGGGTGCACCAGCATTGGAGTCAAAACTGTCGAGATTTTTGCTCTGTCACCAAGACCCAGAGGAGCCCTGGAGATTTTACCCAATCTCCCTGGGCCTCTTTCACCAATTATTCCTAAATTACTGGGTGCTCAGACCACCAATGATCTAATGCTATGAAAGCTGCCTGGACTCTGGCCTGGAGCCGTGTTCTGCTTGTGTGACATGATGGGATGGGGATGATGCCTAGGTCTACAGCATTCCTCTGCCTCTGACAGTTAGATCTCAGTGAAATGCCACTAAAATCACTCTGCTAGGTAGATTTATTTTTTTAATATTTTTTATAGATTTTATTTATTCATGAGAGACAGAGAGAGAGAGTGAGAGAGAGAGAGGGAGAGAGAGAGAGAGAGGCAGAGACACAGGCAGAGGGAGAAGCAGGCTCCATGCAGGGAGCCCCATGTGGGACTCGAATCCAGGTCCCCAGGATCATGCCCTGGGCTGAAGGTGGTGCTAAACCATTGAGCCACCAGGGCTGCCCTAGATTTATTTTTTTAAGATTTTATTTATTTATTCATGAGAGGCACAGAAAGAGAGGTAGAGACATAGGCAGAGGGAGAAGTAGCCTCCCCACAGGGAGCCTGTTCTGGGCCTAGATCCCAGGATCCCGGGATAATGATCTGAGCCAAAGGCAGATGCTCAACCACTGGGCCACCCAGGTGCCCTCTGCTAGGTAGATTTAAAGGGGAAAAGCAATAAGAGGGAGTCTGGCAGTGGAAGGACAAAGGTGGGGGAAGATGGAGTAGGAACAAGTGCAAGCAGGGTGACTGGGTGTCTCCATTGGGTGTGATATTTGACTGGTGGTTGGGATTGGACACCTGAGTACCTTACATGCCCCATGGGGTCCTCCATGATCCAGTCTCCTGTTTCTTCTCCACCTCTTGGCCACCGTCCCCTGCCACACACAGCTGTCAGTCACCTGCCTCTACTTGGGGTTCTGCAAACATAAACAGTGTTCTGCACTGGATCCAGAGCTGGAACTATTTCCGTTTTGCATTTCCTTTCTCTTTCCTAATCAAGTAGGATCAGTTATTTAGGATGGTGGAGAAGAGAGATTAGAAGCCATGATGTAGAGCTGGTGTCTTGGCTTTTCACTGCATCTTTGGGGTAAATCCCCAGCAGTGCAATGGCTGGGTCATAGGGCAGTTCTATTTTTAACTCTTTGAGGAACCTCCACACAGTTTTCCAGAGTGGCTACACCAGTTCACATTCTCACTTAGAGTGCAAGAGGGTTCCCCTTTCTCCACATCCTCTCCAACATTTGTTGTTTTCTGTCACCTGCACTCAGTGTTTATAGCAGCAATGTTCAGAATAGCCAAACTGTGGAAGGAGCCTCGGTGCCGTTGAAAGATGAATGGATAAAGAAGATGTGTTCTATATATACAATGGAATATTACTCAGCCGTTAGAAATGATGAATACCCACTATTTGCTTTGACATGGATGGAACTGGAGGATATTATGCTGAGTGAAGTAAGTCAATTGGAGAAGGACAATCATCATATGGTTTCACTCATATGTGGAATATAAAAAATAGTGAAAGGGATTATAGGGGAAAGGAGAGAAAATAAGTGTGAAAAATTAGAGAGGGTGACAAACCAGGAGAGACACCTAACTCTGGGAAATGAACAAGGGGTAGTGGAAGGGGAGGTGGGCGGGGGGTTGGGGTGACTGGGTGATGGGCACTGAGGGGGACATTTGACAGGATGAACACTGGGTGTTATGCTATATGTTAGCAAATCGAACTCCAATAAAAAAATACATTAAAAAAAATAAGAAGCCATCATGTAGGAGGCAGCAAAGTGTGTAGGTTAAAAGTGTGGGCTTTGGAATCAGGTCTATGCTAAATTCTCGGCACTGCCACATATTGCCTGTCTTCTGGGGCTGGATTCTCTGACATGGTCTTCCCTCTGTAAAGGGATGATGATTATGTCTATCCTTTGGGACTTTTGTAAGGATTTACATGAAATGACAAATATGGTACTGAGTCCACAGACTGGCACAGTAGGAGCAAACACTCAATGCTCTATACAATGAGCAGAGAGATTCTGGGGGAGTTACTGCCCCATACTTATCCTCAGTTTCCCTCTCTGTAAAATAAGGTGCCCAGATTAATGAGTTCCATGGGCTCTTCCATTGCTGGTTATACACAGATTTATTCTGTTCTCTCCAAATAACATTTTGGACAGCTACTAGAACTGCTATAAGCAATTATATTGGTCAGGGTTCTAGGCTACAAAGTAAAAAAAAAAAAAGAATCAACTCCAACTAATTTGAACAGTAAAATTTATTAAAGATTTAGCTTTCAACATCTCCAGAGGGTTAGAGAATCAGACTTGGAATCTATGTGTCCAGGAACAATAGCCAAAAGAGATACTCACTTTACCTCAGACCCCAGGAGAGACCTCCACTGGGGGTTCCACTTAACTCCCACAATGCTGGGGAACCAGAGCTAGGAAACCCACCAGGACTGCTCCAGGAGACCCAGACACCCTCATACCCACCACCTGGAAGATCCAATTACCCTGCACAGGGCTGCCACCTCCACTCCCTCACGGCTTCCCCAAATCCTTGCAGACCTTGTGTCAATGCAGAAACCTGGATACAAGAGAATTTAGGGATTGTAGATTCTAATTAGTTTTATTTGAGCTTTCTAGCCTTTATTTTAAAGGCAAGTTTGAAGAGGTTTGGAATAGGTCTTGAGTGAGCCTATCTTTAGTATGTGCCAGGCTTCAATATTGCTGATAAATACAATTTTAGCTTGTTGAACACCTGCTTCATGCCCAACATTTCCATCTACTATCACAGTAAAACCTCCATACCATGTGTGATCAATATTATTACATGCATTTTGCCAATGATAAACTGAAACTCAGAGAAATTAAGTTCTGATTAATATTATGCATCAAAAAGCTGGCATTGTCAGTGTATTAGTCAGGATTTTCCAGAAAAACAGAACCAATAGGAGAACCATATACATATGAAGATATTATGATGGATTATGAATTATGGAGGCTGAGAAGTCCTTTGGTCTGCCATCTACAGGCTACAGGCCCAGGAAAGCCAGTAGTGTAGTTCCAGTCTGAGTCCAAAGGCCTGAGAACCAAGAACAGTGATGTTCAAGGACAGGAGAAGACATCCCAACTTAAGAGAGCAAATTTACCCTTCCTCCACCTTTTTGTTCTATTCACGCCCTCAATGGATTAGATGTCACCCACCCACATGGGTGAGGGCAATCTTCTATACTCACTCTACCAATTCAAATGCTAAGCTCTTCTAGAACACACTCAGAAAAACACCCAGAAATAATGTCTTCCAGCTGCTTGGGCATCTCTTAACCCAGTCAAGTTGACATTAAAATTAACGATTGCAAGCAGACTGAACCCACATCTTGATCTCTAAAACCAATTTGCCTGCTGCACTCCACTTTGCTCAGTGCAGGGAAGAATTTCCTTAGAGCTCTTCAGCACAAGAACTTCCTGCTGCTCAAACAGGGAAACCATTCTTGAGAGTAATTGAGCAGAGACTGGACCATGCCCTGGTCTGTCTTGCTGTTTCCAGGATTTCTGTACTCTGTTGAGGAGCTTCTAAGACCCTTGGAGAGCCAGAAATTCTGTAAATCTTTGATCTGTCCATCTAGGTTGCTGCCCATGGAGGGTTAGGAGATGAATTGAAGAGAAAGTTAATTTAATCTGGTGAAGAGTCGGGAAACAGAGCAAGGCTGTTACTAGAAGACCTACGGCAGTCTGAAGACAAGACAAGACTCATTCAAAATCGCCCATGGCAACTCGATCCTTATTAAAGTGGAATATGAAATCGTAATGTGGACGTTGTTGCTATTCATAAAGGATCTTATAAAAATGATTGTAAGGCAAGTCTGCTAGCCCTCTTAAATATAGGAGGCAAGACTGTGGCTCAGTAACATCAGGGATGTTAAGGGGACTTCCTGGGGGCTAATAGATCTAAGGATGTTGGAAGACATGGACATGACTCGTGGACTGACTTTTTTCTTACTACCTAACCCCAGTCATTCAACCCTAAAGCCCAGAGCTTTGGGAAATGGGACAATGCTTACGGTGACAAAAAAGAAATTGACTCCAACCCCCCTCTGTTTGCTTAAGAGCAGATCCAGAAGCTCTTCCCAAAGGATCTGCACAGCTGACTTGTGACTTGTGACAGTCCTAACCATAGGCAGGCGTAATCCTGGCCTCTCCACAGCCTCAGCCTGTTATGCCTACATCAGAAGTGAGCCTATGGCACCAGCCCAGGTGAGCTTTCCCAGCTGATGTGGCCAGGACTCTATCTAAAATCCTAATTGGGATCTAAATCACCCACTGGGACAGGTGCTCTGGCTAGACCTCAAGCTCCTGCCAGGTGACTCATCTCCTGCCACAGTTCCCTTTGTTTTGTCCTCACACAGTAACACATTTATTTGTCCTTGTCTGGCCCTCTGGACCCTCATGAATAGTCCAGATTCATCCTTTCATGTGACAGCTCTTCAAAATTTTAAAAAGGTTCCTGAACATTTTGCCTGGTAGTCTCTAGGGCTGTAGGTTGGCCTCTTTGGGATGGGCTCCAGATGTCCAGCATAGCTCTGGGCACCACCTTGGTGCTCCAGCTGAGGTCTGGACACCAGGGACTCCATGTATACTTCCCACAAGGCCACCCATGGGGCCTGAGGGTTTTGGAAAGTGCTTCACAAGGCAGCACCTTGCTGAACTCCCTACCATCTCAACCTCCAGACCTTCTGTCATGGGATAGAACATAAAGAGGCAGTCTGCTGGAGAATCTAGCTGAGAATGAGGGTATTGAGCCTTTGAATTCAGGTAGGTCAAGCACAAAAGAAATTCAGCTTGGTAGTGGAGAGGATCCCAAAGTCCTATAATCTGAGCAACTGAAAAATCCTATTGTTGTCAGAGGAAATGTGCCAAGGACTTGGGAAGGAGGAGAAAACAAACTGTTCTGGCCCATCCTTGCCTCTGAGATAGAAAGAGCCACCAACTACCTTCCCTGCTTTCCCAGCTAACTTACTCTGTATATGGGTCACCTCAGCCATAGACACTGAAATAGCTTGTGATATAGCTTCTTCCCCGTATGGCACCAACTCCTAATAAACACGCACATGCACACACACACACACACACACACACATTGCACATTGTAACTTTAACAGTCTACCACCCTAGGGATATAATTCTCAATAAAAAGGAGAAAAGTTATAACATGTGCTACAACGTGGATAAGCTTCAAAACATCATGCAGGAACGCCTGTGTGGCTCAGTCTGGAGAGCTTGCAAGGCTTGATTTCAGAGTCATGAGTTTGAGCCCCATGTTGAGTGTAGTGATTACTTAAAAATAAAACCTTTTGCACTACTATAAAAGGTAGTGGTATTTACACCAAAGATACAAATGTAGTGAGGCGCACCTACACCCCAATGTTCACAGCAGCAACGTCCACAATAGCCAAACCTTGGAAGGAGCTGAGATGTCCATGGAGAGATGAATGGATAAAGAAGATGTGGTATATACATATATATACAATGGAATATTACTCAACCATCTGAAAGGACGAATACTTACCATTTAAATCAATGTGGATGGAACTGGATGATATTATGCTGAGTGAAACAAGTCAGAGAAAGATAATTATCATTTGATTTCATTCCCATATGGAATATAAGAAATAGTGCAGAGGATCATAGGGGAAGGGAAGGAAAACTGAAGGGGAAGTCATCAGAGAAGGAGACAAACCATGAGAGACTTAACTATAGGAAACCAACTGAAGGTTGCTGGAGGGAAAGTGGGTGGGTGGATGGGGTAACTGGGTGATGGGCCTTAAGGAGGACATGTGATGTGATGAGCACTGAATGTAATATGCAACTGATAAATTATCGAACACTACATCTGAAACTAATGATGTACTATATCTTGGCTAATTGAATTTAAATTTAAAAAAGAATTTTAAATAAAATCTTAAAAAAAAACCCAGATCATGCTAAGCGAAAGAGGTCAAACATAAAAGACCACGTAGTGTATGATTCCATTCCTATGAAATGTCCAGGAAAGGGAAGTCTACAGATACAGGAAGTCAGTGTTTACCTAAGGTGGAGATAGGGTGGGAGTGACTGCTAATGGCCATGTAGTTTGTTTTTGAGATGCTGAGAATGTTCTCAATGATGGTTGCACAATTCTGTGAATATACTACCCCCCCCAAAAAAATCTCTCAATAATATGCTTAAATCAGAAGAATTACATGGCATGCAAATTATACCTGAAAAAATCTATTTTAAAAATGGAATGGACCCCAAACCTATTCACACATTAAATATCTGTGAGAGTGGTCTTGTGAATTTACCTGATGTGTTTCTCCCTGAGGAAGAACATGGAGGAGGGACCCTATCTTCTGGCTTTGCCCTGATCCTTCATGATACAGCAGCTCATCCCTCCCAGGAGCCTCGGCTCATCATGAGTATTTGGAAAAAGTGCCCCCACCAGGGATCTGCCATTCCTGGTGACCCAGCTGAGCTTCCTGTGGCCCAGGAATCCCTAAAGCTGTATCTGATTCCTGAGTGTGTGTGTGTGTGTGTGTGTGTGTGTGTGTGTGTGTGTGCAGGGCCTTTTCCCCAGCAAAGGGCCTTCAGCTCTCACCAGATTCCCGAAGCGGGGTCTGGGGCCCATGGACTCTAAGAAAAGTGAATTTCAAACAAATATTCTGAAAGCACTCTACGAATTGGAGAGTCTAGGGATGTAGTGTTCTCCAAATTGACTTAAGTCTCTAAAATCTACACCTTTTCTTTCACCTAGTTGATAGATGGTTCTTACTTTTCCTCTGATAAGGAAATGTTTGTAGGGGAAGGTGTTGGGGCCCTGGGGCCAGCGGCTGATCTAAGTGTCGGAGAGCTCCTTGTCATTCAAGTTTGAATGTGTCCCAGAAGTGCACTGTGGCATTGTGCCCCGTCTTCTTGCCTTGTTGTGGCCGCATCCTGACCTTCTTGCCGGCGCATTCCCTCTGAGCAGGAGAGTGAGGACTCACCTGGCAGGTCCTGGTTGCAAGCGGCAAGACTCAGCCCATCTGGCTGGGCAGAGGGTTTCAGGGCAAAGAAGACAGACTTGTCATGTGTGTGTTTATGCACTATGAACCAGACTGTTTTTAATGATGTCTTAATTCCATTTCTGAATCAGCCTTTACACAAGGAAAAAACTAGGTACAGAAACGATCATTAAAAACATGAGATAGGGGCAGCCCAGGGGGCTCAGTGGTTTAGCGCCGGCTTCAGCCTAGGGTATGATCTTGGAGACCTGGGATCGAGTCCCACGTCGGGCTCCCTGCATGGAGCCTGCTTCTCCCTCTGCCTCTCTCTCTCTCTCTGTGTGTTTCTCATGAATAAATAAATAAAATCTTAGAAAAAAGACTGAGATAGATCAGAGCCCTTAGAAAAACATAAGAAATATAAGCCTACTTTTAAGGAGCTGGGGCATGCTCTTCCCACAGCTATGGTTAATAACCATAGTGATCTCAGGGCTAAAATAGCAAAATACAACAGACTGCGTGACTTAAATAACAGAGATTTATTTTTCACAGCTCTGGAAACTGGAAGTACAAGATTAGGGTGCAAGCAACGTTGGTTTCTTCTGAGGCCACCTTCATTGGCTTGCAGATGGCCATTTCTCTGTGTTCTCTGCATGCACATGTCTGCGGGTGCTCTCCCTATTCTGATTTCCTCTTATTATAAGGGCATAAGTCCTACTAGACTAGACTTCAGGTCCACCCTGAAGACCTTATTTTACCTTAATACCTCTCTTTAAAAATCCTCTTTCCAAGTGTAATCCTGTGGGTTAGGGCTTCAACATATGAGTTTGGTTCATATGAATTCATAGGAATTTGGTTCAGGAGTGAGCATGGTTCAGCCCATAACACATGGTTGTAATATATGAGGACCCTCCATTGTGCTGAGTAAGGGACAGGTGAGGCTTGGTAGGGAGAGACAGGTAGGGGGCTATGTAACCAGGCTCACAGAAATCCCAGATATGGAGATAAGATTTTAGCCAGAGAGAGGGGAACATAACAAATCAACCTTGTTTGTTCTAAATATGGATATGTTCATAATATTTACAAATCTACCTTATTTGTCTTAAATGTTATAGATATTCACCAAGTTCCCTGGTCAGTTTTCTATAAAATACTGGCCATAAAAGCCCTCAGTGGCAACCCATTCGGGACCCTTGTCACTCTAGACAGCTTTCCTTTCTGTTCACACCTTCCCATCATAAATGTTCACTTCATTTCACCTTATTGCCCACGAGATTCATTCCATGAGACAAGAACCCTGTAACCCTGAAATGGTGCCAGAAGCCCTACGTGACACCTGACTTGCATTACTTGCATTACTCACAAGGTCAGGAACATCATAAGCAAGTATATAGATGGAGAAACTGAGCCACATAGTGAGTCATTGAGTTAAAAAGTAAATATTTCTTGGGAATCTCTTACCTGCTAGGTACTAGGAGTCTAAAGAGACAAAGACATAGCTCCTGCCCTCTAGCAATACATGGTCTGGTGGGAGATCATTTTGACCATTTTCCTAGAATTTCCTAGAATTTTTTTTTTTTAATGGTGTTCAATTTACTAACATACAGAATAACACCCAGTGCCCGTCACCCATTCACTCCCACCCCCCGCCCTCCTCCCCTTCTACCACCCATAGTTCGTTTCCCAGAGTTAGCAGTCTTTACGTTCTGTCTCCCTTTCTGATATTTCCCACACATTTCTTCTCCCTTCCCTTATTTTCCCTTTCACTATTATTTATATTCCCCAAATGAATGAGAACATATAATGTTTGTCCTTCTCCGACTGACTTACTTCACTCAGCATAATACCCTCCAGTTCCATCCACGTTGAAGCAAATGGTGGGTATTTGTCATTTCTAATAGCTGAGTAATATTCCATTGTATACATAAACCACATCTTCTTTATCCATTCATCTTTCGTTGGACACCGAGGCTCCTTCCACAGTTTGGCTATAGTGGCCATTGCTGCTAGAAACATCGGGGTGCAGGTGTCCCGGCGTTTCATTGCATTTGTATCTTTGGGGTAAATCCCCAACAGTGCAATTGCTGGGTCGTAGGGCAGGTATATTTTTAACTGTTTGAGGAACCTCCACACAGTTTTCCAGAGTGGCTGCACCAGTTCACATTCCCACCAACAGTGTAAGAGGGTTCCCTTTTCTCCGCATCCTCTCCAACATTTGTTGTTTCCTGCCTTGTTAATTTTCCCCATTCTCACTGGTGTGAGGTGGTATCTCATTGTAGTTTTGATTTGTATTTCCCTGATGGCAAGTGATGCAGAGCATTTTCTCATATGCATGTTGGCCATGTCTATGTCTTCCTCTGTGAGATTTCTGTTCATGTCTTTTGCCCATTTCATGATTGGATTGTTTGTTTCTTTGCTGTTGAGTTTAAGAAGTTCTTTATAGATCTTGGAAACTAGCCCTTTATCTGATATGTCATTTGCAAATATCTTCTCCCATTCTGTAGGTTGTCTTTGAGTTTTGTTGACTGTATCCTTTGCTGTGCAAAAGCTTCTTATCTTGATGAAGTCCCAATAGTTCATTTTTGCTTTTGTTTCTTTTGCCTTTGTGGATGTATCTTGCAAGAAGTTACTATGGCCGAGTTCAAAAAGGGTGTTGCCTGTGTTCTTCTCTAGGATTTTGATGGAATCTTGTCTCACATTTAGATCTTTCATCCATTTTGAGTTTATCTTTGTGTATGGTGAAAGAGAGTGGTCTAGTTTCATTCTTCTGCATGTGGATGTCCAATTTTCCTAGAATTTTGATCAATTTCCTAGACTTTTGTGGGCAAGGAGAGTCCTTGGCTATGGCCAAAGTCTGAACCACATGATTTTATGTGTCCATACACGCTTAAAAATCAGCCCTCCCTCACCCACTGTGGTTCTCTGGAATGAGGTGAAAACCTACATATGCATATTGTAAATTAGTCCTAACTTCAGTGGTAGGAAGTAGGGAATAAAGTTACAAGATCAAATCACTTACCTAGTCTTGGCGCTGCCACCAATTTTGAGACCCAGATATGTCTACCCTCAAAGCAATTGTGTTTCCTCTTGCCTCCTGCTATATTGTCTATTGAATACATATTTTTCTAATCAATCTGTTGGACTCAATTTGCAGGAAGGGGAAACCCAGGTGATAAATATCAATTGCTGGGAAACATTATGAAAGTTAAACATGTAGTTGGAAACAACTGGAGCAGGATGTATAAGGCAATAAGCTAAGTGTCTGTGAGTTCAGTGAGTTTATTTATTTAGAAGCATGTACTATGAGCTCCTACTCTGTGCCAAGCCCCGGGTGGGTGCGGGGACAGAGCAAGGCATAAAGTTTGGATTCTGACCCCCAAAAGACCCCTTCTTACTATTACAGCTTTTGATAATAAACCCTCTTGTCAGTTTTCTTTCCATATTAATCTGTTCTCCCACCAAAAGCCACTTAATAGCATGCTCTCATTTCTATTTTTAGTGGAAAACAACAGTGCTCCTCTGTTGGCTGATTATTAACTGTCCCCCCTCTTCACCCTCCTGCTCTATCTAGAATCCTGCTCTTCTCTACTGTGTTAACCTGAAACCTACCAGGTTCGCCTTTCTCCCGTGAACTTCTTACCATAGGAAGCTCTGGGATGTGCCCAGAGTGAGGATGTGCCCACTGAGTAGGATGGCAGCTCTATAGAGTGCTGGGCACTATGGTAACCAGTGCTAAGGGGGGAAAAAGGAAAAGAAAAAGAGATCTGCTCTTCATGGCTTAGCCCTTTGTGCATCACATCTTCGGATTTTATTAGCATCCAACACAATAGTACTCTCTACATTTTTGAGTGGAGGGGTCCCATACCTCATCCTCCTTGTCAAGGGAAAGCATGACCAAACAAGAAAGCTCAAGTGGAAGGGATGCCAATGCCATCTGCTTTGCCCCAGAGCTGCCAGG
The DNA here is from genome assembly GCF_048164855.1 of Canis lupus baileyi. Taxonomy (NCBI): domain Eukaryota; kingdom Metazoa; phylum Chordata; class Mammalia; order Carnivora; family Canidae; genus Canis; species Canis lupus. The sequence continues at coordinate 32,034,016 of NC_132851.1, read as the reverse complement.
AAGCCATTCCTGTCTGTGCTATCACACAAAAAGCATTTTTGAAATATTGGACACAGGACTACTCACAGTCCTTGGATTCACACCAGGATCAGTTGTACAAGGGAAAAACAGGGTTATCAGTTTTATTGCCAGTTCCATTCTAGATAATGCCAGAATTTTACTGACCTCAGGGGTGCACAGCAGCCCTGCAGGCCTGTGTCATCAGAAAATGGTGCCCAGTTATTCTCATAGGTTGCAAATGGAAGCTTTAACCATTCTTTATCTGCCTTTAAATGATTTATTGGGTTTAATGATTTACATGTCATTTCATCTGCTAGACCATAAATTTTGGAATCGGAATTTAAGCTTTATCCCTTGCTGTATCCCTAGAACCTAGCCTAGGGCCTGGAATACTGTAAAAGCTTAATAAAAGTTTGTTAAATGAATAAATCAAAGAGCAAATGGGCGATTCACAGACACTTAGCTCATCCTCCTACACACAGTGTCCAACTGCTTCCAACTACACTTTATAGTTTATATCTATTGGCTCCATTTTTTCTCTGCCTGCAAATTTAGACACATGGCCAACAAATCAATTATAAAAATATGTATTAAATAGAAAACCACAACAGGATGCAAAAAGAAAGAAAGAATAATGGCTTTGAAGACAGACTTATCTAGATCTGAAACTTGGCAGCACTACTAATTGGCTTTAGGCAAATCATTTACTCTTCCTACCTTATAGAGAGAAATGCTATTGAACGGGTATCCAGCAACTATACCCTGAGATCTCTGCTCCACCAAGAGAGATGATGCTTATTGCAGGAGGGGTTGTCCTGGCGATAAACTTTGAAATAAAAAATTAGGGTGCCTGGGAAGTTGCTTTTATAATTAACACCTAAGAAATAGAGGGGGATGAAAGCAGGATTTGGCAAAGGGAAAAGTTGCATTACTGTGAGGTTGCAGCAAAGGCTTCAGGGAACCCCACAACAGCAAGGGGGTGGGGAAAAGTGGATGTAGATCCTGAGGGTGGCTGATGTTGCCTTGAAGAGTCAAGTCCTCCACATCCTCTTCAAGCAAAGGGGGGATGCTCATCCTTAATAAGGGTGAGGGGCCCAGAGCTCCAGAGGAATCTGGAGTGTCAAGGTTTAGGAACATATCAATCCAGATGTTTCCCAGCCAGGGTCAGGGGATGTTGGCATAGCACACCTGCCTATGTGGGCTTCCTTTGGAGCTTGAGTGTTCTGATAAAGTCCTCCGCTTTCTCTGCCCTCTTGCTGGAGGACTTGAGAGCCTCTTTGCATACTGTCCAGGAGGTCCTTGGCTTGCACATTTAGCCCTTACTTGCCAATTAATCACTCTCACGTTTTATTTCCATCTCCCAGAGTATCAGTTGTGCTAAGCAAGAGCCACTCCTTTCCACTATCCTGATATTTACTCTTGTCTAAAGCATCTGATACATTACACCAGCTAATGTGTCCCCTTCCACCTGCTGACCATCCCAGCCCACCAGCAGTGAAAGATTAATAAATGTTCCACCACCCAGCACTGGGGGTCCTGTGCCTTTCCAGCTCCCAAGGATGGGGGTCTTCACTGCCAGAAAAGCAGGGGTGTATCCAGCTCCAGAATCTCATCCTGCGGCTTCTTTCTCAGGCAATTCTTAGAACCAAGTGTCATGGGACGGGTTCTCTGGGAAGTAGATTCAGTTGGAAGTTGGAATGTGGGAAATTTATTCAAGAGTGATCTCCTTGTAGGATAGAAACAAAGGACACATGATTGAGAAGAAGTTCAGCTGTGAGATAAGCCCAAACAGGTCTCAGCAGCCCACAAGGACCTTCAGCGATGTCCCAGCTGGGGGAAGAGGACCCCTTTCCCATAAAAGTGGCCTGACCACAGGTGAGGCAATGTCAGAAGGTGGTTGATATCAGCTGAAATGATAAGTTTTCAATTCCTGATGGGGTTCACCTGGGCAGAACATGATAGAGCCCTCCTGAGTAAGGAAAGGGTTAAGGTATAGGCAGGGAGAGGTAGGGGGCCCCTGACTAGACTCTCAACTATTCCTGAAAGGCAGAAGCCTTAAGGCAGAGCAAACAAGAGATAAGAGAACAGACCAGACACCTGGCCCAGGATATTAGGAAGTATTTTTTTTTTTTGGTGGCTACAGTCTGATCACAGAAAATGACCCAGCCTCAAAGAAATAACTCATTAAGGGTATTAGCAATAGTCCTTGCTCAACCAAGATGGCATCAGAATCTCAAGGCCACCAGCAACCTGGGCAAGTTTTCAATAAAAGACCAGCCTAAAAACCTTCATTGACAACTAATTCGGGACCCCTTTCACTCTAGTGAGCTTTTTTCTTCTTTCCTTTCCACTCTCACCTGCACTTCACAAACTTGCACTTCCCACTTTTGTGTCCCTGAGTTAGATTCATTCCTGGACTTGGTGAGACAAGAACCTGCAATCAATCCTGCAGCGCTTCCACAAGCGCTCCTAACCTGTGAGGCCTGGCGTTGCTTGCTCTCCAGTTCCTTTGAATAGAGACCCAGGATTGAGTGACCACGGTGGACAGCCCACTCCACCAAGCCATCCAGTTACTCTCTTCTGCTAAATCTGCAAGTGGCCGGAAGTGGGAGTTGAGATAGAAAGTTAGCTGCTGTGAAACATGCCAACCACAAAGTCCTGGGATAGCCAGGGTCTGCCCCACACATTGCAGATTAGAGGAGGCCTGCCTGTAGAGGCAGACATGGTTAAAAGGGACAAGCAGAGAGAAGTTAAAATAAGACCTAGGAGCCTGAGGTCCCCTTCACTTCTCAATGTTCTCTGGAAATCAGCTAAATTCAGGACCTGGGGCTCTGTGAGATTGTATTTTTGTAACACCTCAGTTCATTTTGTTCCTATTCCATGCACCAAAACGTGGAATAGACCTAACAACATGGCAAGTGAAAAATAAAAGTTAGCTGCCTTCCTTTCCTTCCATTTAGGAGAGTGCCCTTTGCAAGAAGCGCTGGGTTTTTTGTTGTTGTTTTTGCCTCTCGACTTTGTTCTTTCCTGTAACAATAATCCCTTTGCTAGATGTTTGTGTCTTTGATGGAAAATCCTTTCAGTGATTTGGATATCCAAACAAACAGTGTTCCCTGCCTGCCTTTCCCCATGTTAATTAAGCCTGTCCCTGCAGCAGTAGACCATGTGGTAGAGGGACAAGCCCATAGAATTCAGTATAAGCAGAAGTGGGTCTGAATCACTGCTCCACTACTTACAAGCAATTTGACCTTGGCCAAGTCACACAACATAACAGAAACAGTAATCACAGCTATATAATGGTGATAATTACATCTCTCTTGTGAATTGGTAGGAGATAAAGAGTCAATATTTGTGAGGTGCCATCAAGGACTCAGAGAAGAGTTATTACCCACTTAATTGTAATTATCCCTATTCCTATAGCTTGGGTGATCTGATGCCCCCTTGAATTAGTCAGAGTCCTTTCTGTTGCAAGAGACAGACCCGCTCTTTGTCTGCATTAAAATATCCTCAGTCAGAAGGGGACAGGATCTGCTGGGCAAGCTCCAGGATGGGTCTTCAGGACTCAATGTCTCTCCTTTCTCAGTCAGATTCCTGTCTGACAGCTCCATCTCTGGCATCTGCCCCTGAGCAACCCCAGAAGATAAAACAGACACTTTCTTCCAGCTGTTCCAGGAAATGCCTTTGGCCATCTTCAAACCAATCCCTCTGACAGGGTGACTGGCTTTGGACTAGGGCACTAACAAATGGGATAATCCCTTCGGAGCCATAGAGAATGGCCCAGGGAAAGAGGATTTCAGGAAAATCAGAGCACTCTACCGGAAGAGAGGAGGAAGGCAAGCAGAGTAAGCACGGCCCACTTCACCCCTTGCTGAGGCTCTGTTGCTTCTTCTTCCTGGTACTGTTTTCTCCTCCGAATGGTTGGAGAGCCGCCCATTTCTTTATCACTGGCTCCTTTGGCTCGCATGGTAGAGAGGGTGACTCACTCATCTGTGCTTGCCACAGTCCCTTCGGAAACCCCAGTCCTGGGGTAGATGGAAATCGGACCAGCAGCTGGGCCCCAGGTCTCTTTTAAATGACCCTGTGGGGTGAAGGATTCCTCTTCAGGACTGGCACTGTCACCCATGTGGTCTTGCCAAGACAAATGAGGGACGATGGACCAGTAAGTGTTGGAGACCTCACTTTACTGAGCGTGTTTGGACCACACTGTCATATTCATTGGCCATGGTTGGATCAACCATGTTTGAGATCCCAAGCATTTCTGGAAATGTCAGACATCCCCCCCTCCCCCTGTCCTGTCCTCCACCCCACCGTGTATTCCTCAGAAGAGACAGAAACCAAAGCTCTCAGCCTCTGTCCTACATGGAAGTTTAGAGTCCAAAGCCATTCTGGAAATCATCAAATCCAACGCTGAAATAAGAAAACAGAAGCTTAAAATAGTTAAGGGACTTTCCAAAAGCCAAATAGCCAATAAACTTTAGAGAATGAATTTAAATAAAGGGCAGTTAGACTTCTAGATAAGTGAGTCGTGTGCATGAGATTAGAAGCTACAGGAAAACAGTGAATTGAGGTTGGCAGAGCTCAGCTGGGAAAGAGTAAAGCTCAGTTTCAGACCTACCTCTCCCACTGACCAGCTAGGACTCCACTTCTCCAGTGATCACCAACCCCGACGTGCGTGCACACACACATATACACACACTCACACACTCACATACACACACACACTCACCTTACCCATGCTAAATCTTTCTATCCTTTGCAAATACTGTCTTTCCTTGCCTCTGGGCATTTTGCTTATTCTTTTCCCTTTGGCCTGAAACACAATTTCATCTCCTTCTCCCCTCAACTGGCTGATTTTCTCAGATCAGATCTCCCCTTAGAAGACACTTTCTCCACAAAGTCCTGCCCCACAGTGGTTTGGGTGCCCCTGGAATACGCTGCCCTGACACCCTGAGGCAGTGGGAAGGCTTCAGGTGACCGGGATTCCAAAACTGGCACCTGACACTGGAGCCCACAGCAAACATCCCGCTCCAGACTTCAGTCTGCACAACAGAAATGAGCATTTCAAACCTGCTGGAAGGATTGGTTAAAAACAAGGCTCACTAGCATTGTATTTATTAAATGCTTTGTTCCAGGTTCTACACTAATGTTCACCTCCTTGTAAAGCCTCCTTGTAAGCAGGTAGAAGAAATGCGGAAGTTGAGGCTCAAAAGAGTTGAGTGATTTGCCCAAGGACATACAACGACCATAGGGGAGAGTTAGGGTTCCAAATGCAGATCCATGCACTTTAAACTAAGGCCCCATTCCCCTGCAATGGGTTATCTGAATCATGGGGAGAAATGAAGAGAAATGGGAAAGAAAATGGAGAGAAACATTTGAACTGATAGAGATAATAGTCACTGTTATGAAGACATTTAATTACATATATGTGTTTATGTATCTGTCTCTCTTTACTGAAGTAGGTGACTCAGTATTAAGTAATGTAAGTGGACTCATTAGCTTCAGAAACTGTAGTTCCCAGCTCATGCCTGGCATGGATTGGGTGTTTTTTAAAAGTTATCTTAAAAGTCTCAGTTGGTTAAGTGTCCAGCTCTTGGTTTTGGCTCAGGTCATGATCTCAGGGTCATGGGATGGAGCCTTGTGTCAGGCTCCTTGCAAATGCAGCATCTACTTAAGATTCTCTCCCTCTCCTTCTGCCCCCCAAGCTCTTCTCTCTCAATCTCTCTCTTTCAAAAAAAAAAAAGTGTGTGATTAGATTTTTAAAATCAAAATCTTTGGGGATGCCTGGGTGGCTCAGCAGTTGAGTATCTGCCTTTGGCTCAGGGCATGATCCTGGAGTTCTAGGATCAAGTCCCACGTCAGGCTTCCTGCATGGAGCCCACTTCTCCCTCTATGTCTCTGCCTCCCTCTCTCTGTGTCTCCCGTGAAAAAATAAATAAAGTTAAAAAAAAAATCTTAGCCACCTGGTTGGCTCAGTGGTTGGCCGTCTGCCATGGGTTCAGGTCGTGATGCTGGGGTCCTGGAAAGCCAGGAACCTGCTTCTCAACCTCTGCCTATGTCTCTGCCTCTCTCTCTGTATCTTTCATGAATAAATAAATAAAATCTTTTTTTAAAAGTTGCCTTAACACTTCTTTTTATTAATAAATTTATTTTTTATTGGTGTTCAATTTGCCAACATACAGAATAACAGCCAGTGCTCATCCCGTCAAGTGCCCTCCTCAGTGCCCGTCACCCAGTCACCCCCACCCCCCACCCTCCTCCCCTTCCACCACCCCTAGTTCATTTCCCAGAGTTAGAAGTTTTTATGTTCCTTAACACTTGATGGGATGAGCACTGGGTGTTATTCTATATGTTGGTAAATTGAACACCAATAAAAAATAAATTTATAAAAAAAATAATAAGCAACAATAACAAAATAAGACTATCATTAAAAAGAAAAAAAAAAAGTTGCCTTAAATGAATGAGATGGAAGAAAAGGAGAAGGGAGGGAAGCAACCCCACTAAGGCTCCTGGACTATCTACTATTCCATGAGTGAGGTGGGGTTGGGACCTACCATGTAATCTTCAGACGATCTGATCAAGTCAATGGCAGAAAACATTCATACTGGAGAATTTGTGGGGCTAATAGGGGACCTCCTTGTGTTCAATGGCCAAAAATCTTTCAGTGAGGTTCAATGTGTGTATCCACTGAGGCCATTACTATGTTAGTTAACAGAGACACTATTTACTTGTAGGTCATTTTCAAACCTGGTTCAGAATGAGTCAAAGATAAAGTGGGATATAAAGACAGGCACCCATGGGGAGGTGATGGAGCTACCCTAGCTGAAATGCCTAGCCTTGCCTTAGCCATTATGCAGTCTGGGTAGACGGCGTGGCCAGGGGTCTGGCCACTGAGGGAGGGCACAGGCCGGGAGGGAGTTCACAGCCCTCACAAGTTTTTGCCCTTGGCCTGTCTTCAGTTTCCCTAGCCGTGGCACTCGTGAGTACTGCTGAGATACCTGTGCCCTATCATATTCACTGTCTTGTGACCTGAATCTGGCATAAAGATTTGGAAAGAAGGCCACTAGGGCACACTTACTTGGATCTGTTTTAGGACTACAAGGGCAATCCCAGGTAGGAGCCACACTAGAAAAGTAACCTATCTGGAGTATAGCCAGTCTCCAGCCAGAATGTAAGCTCTGTATTGGTCTTCACGATCCCCAACCCCTCACCGCCAAAATGGCAGGGCTCCCGGTGAGTACAGGGTGTTTTTTGAAACATTTAAAACCAACTTCAAGAAAGAATTTAAGCACCACCCAGCACCTTCAGAGGGATGTTCCCAGGATCCGAAACTGTGGCGTCCAACAAGTAGCTACTGGCCGTGTGTGGGTAGTGCATGCTTGAAATACTGCTAGGATGAGAGAGAAACTGAATTTTTAAGTCCCACTCATTTTAAATAATTTAAATTCAAATCTAAAACCTAAAACAGAGTAACATATTTTTCCATCAATACGTCATTGTTGGAAAACTTTTAAGTATATTTGGAGCAACCGGGTATATGCATCTATTTTTTCAACTGCAAATTTTGTGAGATCGCAACATCAATGAAGAATTTTGAGTAGAAACTGAGCATCTGACCTGAGATGTGCTGCTGATGTACAACACACCATGAGGGCTCCAGACTTAATGGGAGAGAAAGGATGTAGAATGTCTCATGAATAGCGTTCATATGAATTACATGTTGAAATGATAATATTTTGGGATACATTGGGTTAAGTAAAATACATAATTAAATTTAATTGTGCCTGTTTAAAATTTTTTTTTAAATGTAACTGCTAGAAAACTTAAGATGACACATGTGACTCGCAGTTTATTTCTACTGGGCATCACTGTTCTAAAGGGCATGTCCAGACAAGGCTGTTCATGTTTTGAGTAACAGTGGTTTTGCTTAAATAAACATTGAGCATCCAAGAAGTGGGCTGTGCAGAAGGGGGGTGCACAGAGGAGCTCTGGGCTGGTAGGCATCATCGCCATCACCATCAGCAGTGGTGGTCTTCCCGAGCCCAGAGCATGTGGCTGACACTGTGGTCTGTAATTGACTGTAATGCCTTTGCTCTGATTTTCTCATCAAACTCCATGTCCCTATCCTTCCCCTTCCCTGACCTCATCCCCAGGCTGTACAGAGCAGCTCTTATCTGCCCTCCATTAGTACTCACCGCATTGTCAGTAACCGTGTGTTTGTGACTGTGTGTCCATGTGGCCTAGATTGCAAGTCAACAGAGGGCAGAGAGTGATTCTTATTCACCTCGTTCCCTAGCTCCTCATAAGAGGTGGGAAACACAGACAATAAGCCTTAGGATTTGTTGTGTCGTTTGACAGCCTATGCTGGGTTCTTTCCACCCTATGAGGCCTGACCCTCTGCTCTGAATGCCAAGAGAGGTGTGGCAGGGTTCAGACTGGGCTCTTTGCTTACTTCGATACATGGCTCTCAGTGGGTTAACTAGTCCTACTCGTACTCAGGGTAGTGTCAAGAAAGCAGCTACAAAAGCACAAGAACAGTGTTGCACGTCCTATGAAAAGTTTCCTGATCCTGATTGTGGTTCCAGTAATGGGGTGAATCCAAGTATCTGTAAGAAGAAGGTCAAAAAGCCAGAACATAGGATTCTAGTAACCATCCTGACTCAGATCTTGCCTCCATAATTCTTACCCCTTATCCCTGCACAGCATGTAGAGGTTACTCTGCTTCCTTGCACCTGCATCAGAGTTGAGGCCCAGGGGGGGATGGGACAAGACCGTGCACAAAAATATCTTTTTCTGCCCTCTTCTCACTCCTTTCTCTCCATGCTCCAGAGCTGGAACCTCACACCCATTAGGATGGCCACTATAAAAAATAATAACAAGATAAGAGGAGTTGGTAAGGATACAGAGAAATGGGAGCCCTTTGTGCACTGCGGGTGGGAACGTAAAATGGTGCAACTGCTGTGGGAAACAGTATGGAGACTCCTCAAAATATTAAACATGGGATTACTGTATGACCCAGAATTTCCATCTCTGAGTATATACTAACCAAAGAACTGAAGGCAAGACAAACAGATATTTGCATGCCCATGTTTGTAGCAGCACTATTCACAATAGCCCAAAGGTGGAAACAACCCAAGTGTCCATCAACAGATGAATGGATAAACAAAATGTGAAGTATACACACAATGGTACATTATTCAGCCTTTAGAAAAAAAGAAAGCCTGACATGTGCTACAACATGGTTGAACTTTGAGGACATCATGCTGAGTGAATAAACCAGCCACAAAAAGACAAATACTGTATGATTCCATTGATATGAGGTACTCAGAGTAATCAAATTCATAGAAACAGGAAGTAGAATGGTGGTTGCCAAGGGCTATTGAGGAGAGGCATGGGGAGTTGTTTGTTGGGAATAGAGTTTCAGTTTTGCAAGATGAAGAGACTTCTGGAGGTGGATGGTGAGGATGGTTGCCCAACGTGAACATACTTCTTATCATTCAACTGCATGCTTAAAAATGGCTAAGATGGTAAATCTTATGAAAAATATATTTTACCACAAGACATTTTGAAATAACAATTCATGTATTTCTCTTAAACAGCACATCCCTGACCCTCATCGTCTTCCCCTGCCCAGACACAACACCCGGCAGGTTCATCCCCCTTCTTCTGTGCACCCCTGCTGCCTTGGTACAATCCTTCTTGCTGCCCTGCTCACCCTGCCACCACCTTACTCAACAAAAGAAATCCCTGTTTTTGGCTTGCCTTCTGCATATATCTCAACCTTGGCTTACATATTCCTAGGGACAAGGAGCTCACCACCTCCCACATAGCCCTTCTCCTGCCAGAAGAGTTTTGCCAGTTAAAATATTATTCCTTAGACAGAATTGTCATCCATCTCCCCCTGATACAGCAAGCCTGTGTCAGTGTACTGAAATTCCACAGAACAAATCCAATTACCCCTTCACATGCAGTCCCTTCTGATACAGTTCTAATGATCTCCCCTGAGTTTTCTTTGCCTTAAGCTAATGTTCCCCAGACAGAGGTACACTATGCTGTATTATGTGCTCTAGTAGATGCTGGGGATGCAGAAGTGAATGTGACCTGGTCCCTTTCCTTAAAGCATTTACCATACGGAAATGGAGACAGACACTAAATGAGGCTCTTTCAATAACTTAGGGGAAATGCTTAGAGAAGTTGGGGAAATAAAGAGAAGCTCAGGGAGCTCTGGGGGTTCAGAAAAGCAGCAACAACACAGTCTGGAAGGTCAAGGAAGACCTCTTGGAGAAGGGATAGCCTTGGATACTGAGCTGTCACAACCCATGGTATAGGTTGCACACTGCATAACTCTAATCTTTGTTGATGGCTTCCTGGAGGTGTGCAGTACACAGCCTCCTCAACCTTACACATCATCCCTTCTGAGATGGGTCATCATAGGGAAGCAAGGGGAAGCCAGGCAAAGAGAAAAGAACGGTGACTGGGAAGTGGCACGGTATGTTCAGGGAACTCTACATCACACTGTATGCCCAAGGGACAGATTTGAGGGTGATGGTAGCCAGAAATTAGGTTGGAGAGGGGGGGCAGAGCTGAAAATTTCCAAGAAAGGAGCCTGGCAGTGGTGCCTACTCATGCAGGCTTTTGAGAACCGATTACATATCTCTCTTTCCCAACTTCCTGTTAAATGACATAGCCTTGGTAGCTTAACGTCAGCCAGGGTTAGGAGTATTTACACCACAGAGATTGGCAAATACTATAAATTGGGCTATTTCTTCTCCTAAAGGAAGCTAGTTGTTAAGTATTTATCGGCACACCCCTGGTTATCAATAACTCCTCAAAAGACTTGGCCCCAACACTTATAGGTCTGGAGACAGAGCTCTGGACTCAATCAGAGATCTCAGCCTAGACTCTGTGCCTCTGCTGGCCCTTGTTTGTCTCTTACCACCACAGTTCACTATCCAGGGAGGCCATGGGTCTCCGCAGTTCTCACACATTAGCCTGAGGAATTCCAGATGGCCCTCCACACTGTTTAGTTAGGGATCCAGGATTGTTTGTGCATGCACCGAGGGAGGGTTCCTTGTAATTGGAATCCATTCCTTCAGCATGTTTAACTGCCCGTGGGCAGAGGTCAGAACTCTTTGCTGTATAATTGGTCACAGACTTTCTCTGGGTAATAACCACACATGCTTAACTCTTCCTACGCACTGGACACTGTTCTAAATACTTTATATATACTAACTCTGAGGACATGAGGTAGATTCTCTGCATCATTGAAAGTATATGCTACCTCACCAAGGACCACAGCCGACAAGAGGAAATGCTAGCTATTTCCTTTGCTGTGCAGAAGATTTTTAATTTAATATAATCACCCTTGTCTATTTTTATTTTTGTTGGTTGTGCTTGTGGTGTCATAGCCAAGAAACCGTTGCCAAGGCCAATATCCAGAAGCTGTTTCCCTGTGTTTTCTTCCATGAGTATTATGGTTTTAGGTGTCACATTTAAAAGTTTAAACCATTCTGAGTTGAGTTGTGCATGTGGTAAAAGATGGGGGTGCAAGTTTATTCTTTTGTGTGTGGATATCTAGTGTCCTCAACACCATTTATTGATGAGAATATCTTTCCCCCGTTGGGTGTTCTTGGCTCCCTTGGCAAAAATCAGTTGACTGTACATTCATGGGTTAATTACTGGGCTTTCTATTCTGTTCCATTGGTCTTACGTGTTTTTAATGCCAGTACCAGGCTGTTTTAATCACTGTAGCTTTGTACCATATTTTGAAATCAAGAAGTTGATGCTTTCAGCTTTGTTCTTGCTCACAATCACTTTGGCTATTTGAAGTCTTTTGTGGTTCAATATAGATTTTAGAATTGTTGTTTGTTTGTTTCTGGAAAAAAATCTTTGGGCTTTTGGTTGGAATTGCACTGAATCTATAAATCACTTTGGGTAGTATGAACATTTTAGCAACACTAATTCTTCCAATCTACAAACATGGGATGACTTTCCATTTGCTATATCGGATTTAATTTCTTTCATCAGTGTTTTATGGTTTTATGGTTTTATGGTTTTATGGTTACAACTTCACCTCTTCATTTAAGTTTGTTCCTAAGCATTTTATTCTTTTTGGCACTTTTGTAATGGATCTTTTTCTTAATTTCTTTTTCAGGTAGTTTTGTTGTTAGTGTATAGAAATACTACTGGGGATGACTGGGTGGCTCAGTGGTTGAGCATCTGCCTTCAGCTCAGGGCATGATCAAGTTCTGCATTGGGCTCTCTGGAGACAGCCTGTTTCTCCCTCTGCCTATGTCTCTGCCTTTCTCTCTGTATCTCTCATGAATAAATAAATAAGATTTTTTTATGTTTATTTTATTTTATTTATTTAAGAGAGAGAACAAAAGAGAGGGCACCAGTAAGGGCAGAGAGGGAAACAGGAGCAGACTCCCTGCTGAGCAGGCAGCCCAAGGGTGGGCCGACTCCCAGGACCCCAGGATCAAGACCTGAGCTGAAGGCAGATGCTTAACTGACTGAGCCACCCAGGCCCTCCAGTAGGATCATTTTTTAAAATAAGCTTTTATACTCCACCTTATTGTAGCAGAATTCCTATAGTCCCATTCCTTCAAGGACAGGAATGTTGATCCTATCTATCACAGAGAGACATCATAACCCAAGTTTAATTTCTCTCTTAGACCCAGAAGAAGACACTACAGGACCATCAGGCAAAGATGGTGGAGGGTCAAGCTGTCATTTCAACACAAAACATAAATGGGTTCTGGTCTTTAAAAAAAAAATACAACTGATTTCTGTTTGTTGGTTTTTATCCTGCAATTCTGTTGAATTTGCTCATTCTTTTGTGGAATATTTTGAGTTTTCTATACATAAGATCATGCCATCTGTGAACAGAAACAATTTTACTTCTTCCTTTCCAATTTGGATGTCTTTTATTTCTTTTTCTTGACTAATTGCTCTGGCTGGAAATTTCATTGCTATGTTGGGTAGAGATACTGAGAATGGCTATGCTTTTCTTGTTCTTGATCAACAGAATAAAAGGCAACCTATGGAATGGAAGAAAATATTTGCAAGCCATTTGTCTGATAAGAGATTGATATTCAAAATATATAAAAACTTCTTTTTTTTAAGGTTTTATTTATTTATTCATGAGAGACACAAAGAGAGGCAGAGACACAGGCAGAGAGAGAAACAGGCTCCCTGTTTCCCTGAGTCCCTGAGAAACAGGCTCGATGTGGGACTCGATCCCAGAACTCCGGGATCACACTCTGAGCCAAAGGCAGAAGTTCAACCACTAAGCCACCCAGGCATCCCTATAAGAGCTTCTTATACTTAAATCACAAAAAAAATAAAAACGGGCAAAGCACTTGAATTAACATTTCTCCAAAGAAGACATGCAAATGGTTGCCAGATATAGGAAAAGGTGCTCAGCATCACTAATCATCAGGGAAATGTATATCAAATCCTCAGTGAAATATCATTTCACACTTGTTAGGGTGGCTAAAAAAACAAAAAGAAGAAAGAAAACAAGTGACAGCGAGCATGTGGAGAAATTGAAACTCTTACACACTGTTGGTGGGAATGCAGAATGGTGGAGTCACCATGGAAAATAGTATGGAGGTTCCTCAAAAAATTAAAACTGGGGGGATCCCTGGGTGGCGCAGCGGTTTGGCGCCTGCCTTTGGCCCAGGGCACGATCCTGGAGGCCCGGGATCGAATCCCACGTCAGGCTCCTGGTGCATGGAGCCTGCATGGAGCCTGCTTCTCCTTCTGCCTATGTCTCTGCCTCTCTCTCTCTCTCTGTGACTATCATAAATAAATAAAAATTAAAAAAAAAAAGAAAAAAAAATTAAAACTGGAACTACCATATGACGCAGCAGTCTCACTTCTGGGTATTTATCCAAAAGAATTAAAATCAGTATCTTACAGAGATATCAGCACTTCTGTGTTCATTGCAACATTATTTGCAATAGTCAAGATATGGCAACTACCCAAACAGCCATCAACAGAGGAATGGATGAAGAAACCTTGGCATATACTACAAAGGAATATTATCCACCCTTAGAAAGGAAATCTTACCATTTGTAACAACATGGATGAACCTGGAGGACATGATGCTAAGTGAAATAAGCCAGTCCCTGAAAGACAAATACTGCATGATTCCACTCACATGAGATATCTAAAATATTTACAACCATACAATCAGAGATTAGAATGGTGACTGCCAGAGACTGGGGAAAGAGGGAAGGGGAATCATTGCTCAGTAGGTATAAAATTTCAGTTATGCAAGATGAATAAGTTCTGGAGGTCTGCTGTTCAGCTAAGTACTTTTAGTAAACAGTATAATATTTTGCATTTTTAAATGTTAGGAGGATAGGGGCCCCTGGGGGGCTCCATCAGTTAAGCATCTGCCTCTTGATCCTAGCTCAGATCTTGATCTTAGGGTCGTGGGTTCAAGCCACTCACTGAGCTCCATCCCCAGCATACCCAGCATGGAGCCCACTTAAAAAAAAAATGTTGGGAGGATAGATATCACGTTGGCATTCTTTCTACAAAACACAGACACACACAAACACAGAAATTTTTGGAGGCAATGAATATTTTAGTACCTTAATTATAGTGAATGGTATCACAGGTGTAAATATATATCCAAACTCATAAAATGTATACATTAAATATGTACAACTTTGGTATCTCAATTATACCTCACTAAAACTAAAAACAAGAGGAAATGCTGGGGTTGGAACTCAAGTAGGCTGCCCTCAGAACTCACATCCTGTTCTACTCTACTAAATTGCCTGAAGGAGGAAGTCATGCATATCTATTGGGTACATACCACATGCCAGGACCTTCACATAGTTCATCTTATTCCATCCTCATATCATCACCAAGCAGTAAAGTATGTTGGAAACTTGTTGGCTGTGGCCCAGCAGCCATTCCTTGTTTATGGTAACAGCACTCTGAATTGCTTTTGGGCAAATCACTGTACTATCCCTCTTGATTCACATCATTTGGTGTGACTGACCTCACTCCCACTGCAGGGGCACATGCGACCCAGGCACACGGCAATTCTTGCAGCCCTTTCCACTTGCCCCAGGGATTGGTTCAAGGCTGGGCATGAAACCTGACTCCACAAAGAAAATTAGCAAGTATAATATCTAAAGAAAAGATAGCAGATCTTTTTTGTACCAGACTTCAATCTAGGAATGACAGCCTGGAACTGCCAGCCAAATTTTGTGCTATGGAAAATAAGACTCAGAAATGACATTTAAAAATGAAACTTTGCCATTCTGAGAACTGTACTGTAAGAACAAAGGAGAGGAAAGCATGGTTCCTTAATATACTGCAATCTCTGGCCTTATTTTACTAATAAATAAAACCTGAGACAGCCCCTCTAAGAGTCACCTAGGGGTTAGGAGGGTGGAAGGGGGTCTCTTGGCACTTGGTGACAAAGGAAAGACCAGGGATGCCGTAAGGAGAACATAAGGGAACAGTGTTCACAAAAGACTGCTTGAGAGGTGTGCTGCTTACATACCTTTGAAGGAGGTCATCACATTTATCCACTAAAAAAAAAAACAAAGGCACTGCAAAGTTATCACAAAATTTGTCCAGGGGAGTAAAGCATGAAGACCTGGAGAAGGGTCACAGTGTTTGCCTCAAGAGGTAAAACGTAATGATAGCTTTGTAGTTGGTGTTTGATCTTTGAGAATTTGCACTGAGGCTCCATTTATGATGGAGGCTGAATTGCTCACCCGCCAGCATGCTGCTTGAGAGAACAAAGCCAGCCTGGAGGAGAGCGAGCTAAGGGATGGCAGAAAAATGGGGTCTGAATACCTATCTTTGTGCCCCAGGACCAAAGCACACAGGTATCTCAGTTGCATGTGCCAATATCTCCCCTTTTTCCTAAATCATCTCCAATTGGGATTTCTGTCCCTTGCAGCTGATGGAGTACTGATTAATCAGGTTGGTATTATCATCCTTGTGATTGAAAGGAAGAGGGAGGAAGGTTCTGAGAGGTTCCATAACTTGGCCAGGACCACACACATGAGTTAGCCAAGTTCAGTCTTTGGTTCATCCTATTCTGGAGCATCCATGCATTCAGAACTCCCTGCTCCCCCAGTGAAGGCCTTCTCCCCACTACTAGCGGAGATACCACTCTCAGTACCCCCTTTCCTCCTACTACCAGCCATACTGCTCAAGATGTTGGCACACCATCCATTCGTTCATCCATTCACTCATTCTTACCAAAGATCTAATATCTTTTTTTTTTATTTTTTATTGGTGTTCAATTTACTAACATACAGAATAACCCCCAGTGCCCGTCACCCATTCACTCCCACCCCCCGCCCTCCTCCCCTTCCAACACCCCTAGTTCATTTCCCAGAGTTACCAGTCTTTACGTTCTGTCTCCCTTTCTGATATTTCCCACACATTTCTTCCCCCTTCCCTTATATTCCCTTTCACTATTATTTATATTCCCCAAATGAATGAGAACATATAATGTTTGTCCTTCTCCGACTGGCTTACTTCACTCAGCATAATACCCTCCAGTTCCATCCACGTTGAAGCAAATGGTGGGTATTTGTCATTTCTAATAGCTGAGTAATATTCCATTGTATACATAAACCACATCTTCTTTATCCATTCATCTTTCGATGGACACCGAGGCTCCTTCCACAGTTTGGCTATCGTGGCCATTGCTGCTACAAAGATCTAATATCTTGATATGGAGGAGGCATCGTGATGGAGTTTATAAGGGATACAGAAGCAAATAATGCACAGTCTCTTTGAACTGTTAGATAAGTTCATCCAAAGGCACATGTGCAGCTTTCTCCCTTCTCTGGGACCAACCCAAAACCACGCACACTCTGACCTCACTCTTGCCAGCACTGCAGCCCTCTGGGCCTTTCCCCTGAGCATCCTTTAACCTTCTTAAGGACACCGGCTCAATTCCCATTCCTGCTCTGAGGTCAGCTCCCTGACTGCCCTACCCCCCACCTGCCAGAGTGAGTCTGGGTCTCCAAGGAGGCCCTTTGCTATGTTCTGTGTCCATACCTGTTGTCCACTAGACTGAACAACTGGCGACAGGGACTTGGCCTTCTGTGTCCAGCAGAACAGCCATCCACCAATTAAATGTTCCTTCAAAACATTTTAAGCATTGAGCTTCTCTTTATCATTAAATCAAGGCCAGTCTGTGTTTTAGTGTTTAATCTAGAAGCAATGATGCAACATGGCTCTGAAGTAATGTTCCAGAATTCTCCCTTTCTTCTAATTCAGCCTGGCTTTTCCAGGACTGACCAGCACTAGGTTGATGAGCTTCCTGTGGAAGTTCCTGGGGACATAGAAGTCGCTCTCTCTTCATCATTACTTCTTACTGCCTGTCTTAGACCCTGCCACTCACAGCTCCTGGCTGTCTGACATCTTCTGTGTGTGCTGGAGGCCCTGTAGGTGCTTGAATTCCCCACCTGTCTGCAATGTCTCTTCTCCATCTGTGCCTGGTGCACCAGGACAGTGGGCCCGCCACAGGCACCAGATCCATCCTTCTGGGGAGCAAGTTGGGGACTTTCATGGTTTACTTGCTTCGTTTGTCATCATCCTTTTATTTTATTTTATTTTATTTTATTTTATTTTATTTTATTCTATTATTATCTTAGATTTTTATTTATTTATTCATGAGAGACACAGAAAGAGAGGGGCAGACAGGCAGAGGGAGAGGCAGGCTCCTCTCAGGGTGCCCATTATGGGACTCGATCACTGGACCTGGGATCAGGCCCTGAACCAAAGGCAGACACTCAACTGCTGAGCCACCCAGGCGTCCCTGTCATCATCCTTTAAAAATCAGAAAATCGATTTTCTTTCAAAACTAGAATAGTAATTTGATTTGGAAATTGGAGGGTGAAGAATCGGAACTTTCATGCAGTTGAACTAGTTTTCATGGGGTTATAAATCACAGAATAGGGTTTGAAATCAAGAATGTCTGACCTCAATCTTAACCACTATTCAACAGGCAGTTCTAAGACTTTCCACCCCAGTCATTCCATGATTCCATGCAGATGAGAACACATGTCTCTCCAAGGGTTTTTGATCCTCTGGACTCACTACTAAAGCATGAAAAAAAAATCCTAATTAAAACATCACCTCCTTGATGCCTTATTTATCTCTGCATCCCCAGCAACCATCACCTGTCGCATGGCAGGAGGTTCATGAAGGTAACAATCATTAGGAAGGAAAGGTGCCGGCATGTATCAGGCTACTTCTATATGCCAGAGACTGTGCTTAACACCTTCTGGCATTCGGTTTCATCCCATCCTTTCTGAGCTCCTGGAAGGTCAATACTGACAGTCTCCAGTGCTATAGGTGTGAGAAGCTTGGGGACAAACCTGCTCAAGGGGACACAGCCAGTGTCCTCTGAAGTCCAGCTCGAAAACTCGTCAGGTAATGCACTGAAAATGAAGATGTAAAAAGATGTAAAAGATGTAAAAGAAAAACCAGTGAAAGGGAAAGGCATCATCATTAAAACATTCACCAAGTCTCCAGGAAACAAACAGAAAAATCAACATGCCTCAGTTGATGAAGAAAAGCATCCTTGAACCTGCTTTTATTGTAGGGACCGCTGCCCACTTGTAGATCCCAACCCTCAGAGCTGGAGCTATAGAGGGAAGGCTGTTTAATATGCAGGGAGCTCAGCCTTGCGGGGAGCAAAAGGCCTTCATCTCAACAAATATATTCAGAGAGTGGCAGAAAGTGGCATTTAACTAGAACTGAAGGTACAGGAGCCCTGAGCTACAAAAAGAATGTATCAAGTGTTATTGCTGCAGAACAAACCTCCCCAAGGTTTAGTGTCTTAAAATCACCAGTGTTTATTTAGCACATGTCTGTGGGTCAGGTGGGCAGTTCTGCAGATCTGGACTGGGCTCGGCTGAGCTTAGCTGGGTGGGTCCTGCGTCTGCGCTTACTGGCCGGGCAGCTGGGGCCAGGCTGGGTGAAGAGGGGCCGTGGCTGAGAGCCCCATCCCCCCTGTGGGCCCAAGCATCAGCAGACTAGCTCAGGCTGTTTACATGGCTGCTGGGCAGGCTCCCGGGACAGCAGAGACACACGGGGCCTAGCAGGGATCTGACACTCTCCTGCCATATGCAACTGGCCAAAGCACGTCTGTGCTCCAGTCTCAATTCAAGATGTGGGGTAACAGGCTGCTCCTCCCAATGGAGGGAGCTGCAAGTCGTGTGGCCAGGGCTGTGGTTACAGGGAGGAGAAGTATTGGGGCCATTTGTGCTGACATCTACCCTGGGAGCCTCAGACAGAAACATCCTCAGAACTCATTGACCCCAAAGATCAAAGATGTATCTACTGTCACATGGCAAGACATGGTCAGGGCCTAGCATCCACCAGGGGGGTTACAGAAGAGAAAAATGGGTAGTTAACCCTCCTCAGCACTGGGTCCCATTGCATTTCTATCTCATCCAATCCTCCCAACAGCCTGGTTGGTAGCTTCTGTTGTAGCTCCTCGTGTATGGACACCTGGTGTTTTTGCCTGCCCAGCAGGTAGCCTCTGCTCTCTTTAGGAAGAGCACCTCGATATTCTTTTGAGAAAACTTCTTCCAGGCTTTTTGTCATGAGGCTTGATAGGTTCCATTGATTCTCTGGCTTCAAAGTGAGCTCACAACCCAGTCCGTCAGAGAAGCCATCCCCCCAGCCTGGGTTCACACCCAGGCATAAGATCCAAGGAAGACCAATGGTGTCAGCCACAGGAATGCTGTGTGGCCACTGGGAGAGGGCTCTCTGCCCACAGGGCTGCCATTTTACTGGTGCAGAAGCCTGGGGCTGCGGGTGGCCCCCCTCAGGAGAAACTGTCTGACACTGAGCCAGTCCTGACAGAGCAGCAGAGACAAATGCCCAGTGAAAGTCATACTGGCTCCCAGGAGAGAGACGTGCCTGAAGCCAGATGCATCCTGCAAAATTCCCGGTCTTCTGAGGCCGTTATTCCATTTCTCCCCTGAGGCAGACCGATGGCTTTCTGTCATTTGCCACCAACATCATGGCTGATAGACCAATTTAAAATAGGTCTTCATACCTGACTTTGTGGTTCTTGGCTCTGTAGGGAAGGCAAACTATGCATCCATGCATTCCCTTCCCTTGAAGACCTTTCTATTCTATTGGAGAAAGAAAGATAATATGAATGAATCAATGAGTACGAGTGGTAGGGGAGGGGACATGAGAGAGAGATTGCAATAGAAGGCTGAGAAGTGGGACACCGGGGAGGCTCAGCAGTTGAGCATCTGCCTTTAGCTCAGGGAGTGATCCCAGAGTCCCGGGATCGAGTCCCACATTGGGCTCCCCCTGCATGGAGCCTGCTTCTCCCTCTGTCTATGTCTCTGCCTCTCTCTCTCTGTGCCTCTCATGAATAAGTGAATAAAATCATTATGCTTAAAAAAAAAAAGCTGAGAAGCCATCCATGTAATAAATACGAAAGGCCAGAACTGAGTCAAGCTCCGGTGTCCCTGTTCAAACCTTTATGACGCCCTGTGCCCTGTACCCTGCTGTTTAGTGGTCAAGACTCTGGTAGTCACTGATCTATGTGAGGCCTACCAGCTAGACCATAAGCCCCAAGTAGGCAGGTGACATTTTGCCATGCTCTCTAGCACTTTGTGCAGACCTGAGAGGTGATGGGGTTGGGTGTCCACTTCCTACTCTATTATTTCTTCAATATCTTGAAACCCCATCTTCAAAAACCTTGATTCATTCAAAGTCCACCAACAGCATCCACCGTTCTCTGGTGCTCCTCTGTTGTCACTCATGCCTACTTTCTTCCTTACATGACTCAGGAACCATAGCTCATTGCCAGAACCACTTCCCTGAGAACAATCATAACTCTCTTGCCTCCTCAACATCATTTTTACCTGATCAAGACCCAAACCTCATCAATTTATTGCTTCATGTATGCTCTGGCCCATACCTGAGCAGCTGAATATTGCTGTAGGTTACCATGTCACCTTGCTGACTCTCTCTTATTCCATTTATTCATTAATAACTAGTTCCTTGATCACTGTCTTCCCTTTCTTCAATTTCATCATTTTTCATGCAGATTTGATATCCATGCATATGAGCCACTAACAATCTTGACTTCACCTCCAATAATCTGTTCCTCTCTCCTCCCCCACTCCTGTGGTTTTTCTCTACACATTTCTGTGGTCATAGTCTTGACCTTGTCTTACCAATAGCTGCACCCACCTGCCATCCATTCCAAGCTGCCTTGCACGCTCCCTATCACTTCCTAGTAGTACGAGTATGTCCGTTGCAACAATTGTTGAAGAATTCATTAACCTCAATCAGTTTATCATTTTATGTTTTAAAATGCTACTTAGTCAGAAACCATGGTTCATTACTGGAACCGCTTGCTGGAAAACACCCTAGCTCATTTGCCACCACTTCCTCCCCCATTATTCTTACCCAGTCAAGGCCCAAACCTCATTAACTCACTTCTTCACCCATGCAGTGGCCTACGCCAGAGAAGCTGATTATTGCTGAAGAAAAACACACCACCTTGCTGACTGATCTCACTTTAAATTCAAAGCATCATATTTCAAAAACCAACATGCAAAACGTGCCTGCTACTCTATCACTCTTTCTACTTTCCAAAGTGACACTTCCACATTTTCCCTCTTATTAAAGTCCTACTCCACCTCCTCCCTCCACTCCATTCTCAGATTATTACTTCATCTGATCTTTCACTTATAGGTAAAATATATTTTTTATTCATGGAGAATAGGGAAAGAATTGTTAAAGTCTCATTCATCTTTCCTTTACTCATACCAAACACCTGCCCACATGCTCTCTCTATTCATCTTTTTATGAAAAACAGAAAAGTGCCTCTGGTCCCTACAAGTGAGCCTTCCACTTGTGTTCTAGACCTCATCTACCCTCATCCACTCAAGGACTTTGTTCCTGCAATTATATCCTCCTTTTTGTGTTTTCCCCAATTGCTCCTTCTCTACTGGATCACTCCCATTGGCATGCCAAATGCTCTAGTATGTCCTATAATTTAAAAATAAAACAAACAAGAATTCTCCTTGGCCCTACATTACATCTAGCTCATCCCATTTATCTGTTCCCTTTTCTTTTTTTCATTTTTATTGAAGTTCGATTTGCCAACATATAGTTTAGCACCCAATGCTCATCCCATCAAGAGCCCTCCTCAGTGCCTGTCATCCAGTCACCCCAACCCCCCCACACCTTCCCTTCCACAACCCTTTGTTCATTTCCCAGAGTTAGGAGTCTCTCATGGTTTGTCTCCTTCTCTAACTTTTCCCAAGGACAATTAGAAACAGTCTTTCAGGTCCAGCTCCATTTGATCACCCCATGTTCTCCTCTCAGGTCATATGGTTGGGTTTCTGTTCCTGTTACCCCATCAATAGTGTTCCCTGCAGGGTCACCAAATACCACTCAGCTGAAGATGACCCAGATGAACACTGTCTCTTTCCTGAATCACTTCTTTCTTTTGGCTTCTTCGAGACCACAGTTTCCGAGTTCTCCTCCTAATTCACTGGTTGCTCCTCCCCCACCCTCAGTATCATTTCTTCATTCTTGCTCTTCTGCTTCACTTGGAGAAGTTGGAGACACCTAGGGTTCTTACTTCCTTAAACCCTCTCTTATCTGGTTGTGTGTCATCCAATTACTTCTAACACTCAAGATGTTGTTTCCAGCCCTTACCTCTACCAGATCCCAAAACCACTCAGTCAAATGTCTATTGGACATCCCAACATGATCTCAGTAGGAATGTCAAGGGTCATGAGGTCAAAATGGAACAACCGATTCCCCTCCAAGTCTGCTCTTTCCCAGGATTCCTCACCACAGTGTGTGGTACCATGTTCTTCAGCCAAATTTTTCACATTAAAAATTATCTTTGAGATTTACTTGTGTCCCGATGATGCACTCCATGGTCACCAAGTCCAGTGGGTCTCATCCAAAACCTAATCCAAATCTGTGTCCTCATCTTCACCTCCACCGCCCTGGTCAAGCCACCGTCTTCAATCCCGACAACGGACGCAGGCAGCCTCCCTTTGCTTTTCCTGCTTCTGCTCTACCCCTTCCCACTCTATCTTCCAGCTGAGCAATCATCAGCCTGGCCACTGCCTGCTTCAAGTCCAGTGACCTCTTATCATCCTCAGGTAAAATCTCAGCTCTTTACGCTAGTTGACAAAATCCCGGCATATTCTGATGTGTGCCTACATCTCTAGACTCACCATCCTGCTCATCATCTCCCTTCAGCCCCTCAGCCCCTCACTGGCCTCCTGTCAGTCTCCTTAGGTCAGGCCTTCCACTAGCTGCTCCCTCTGCCTTTACAGTCTATCACCAGCAACTCCCTTCTCTTATCTGGATTTCCACTTAAATGTCAAATCCACAAGGAGATCTTTCGTGGCCTGCCACCAGTCACTCTCACATTGGCCTTTCTTTCACTGACTATATATTCTGGAACACACACTGCACATGCATCCAAGTTATACAAAAGGCCATGCACAGGAAAAAGAGGGAAAGATTTTTCTCTGTCTCCTTTCTCCAGCCATCTCAGTTGTCCTGGTGGGAAATTGTGGGTCCCACTTTCTCAGAATCTTTCCCAATGTGCTTTATGCCATAAAGAACACCCATTCTTTCCTTCAAGCTTCCCCATAATTAAATGGTAGCACCCTGCATGCACTCTTCTAGGAGTTGCTTCTTTCGTTTGACAAAATACTTTAGATGTCATTTCATCTATTTCTATAACTAGCTAGCTAGCTATCAATCACCTGTTTTTGGACTGCTTTCCTCTTTTGAATGCCTATGATGTGCCATGTTTTACCTAATCAGCCCCCGAGATGGGCATTCCAGCTGTTTCCACTCTTCTCCTAGTTCAGCGATGCCATGAATACGCTCGTACAGAGATCAGTGGCTTTGCATATGTGCTAGTACACCTGTGGGATAAATTACCTAGGAGTCAAAGTGCTGGATCAAAGGGAAAGTGCATTTTACATTTCGAGAGTTATCGCCCAACTGACTTCCATGGAAGCTGTCCCAGTTTATGCTTCCAACAGCCGCTGCAGGACCACTTTCCAGTTGAGGTTGTTGGTGGCTATCTCCTGCCACGGAGAAACCAGTTCATGGCTGCTGGACTTCCAGGTGCCTAGATTACTGTCTGATAGGCTCCCAATAAACAATTTAGAATAAACAAGTGAAAATAAAACAGAAAGAGCAAGAGGCTTGACATCCAATTAATGCCAAGTTCTAATCCTCTGCATGTCATAACTGTGTAGCCAGGGGCAAATTACTTAACCACTCTCTGAACCCCATTTGTTCATCTGGTAATCAGAGAAAATAACAACCCTTACTTCAAAGACTTACTCCCAGGACCAAATAAGATAATGGATGTGACCAGTGTTTTATAACTGTAGAGGAGAGCCTAGTTACCCCATGTGGTCTAAGATTCTGGCTGATGAGAAGCCACAGCCAGCTGAAAGGCAAGTCCTAAATCAACACATTTCAGCCCTGTGATGGCATGTGTTGAACCCCATAACCTTCTGAATAAACTTGTACACACCACAAGGATAACTTGGCAGGGCTTCCCTGGCTAGTCCTTATCAAAGAGAAGGTTGGTTTGCCAGTGAGTATTCCCTACAGACAGTCTGATGTCTGGAACCCCCAAGCTGGAGGTCAATCAAAGAAATCAGGCACACGCCATCGGGCTACCACACCAATGACCAGCACTGATATTCTAGTAGATCAAAAAACTGTCCACTTACAGAGACTGCTGATGGCTGCGATGAGATGGGACCATGGTAAGAGGATATGTTCTAGCATGGATCAGGGGAGATACTCTTTTTTTTTTTTTCCCCAGGGATGCAAGGGGTTCTTTCTCAAAGAGAGAAAACAACCCCAAAAAGTGGGCAAATAAAGAATTTAACAGCTCCTGCGGGAACTAGCCAGAACCAATTATAATTAGCACTAGGCTGGCCTAGCATGAAATGTCTGCTGGAAAACTCCATGCTGAGAGATTGAGTGTGTTTATTGGGAGCTGGGGCTGGCTGGTCTCCAGAAATCACCGGGCATAAGGCTGCCCTGCTGTCTCTGTTTTAGATTGTGATTGACCACTGAATAGCTGCCCAAATTGAGACGCCTGACCAGACCCGGGCTTGACAGCACAATTGGCCAGCACTGCCCTGGAGACAGTCGAGGCAGGGGTGGGTAATTGACAGAGACCTCATTACAGAAGCAAAGAGCCACAGAGCAAACCCAGAACCTGAGCTGACACCGCCTGAGAGCGCGGGAGGTGGAATCCGTGGGAATAGACAGCCCAAGTGGTGTGTGTCACAATGCACTGAGTGCTCTGGCTTTGAAACCTGACTCTGCCATGCCCTCCCCAAGTCTCTGGTCTCTGGACATGTGACCAGCTCTCTAGGAGCCTTGGACCACCTGCAAGACAGAGACGAGACCAAGCATCTTCAGAGGAGTGAAAAATAAGGACTTTGTGATGGTGACATTGAGGATCATTATATAACCACTAGCGCCTATTTCACATCTAAGATTCCTAAAAATGCACGAACTAATGTAAAAATCACAAGGTCTATCTACACTGTTATGCTTCCCATTTTACAGATGAGAAGACTGGAGAGCGGGGATGTATGGTGTTGCCCAGGGTCACACAGCTGGAAGCTGGCAAAGCCTGAATTTTAACCTGGGAAGTCTATGACCATACAAAGGGAAGGGGACCCTGCCGGATCTGGCAGAGAGTCTGTGATCAGTAAAAGTGAGTTCCTTTTATCTCCCACTCCTGATCCTCCAACCCACCAATGAAACATTGCAGACTAATTTTAAATCAGAGACACAGGTGTGTGCCAACTCCCTAGCTGGAGAGGAGCAGACTGTCTGTATTCCCCTACATTGGTGGAAGCTCAAAAATCCGATAAATGGTCAAGTGCCCAAAAGGCTGAGCCCCACTGTTCGACATGTATAATAAGCTGCTGATGTCAGCCGTTGACCTTCAACGGTAAGGATGATCTAAGTGAACTGAGTCCAGGGGAAAGCAGTCTCCCTGTAGAGAGACCAGCAGGGCAGAGCTCTGAGGCCTGAACATTCCAGGCCCAAGAGGGTGGTGGGGCCCTGTCAGAGGGATTGGGCAGGCTGGAAAAGGGAAGATGGGGAAAAGCAGGTTGAGCCAGATTGTTAAAGATTTTGAACATCGTGCCAAAGGGTTTCGAGTTTCTTTTTCCTTTTTTTTTAAGATGTTATTTATTTATTTATTCATGAGAGACACCAAGATAGGCAGAGACATAGGCAGAGAGAGAAGCAGGCTCCTCATGGGGACCCTGATGCTGGATTCAATCCCAGGACCCTGGGATCATGACCTGAGCCAAAAGCAGACACTAAACCACTGAGCCACCTAGATGCCCCTCGAGTTTCTTTTTGACAAGGCCTCTTGCTCAGCAGCCACCTGTACTCCCAGAATAGGAGCACCCCCGGGGCAGGGAGTGGGCTTTATTTACTGTGTCTCTAGTTTCTAAAGCAGAATCCATTGCACAAGGAGATTCAACCCATGGCGTATCAATTTAGAAGAGGGGAACACTTCTCAGATGCCCAAATAGCTATATAAGGCAACCAGTGACCTGAGATATCTGTAGGAGGGGCCATGCCTGGCTCATCTCTGAGCCTCCCAGCTCTCAGGGGTTGCCCAGGACTCTGCTCATTGAATAAATACCTGGGGAAGAAAGGCTGGTTACAAGGTCATCTAAGGCAGTTTGGGTGCCTCCCCATGATGGTCGTCTACTGGCCCCGAGCCCTGAGCCAGTTCCTCTCTGAATCTGGGGCTCTGAAGCCATTCATGTTTCCCAGAGATGCCACAACTCTCACCCAGAGCTCCTGCCATAAAGGTGCAGCATGAGACACTCAGTTGCCATGGAGGCCCTTGTCTTACTGTCCTGGAAACAGCCAGGCTGTTGTCACCTGGAACCCCATGCTCAGTCAAAGCCACCTTAGAGAGAAGGGCTGCGGGCTGACCTACGTCCCTGTTCCAAGTCATGCTAGCTACTTATTCCTGGGAGCCCTCCTGAGGATGGAGGCTCTGACCCTTGCTTCTCCAGTCATGACCCTGAGGTTTGGAGGCTGTGTACCCATCCCAGGGAATCCTCCCTTCAAGCTTTGTGCTCTTCCCACCACGAATATGTGAGGATGGAGGCAACTGCTCCAAGAGGCAGTCCCTTGGGAGCCCCAATCCCACCATTCAGTACCTGAATTCCCATCGCCCCGAGTCCCACCCCTTTTCACACATCTGGCCACAAATGAACAGTTTGGATGGAGACTTTGCTCTCTCCTAGGATCCATCTGGCCATCTGGGCAGCTGAGGCTCTGCTCCCTTTCGGGGTTGGTCAGATGCTGCATCTGCAGAGGCTGAAGCCGGCCAGGGTGACCCTGTGCTTGTGAAAACACATCACACACGAGTACTGGAGACAGACTCAACGATAAAAAACAAATCACTCCCTGGGGGCTCTCCTCCTCCAAACATCAAATAGGCTCTTGATCTTAAAACCGTAAGTGCCCAAGATGCACAAGACAATGTCTTTGCCCAGAGGCCATTCACTGAAGATTTGGAGAGAGTAGGAGAAAAGAAAATTAAGGTTTTGTGAAACCTGCCAACTAAGCCAACCAAGGCAGAGCCTTCTTCCAAAGTGCAGGACATTCCAGGTCAGCTAAACTGTTTTCAAAAATAGTATTGGGCTTAGTTTTTAAAACAGATACGTCAATTCATATATTAATAATTAATGATTTTTAAAAGATCTACTTTTTAAACAGATACACACAGTAAGTGGTGGAAGCTCCAGCGTTCAGGCACTTTGGTGGGGCCTGGTCAGGAGCCCAAGGTTCAAAGGGCACCTGCTTTTCCAGGGGTGGGTGTGTGGGTTGGTCCTGCCATGTTAGGAGAAAATCAAAGAATCTAGGGCATGTTTGGGTTAGCCAATGACTTGAGCAGCCCAAGGGAGTAGACAGGAGTCTCCACCCCTTTCCACATGGGCTGCCCATCCACCTGCCCCAGAAATCCTGTGCTTCCATTGGGCCCCTTCTCATCCTGACGCCTGTCTTATTGGGCTGATAATATCACCATCTTATATCTCCTGAGCACATCCTGTATGTCAGACACTCGATACCCATGCTCTCCAGACCCATAGGCCTGAAGATTAGCCCCATTGGCTAAACAAGCTAAATGAATGTAGAGAGGTAAAGTGACTTGTCCAAGGTCACAAGAAGGAGATGTCTCTGAGTTAGAATTGGAAGGCAAGTCTATTTGATTGACATCAATCTAGCCTCAGACTGCCCGTTAAGGAGTCCAGAAGGCTATAGAACAGCACGGAAGTGCCTCAGGCAAAGACCTGAGGATTGTCCATGAGGCCTAGAGACATGTGTCCTGGAGGGCCGACTGCTTATTCTTCCATCACTGGGCTCTGCCCGGGTGGGTTGCTCCCAGCACCTGCTGCCTATGGTTCCAGGAGCGCTGAGGCTCCTCTCTCCATCAATCATTCTAAAGAAGCCCAGGTGTCTGAGTCAGGTGGAGTAGAAGGTGGACAAAATGGGTGGAGGATCTGAAGAGCTAACTCTGAACATGCTAGAGTTCCCCACCCTCTGTGACCACATTTACTTGTCCCTGCATGCACTCCTGTCCGACACCAGTTCCCTCCAAACTCGGTACTGTCTCTTCCTTGCAGTCAGATGGTCTGGGGCCTCCTCCTTCTTGCAGCCTCGGGCCACCCTGTCTACACCAAGACAAGGCCTGCTCTTCAAACCTACTGCTTGCTGTGTCACACTGTATAGTGATTTTCTTGGTTGTGTATCCATCTTTCTCATCAGCCATGAGCTGTTTGGGGATGTGGGGAGGGGCTTGCTCATCTCTATGCCCCCAAGGCTTTGGACGCACTGCCACTCAGCAGGTAGTAAAGGTTCAGAACACAGATCAGTCTCAGTTTGAAGTAACTCAAAGTAGAAAGGGCTGTGGACACAAGCCCTGGATCCTGGTTTATGAAAACCTCAAAGCCCAAGAGCTCCTTCAAAGATATCAACTTATACCTGTACAAGTGAGGGAGGGGTGAGGGAAGGAGGGAAGGAGGGTGAAGGAGGGAAGGCAAAAGAGACAAAGACTTAAGAGAGGGAGAGGGGAAAATGTAGAAATATGGTAAAGGACAGAGGAGCAGGAGGGAGGGAAAGATAAGAGGCCTTTCCATCCTTTTCCACAAGCAAAGCCCCTTCTTCACTTTGATGGAGTTACAGACAAATGAGGCTACGCAGGGCTAGGTAGGGGGCCTCTGAAGCAGGCTCACAAAAATCCCCCAAATGCTGAGGTGTAAGGAAACCAGAGATAAGGGAACAAGCCAGACCACCCTGCCCTGGGTGTGGGCAGGGAGGGCGTCTTTTTGATGACAGTCATCTGTGACCAACAAAAAATCATCAGACTCTAAAAAGGAAGTAAGCCACTAAAGATGTTATCACTAGCCCTTACTCAATGGTGATATCAGTGGATATGTTAAAAGGATTTAGGTTCCCTGATTAGGCTCTCAATAAAAGACCAACCCTCCAAGCCCTCAGTGGCAACCCTGTCCAGATCCCTCTCACTTCTGAGAGCTTTCTCTGTATCTTTACTCAATAAACTCCTAGCCCTTTACTCATTCTCCTGTATCCAAGAGATCCATTCTTCCACTTGGTGAGACAAGAACCAAGCTCTCCCATATCAATTGGACCAACCTGAGCCAATCACCACCTGGTCAGTGGTGTGTCAGTGAATTGATTGGCTTAGACCCGCTACCGAATCACTGCCCAGTGCTCACCAATCAGGATCCCCCTTGTGAGGACCTGGGGTGAAGTCCCAGAGTAGGGAGGGGAAGAGTCTTGTGAGGGAAGTACACTGGGCAGTGCATCCTTGGCCAGAATGGGGCATGAGAGCAGCACCCCCTGCCCAAGGACCAAACTGGCCAATTGTCTGTTTTTGTAAATAAAGCTCTCCAGAACTGAGTGGGAAAAATTAGAGAGGGAGACAAACCATGAGAGACTCCTAACTCTGGGAATGAACAAAGGGTTGCAGAAGGGGGGTTGGAGTAACTGGGTGACGGGCACTGAGGGGGGCACTTGATGGGTTGAGCACTGGGTGTTATACTATATGTTGGCAAATCGAACTTCAATACTAACAAATTTTAAAAAATAATAAATAAATAATCCAAGTTTAGTCTAATTTTTAAAAAATTAAAAATAAAATAAAGTCTTCCGGCATGCTCCTTCATTCATGCTGTGGTCCACGGCTGCTTTTGCACCACCAGGTTGGAGTTGAGCGGGGCCCTGGAGCAGAAGATCTTTATGCTGGGGCGCTTCACGGAGAACAGTGGCAGCCCCTGCTCTGAGAGAGCCCCAGACACGGCTGTGCAGGGTTTCCCAAGCCACTCGAGTCCACTCCCTCTGGGTATCTTTGACGTTCAACTCTTGCTTTAGTCCCTGACCTAGCCAGGATTCTTCTAATAAATGAATCTCTTAGGGCTTATTAAGCACATGGGGGTCGGTTTATGTTGCCTACCATCCAAATCATTTCAAAATACATGGCTCTCCCCCACACCCTACATCCGGCTCCCCAAACACACTTCTGGGTGTATTTTACAGCATCTCCCTGGGAGACTGTCACAGTTGCCTGGCCTACCAGGCCACATGACGGGTAGGGAATAAGACCTCCGAGACCCATGGAAGGGACTTGGTTCCCACAGGAAAACTGAGTACAAACAGCTTCATGTCAAAACCCCTTTGCCCAAATATTTCAAATCAAATCAAGGTCAGCCCTGAGTTGGTGAAGTCCAGCCTGGGAGAAACCCAAAACTAATTGGAATTCCAGACACTCCCCCAGCATTCCCTGTCTTATCTCTGCCCGCACCAGCCTCTCCCCAGCTGCAGAGTCAGAAACGAGATGTGGCTGCCAGCATCTTACATTTTCCTGGAAAATTTTATTGCCACGGAAACTCTGTTTAAATGGTTATTGTGGCTTCCCAGGAATTCCTCACTTATCACAGAGAAGAGCTGGGTAGCCAGGCACTGTGCACCAGGCCTAGGTGTTCCTGGAGGCCCAGAGCTCCCTGCCCCTTGGGGCCTGCACCACAGGTTGGGCTTTGAGACTGCACAACATCTGCAGAGACCCCCCCCCCCGGCCAAGTACCTGGGAACCACCCCCCCTAGAGCTGTGTGGGGGCTCTGGCCTGAGGCAGGACTTGATCACACAGTGCTTCTGGGAAATCCAATTGGCGAGCTGGACCCAGCGCTGTAAAGTGAAGCATTGGGTGACAGAGGCCACTGTTTTCATTACCCTCCATTGATGACTTGGACTTTTGCTACGACCCAGGCTCTGTATGGGTGCTGGAGCCTGGGGAAGACGGGGAGGCACGATGGCGGGTGGTGGACAAGGTAGGTGAAGATTGGTAATGACGAGGCACTAAGGAGAACTAGGCCAGGGGCTGAGCAGAGTGTTAGAAGCTCACACTACAGGTAGTAATTATTACCAGCATTTACATGTTAGTGCTTTACCTGTGCCAGACATTGTCCTAAGAGGTTTGCATGCATCAATTAATGGAAGCATGAAAGGGGGTTCTATTATTTTCTCCAAAGTCACTTGACAAAAATGTTGGAGCAGGGAGTCAACAATAAATCATGATACTCACCCCACATTCTGTACCAGAGGGAGTATTGGGAGTTTTCACATATACCGTCTTGGGTCATTTTCATGGCAGGTGTGGGGCCCATCACTTTAGAAGGGGAAATGAGCCTCAGAGAGGTTCTATAACTAACTTGTGGTCACACAGCTGATTGGTAAGAAGCCAGGCAAAGATTCAGATCTCACGTCTTTGGACCATGGTCCTGGCTTGATGAGACGTGGCTCCTCCACTTGCGATGCTAACAAATTAGTTGAAAAAATATAAAGGATAGGTTGGAGGAAAGTAATCCTGCAAGAGATTTGTTTTTAGGATTCTAGGAACTTAGAATGGAACTCAGAGTTCACCCAACCCAATGTGTAGCCCACGTGGAAGAAGGCCAGGCAATGCTTTGGCCACGTCCACATCCACATCCAGACACGAGGAAGCTCCTCCCATGCAGGAAGTGGGGTGGGGAGCTCACAGAGGAGCCTCCCCCTGGCTGACACCTGCTTCCCATAACTCTCCAGGACTATTCCTGCTCACATAGGTCTTTAGAAGTCTGAGAAAGAGATGATGTATCTCTTATGTGTTCTTTTGTTTTTTTTTTAAATAATAAATTTATTTTTTATTGGTGTTCAATTTGCCAACATACAGAATAACACCCAGTGCTCATCCCGTCAAGTGCCCCCCTCAGTGCCCGTCACCCATTCACTCCCACCCCCCCGCCCTCCTCCCCTTCCACCACCCCTAGTTCGTTTCCCAGAGTTAGGAGTCTTTATGTTCTGTCTCCCTTTCTGATATTTCCTTTATTTCCTACCCATTTCTTCTCCCTATGTGCTCTTTTGAATGAACATCTTGGAGAGAACCACACCCTCGGGACAATGGTCACCTTTGCCATCATCCCATTGCATTGGTGGAGGACGGTGTCTGGAACCAGCAAACCAACACTCAGGCTTCTGTGACCACATTGCAAGATATTGTTGAAAGAATAAATGCATGAGCGAGTGAATGAAGGAGGGAGGGAAGAAGTGCCTGAATGTGTATGCTAAGTCCCAAAGCCCTGAGTGGTCAAGTTCCCTCTCACAGGTGCATGGAAGAAAGATGTAGAAGGATGCTCTCCCTTGCTGTCCCACCACAGTCCTTTTTTATTATTATTATTTTTAATTGGAGTTCAATATGCCAACATTTTAGCATAACACCCAGTGCTCATCCCTCCAAGTGCCCCCCTCAGTGCCCATCACCCAGTCACCCCAACCCCCTGCCCACCTCCCTTTCCACTACTCCTTGTTTGTTTCCCAGAGTTAGGTGTCTCTCATGTTTTGTCACCCTCACTGATATTTTCACTCGTTTTCTCTCCTTTCCCTTTACAGTTCTATGGAAGTTTTGTAGGAGCAAATCTTTGTTCAGATATATTTTTTCATATAGGAGCCTTTAAGAAAAGCCATATTCCACCCTTGCATGAAGCCAGCCCTACTAGTTAAACCAGATCAAATACTCCCCATCAGACACTTCCTCTGTAGCAGGCAGACTCGGTGAACAGGATGGTGAACGAGACAGGTGTGGCTCCTGCTCTTGGGGGTTTATAATCTGGTGAATTGGAAGTCCAAGTGAACACGCGGCCCATTCAACAAGCACTAATTTACCGTCGTCCATCGGGTGGACTCTGGGAGCACAGAGGAAAGACAGTCCCTCCTCTCCTTGAAGCCTGCAGTGGCAGAGGGATGAGTAGGCAAGTTTAAGGGAGCTTAGAAAGAGGAAATGGCAGGATGCCATGGGCACCCGATGAGCGAGCTTGGAAGGAGAGGGTCAGAGAAGGCTCAAGATGAATTTCCAGGGACTGAGGGGGGATTAGAACAATTCAAGGTGAGCAATGTGTTCAAATGCACCAAGGTTCAAAAGCAGTGCACTCTCCATCCATCGACCCACCTGAACAGCCAGGCAGCAAATATTTGTCAAGTTGCCCATCTGCTAAGTTGTTCAAGCCAGGAATCTGTGTCCTGTTTGTGACTCCTCACTCCATGTCCTGAAGGGACACCAGCCTCTGCTCCCTGGGATCCAAGGACACTGCCACCCCGCAGGGCCCAGCACCACCGTGTTGTGATCCCTCCTGCCAGCTTTTCCTGTGGCCCAGTTTGCTCCCTGTCACTCTCACCTGTCCTTCCGGCCTCTGCCACAGTAAGTTGTCAGAAAGGCTCATTTGAATGTGTCATTCCCTTTCCTCAATCCTACCCGAGCTTCCCAGTGCCTCTGGGGGAAATGATTCATGGGCCTCCTCATCTTGGAGCTTCTGTCTTTCCAGCCCCATCCTTCAGACCCTCACCCCTCACCTGTCACCATTTCCCCCCCGCCGCCCACCACCCTGGACCTGTCTCTGGCTCAGGCCTGTGCCCTGGCGTCTCTGTCCTGCCTTGGCTTCCAGACCTGCTTTGCCTTCTGTCAGAACCAGATCCATCCCTCTGACCCTGCCGCTGCCCAGGAAGCATTTCCAGACAAACATCATTCCCAGAATCCCTTCTCCTTGCATCCACAGCCCCAGGAGTCTGGGATTTGAACACCTCTCTTCTGGATCATAAAGCTCCTTCCAAGGGCCTGTCTTCCCCACTAGAAGGTGAGCCTAGCCCCACCAGGGGTCCTGTGGGTCTTGAGTCGCTATTTACTCCCTACCCTCTGGAGGGACATAGTAGATATTCCACACTGTATGTGCTTCTTTTTTGAAATGCAAATTTTATTTTAAAAATTGTGATAAAACATACATAACATAATATACCATTTTAACCACTTTTCAATGTGCAGTTCAGTGGCGTTAAGTACTTTCAGGTTGTTGCAACCATCACTACCATCCATCTCCAGAACCTTTTCATCCTCCCAAACTGGAACACCCGACACTCCATACCTGTTAACCACTAACATCCTATTCTTCCTCAGTCCATGCCTCTGGCAACCCCCATTCCACACTATACATTTTTAAGGTCACAATATTGGGTATCTGAGTGGCACAGTTGGTTGAGCATCTGACCCTTGGTTTTGGCTCAGGTCGTAATCTCAAGGTTGTGAAATCGAGCTCTATGTTGGGCTCTGCGCTCAGTGGGGAGTTTGCTTGAGACTCCTTCTCCCTCTGCCCCTCGTCCTGCTCCCTCTCTGTCTCTAAAATAAATAAATACATCTTAAAAAAAAAACAAAAATAAAACTAACAATATACCCAGAAGGCCTCAAAAGGCTCTCTCTCACATTCTCCTGCCAACCTCTTTCATGTTTTTCTGGACACATGGACAAACTGTTTGTGGATCCAGTATTTTAATTATTTATTTACTTTGGAACTTTAGAGTTTACAATGGAGGATTGAAGTGTTTGAGCCTTATTGTCTTATTTGGCTCTCAAATAACTTCAGAGAGGTACGTGGTATTGCTCTCATTCAGCAAGACTCACAAAACTAGGAGACTTACCTTTGGTCCTGCAATTAGTATATGTTGGCCACACTGATGGATTTGGAGCCTTTACTGACACACATAAGAGTGAGTCTCATTACAGGTAGGTGTTCTCTAATTATAACCATAAACCAACAAACAAACCCAAACTGCCTGATTTTCATCTATGCCCATGGAAAAGAAAAGAAAAAACAAAAAACAGAGAAATTCAGGTAGAAGGACAGGTTTCTCTCTCAACGATGGCACAGCAGTGACTCAATGTGCCTTGGCCAAACCAGGTGAAGCTGCTGGCATGGCCAGAGAGATATGCCCACTTAGGGTTCTCTGAACAGCTGTGTTCTCATGAAAAGGCATCAGAGAGATTCCCCCAGAAATTAGCAAATTTCCAGCCAACACCATTTCTGGATTTATTGCTGGGTTAGTATCCTGTTGGGAGTGGAGGGATCTTCTCCATACTTTAGAGACCAGGAAGAAATTGAGGCTTCATCTCATGTAGCATAAAAAAGGACCTGTGGAGGGTTCCTGGGTGGCTCAGTTGGTTAAGCATCTGCCTTTGGCTCAGGCCATAATCCCAGGGTCTTGGGATCAAGCCCAGAGCTGGGCTACCTGCTAAGCAAGAACTCTTTTTCTCCCTCTCCATCTGCCCCTCCCTGAACTCAGGCTCTCAATCTCTCTCTCTCTCTATCTCTCTCTCTCATAAATCAATCAATCAATCAATCAATCATTCAATCTTTTTTAAAAAGAAAGGATCTGTGGATAAGCACATTGGGGACATGGTGCTCAACCCAGTTGTGCCAATTTCTTTCCTGTGGAATAATGCACAGTCTTTGGTAAAATAATGATAAAATAAAATACGTAATATTTATTGAGTGTTTAACTCATGTGGGGCACTGGGAAGAGGGTTCTGTATGTTTTTTGTCCTTTTTAGTCCTCACTTCCACCCTCTTATGCTTATGGAGCTGATGTTTAACACAACAGAAACTTGCTCTGAGTCACATGGCCACAGAGTGACAAGGTTTTGACCAACTTCAAGGTCTTTATCCCTTTCCTTGACTCCCCCCCCAAAGCTGCATATCCACCTCTCCACGAGGGAAATGGAAAGGGCATGTCCCTGTGGTCCCCCTGGAGTGACCTGGGCCTCAATGGACAGTCTGTGTATGATCCACAAGCTTCTGACCTCAAGAAGCTTCTTTCTCCTTGCGTGAGACTTTTCTCAGCTGAGCAGAGTCAACACTTCCTGGAACAATCCTCAAACAATAATGTGCAAGAGTCGGATGTTAAATATCCCAGATTCTTCATCCCTTGGTAGGACAATCCATGGGGTGTTTTCTTTGGCCTTTCAAGGGATCCCAGGAAGATGGAGCCCCTCTTCCTTACACTGGAAGTTCCCTCCATAGTTCATCATCTGTGGCTTTCCCATTTCCTTCATCCAACTTCTTTGCCCTTGTTGTCCTTCTTGGGATCAACTCCTGATTAATCCTCTTGTCACCAAAACCTTTTCTCAGAGCTTTGAGGGGGGAACCCAAACTAAAACAAGTCATTTTTCAAGGACCATCTGATTGGACCCAAGTTTTACAGAAAACACTTTGGGAAACACTTACCAGGTTCAACACCTTTTTTTTTAGAGATAAGGAAACCGATTTCCAGAGAGAGGAAATGCCAGGTAGGTGAATTAGCAGCAGAGCTTTAGCAATATCTCAAGTCTGCTCCTCCCCATATAGGGCCTTTTCAGTCACCCCCCACACAGCCAAACTCTGCTTCCTGTCTGGTGACATGTGGCCATGTGCTTCTTCTTATCTTCACTAGACTTTCCTGGTGCCAACCGGGAATTTAGGGGGATCTACAGAATATGAAATGCTCTGTTGTGGCTCAGGGGACCCAGAGAAGATCAAAGATAAACAAAAAGGTGAGTGTGGTTTACAGATTAGAATGTGTTCTAGGTGGCTCTACTATCTTCTAACAGGAAGGGTTAACTAATATCTATGAAGTAAGGGCTGTGTCCAAGAGTGTCCTAAACACTATAGAATTACTAGAGTGCTGATTCCATATATGAAGAAGAAGAGGCAGAGAGAGGTAGAGAAACTTTCCCATGATTGAAAAGCTGATAAAGGATAAGATTCATTCAAAGAAAGGATAAGATTCATCTGGGTCCTCCAGCTCCTGAGCCTGCACCCCAACCACTGTACTGCCAGCCTTCATGTGTGGTGGGGGGCTGAAGAAGAGCATGCAGTTGTACAGGGCTTGCTTAAAGAGAGGCTGAGGAGGGACATCTGGGTGGCTCAGTGGTTGAGCTGCCTTTGGCTCAGGGCATGATCCTGGGGTCCTGGGATTGAGTCCTGCATCGGGATTCCCACAGGGAGCCTGCTTCTCCCTCTGCCTGTGTCTCTGTGAATAAATAAATAAATAAATTTTTTAAAAAAATGAGAGGGAGAGAAGCTGAGGAGAAGGGCTGGAATGCAGAGTGATACCAGCTTTGGAGTGAGAGAAACAGAGGAGAGAGAGAGAGAGAGAGAGAGAGAGAGAGAAGGAGAGGCATTGACATAAGTGGAAACCTAAGATTTGTCTGTGATCAGTCAAGGTGCCATCAGAACTACAGGCTTATTTCACTCTTGAAACTTAGGGTTCTCAGATGGCCCACGTGGCTTCAATTCATATCCCCTCCTGGATTGTCCCCTATCCATCCCTAGTGACTAAGGGACTCTTTTTGATGGTTATCATGTGGCCTAACCAATCCCTTCAAGCTTGAAGGAGAGAAAGCAACTTGGCCAACATGATGTTTGAAAACCAGATCCTTTCAAAAGGGAGTGTGGTTGTCATTGTGCCTTCACATATTCACATTCATTCATTTAACCAATGTTTAGTGAGCATCTATTATTACTGAGAACAGCATTAATAGCTAAGATCAAATGCTGAGAAAGCAAAACAAAACAACCACAATCCCACATAGAATTGAGAATCTAGTTTCCAACACTGTCTAGGAACATAATACAAGCCTATGTGTATGTGATTTTTATTGTCTTAATAGTCACATTAGACTTAAAGTAGGTGAATTCATGTCAGTGCTACATTTTATTCAATCCAAAATATCTAATATCATTTCAATGGGTAATCAATATAAAGAGTATTGAGATATTTACATTCTTGTTTTTTGCACCAAGTCTTTATAATCCGGTGTGTTTAAAAATAAAATAAAGTAAGAATAAAATCCAGTGTGTTTGATGTTTGCCATGTATCTCATTTGAGACTAGCCACAATAGCTACATGTAATTGGTAGTTACCCAATTGGATAATGCAGCTCTAGGGATGGTGGAAATAAGTGATCTCATAAATCATGGTGTCTAAGGAAATAAGGATAGTGCATTGTAAGACAGATGAAACAGCCCTGAATTGGGAATCCACAGAAATGAGCTTTCCTCTTAGAT
Source organism: Canis lupus baileyi (assembly GCF_048164855.1). Classification (NCBI taxonomy): domain Eukaryota; kingdom Metazoa; phylum Chordata; class Mammalia; order Carnivora; family Canidae; genus Canis; species Canis lupus. Next base: position 31,995,508 of record NC_132851.1, on the reverse strand, counting down.
CTTCCACTAACTAACTGGTTGAGTTCAAAATTGTTAATTTACTTCTCTATGTCCCAATGTTCTTATCTGTAAAATGAAACAAAGGATTCTGTGTGTGTGTGTGTGTGTGTGTGTGCTTGTACACAGATGGCAAAGATAAACCAGTAAGTGGAATTGAAAGATGGATAATATTTGGGAGGAAAAATGAGCTTGGAACCTCACTTCATAACCAGCATCAAAACAACCACCAGATAAAAAGTAAACTGTGAGAATTTAAAACATAACAACGTATGTGTGCTAAATTAGATTACCTTTTTACGAAGTCTCTTTAAGAGGGAAGACACTTTAAAGTGTTTGAAGAAATCTCTCAAATGAAAATATTCAAGAGATATAAGTGGAAAAGGCCATGTAAAAATGCTATACTTTATGAAAATAAACCCTGAGCTACAATTAAAACAGCAGTGAGTTTGGAGGAAAAATTGTCACAACTATGGCCTACAGTGACTACATTTTTTACTCTGCACTGTGCTTATGAAAACTGGAAGAAAAATAGTAGTATATTGAGACCACAAAATATAAACGAGCAAAGAACAGAAATAAGCACTTTCCAAAACTCTTGAAACTTGCCAAAAAAAACAACTAATGTGAAGAAGCACCAAGGTGCTCCCATCAAATTCGTATTTAAAAATAAGAATTCACAGTATGACTTAGGATGCCACCAGTCATGTATAAAATTGAGGAGAAAGTGAATACAGAGGAAAAAAATCATTCTTATTGAGAGACAACATCTTTGGAATTGAAACTCAGCTTGCCTTACGGGATGATGGATTCAAGCAAACTCTTTGTAATCTGTAGACTGTCCTATAAGTATCAGGTATCTTTGATATCCAATGGCTACGAGGTGCTAGTCAGGCAAGCAGCTATCGCCCAAGATCCCACCATTCATCTGCCCCCATTCACTAGATTCAACAAGTCTGGCTCTTACTGTATCCCTCTGTGGTAGGGACATTTGGGGTGCAAGAAAACATAAGTCCCACCTTGGAAACTCAAGAGATTAACAAAGGGTAGAGACAGCAAAAGAACTATTGTAATTGTTCCCACTGAGTTCCCCTCCTTTCCCTTAAAATTCCTGTCACTATTTCTTATATTCCACCTATGAGTGAAACCATATGATGATTGGGGGAGAAATTAGAGAGGGAGACAAACCATGAGAGACTCCTAACTCTGGGAAACAAAGGGTTGGGGAAGGGGCGATGGGTGGGGGGGACGGGGTAACTGGGTGACGGCCACTGAGGAGGGCACTTGATGGGATGAGCAGGAGGGTTATACTAGATGCTGACAAATCGAACTTCAGTAAAAACATATGTAAGAAAAAATTCTTGCTTTTTAAGAAGTACTAAAAGACATGAAAGTAAACAATAATATGAAAATTTAAAAAAATAACTATTGTAATTGAAATCTGCATAGTTGTGGCAACCAGGAGGGTTAAGAAGCATCTTCTCTAGGTATTGCTCCAAACGTTCATATTCTCCTATGAGTGGAAGACGATGGGATCCCCAAAAGCACAATGAGACTTCATGCCTTTATTCCCTTGGATGGATGTAGGGACAGAGGAGCCAGCCACAGTTAAGAGTTAAGAGAGGGGGCGCCTGGGTGGCTCAGTTGGTTGAGCATCTGCCTTCAGCTCAGGTCATGATTCCAGGGTCCTGGGATGGAGCCCCGCGTCAGGCTTCCTGCTCAACAGGAAGTCTGCTTCTCTTTCTGTCCCTCTCCTTCTGCTCCTATTCTCTCTCTCTTTCTCTTTTTCTCTTTCAAATAAATAAATAAAATATTTAAAAAGAGAAAGAGAATTAAGAGAGGCACTCTATCACTTGGCCCCCATACCCGTAAGGTAGAACTCAACTGGGAAACTGAAGTTCTGAATTCAGATCCAGCCATTGACATCAACTTTCTTGGGTACTTTTTTGGCTTCTCAGAAACTTCAGTTCCGATATGAAAACGCTTCTCCCTTTCCAGTAATGTCTCTGAAGCAGGCTATTTTTCATATGCTTCAGTAAAAACAGAATCAACTATCTTCATTAAGTCGGACATTAAAAAGATTTGCAAAAATATATAATAATGCTACGCTTCTCATCTTTTGTTTCAGAAAATATAATTATTTTAATAAAAATGCTACCTATGTGAAATCAAAAAAAAAAAGAGACTTCAGTTCCCTGACCTATGAAAGGGAACCCCAAATGGGCAGAGCAAGGACCCACCGGGATGAGGACCCACATGGAGATGCTCCAGGAACCATGACAACCTTTACAAGCATATCCTTGATGACATTCCTGTTCTCCTGTGTGGCCACTAGGCTGGATGGAGAAGAGGCCTCCTCATGCTGTATCACAGACCCAGGCCACTAATGTGGAGATAGGTGCATTAATGGAAATGAACCATGCATGAGATACGAAACCAGGTGCTGTTGACATAAGGATCTGCCCTATGACCCAGCAATTGCACTGTTGGGGATTTACCCCAAAGATACAGATGCAATGAAATGCCGGGACACCTGCACCCCGATGTTTCTAGCAGCAATGTCCACAATAGCCAAACTGTAAAATCGAAAAATGAATGGATAAAGAAGATGTGGTCTGTGTATACAATGGAATATTACTCAGCCATTAGAAACGACAAATACCTACCATTTGCTTCAACGTGGAGGGAACTGGAAGGTATTATGCTGAGTGAAGTAAGTCAATCAGAGAAGGACAAACATTGTATGTTCTCATTCATTTGGGGAATATAAATAATAGTGAAAGGGAATATAAGGGAAGGGAGAAGAAATGTGTGGGAAATATCAGAAAGGGAGACAGAACATGAAAGACTCCTAACTCTGAGAAATGAACTAGGGGTGGTGGAAGGGGAGAGGGCGGGGGGTGGGGGTGACTGGGTGACGGGCACTGAGGGGGGCACTTGGCGGGATGAGCACTGGGTGTTATTCTGTATGTTGGCAAATTGAACACCAATAAAAAATAAATGTATTATTAAAAAAAAGAAATAAGGATGTGGTCAGTAGCCTGCCATACAACTGCTTCATGCAGTGAAAAAATATATATTCATGTGAAAACAGTGTTCACAGAATATAAGACAGCAATATCCCATTAAAATGTATGTTTTATGTGTGTATATATTTACATACATACATATGCAATACTCCAAGGGTAGTTAGTAGGTTTTATTTCTGGATGATGACTTTACAGATGACTAACACCCCTTCCTTGCTTATCTATATGCTCTTAACTATTCTATAATGAACATATATGACTTCCGTAAAAAGAAAACCAATGAGGGGTATTTTTTAAGCAGACAAATGGACACATCAAATCAGGAGATGGGATTTGACTTCAACAGAGAAACAGCTGTCATCTTCTGTGGGCTTTCTAGGGGCTTCCTAGTGGGCTAGGAACTCTGCGTCAATCTGCTTTGGCATCACAGCTGCCCTGTGACATGGCTGGGGCTGGTGTCAGAGCTTGAAAGGGCACCTGAGAGACTTCAGTGACTCACTCAGGGCCACACAGCTGGTGGCTACAGTCAAGCGTCTTAAGCCCTGACTGGCACGAAAGTCTTTCCTCTTGATTGCTCTCTGATACTATCTCCTAAAAAGGCAATGCCTCTGACTTAGTCTGTTTGGGCTGCTGTAACAGACCGCCATACACTGAGTGGCTCATAAACAACAGAAAATTGTTTCTCATGGTCTGAGAGGCTGAAAATCCAAGATCACTGTGCCAGCAGACTCTGTCTCGTGACGCCCCCTTCCTGGTGCATAGACAGCTGTCTTCTCACTGTGTCCTCACAGGACAGATGAAACAAGGGGCTCTCTGGGGTCTCTTTTATAAGGGCTCCAATCTCATTAACAAGGGCTCCACCTTCATGACCTGACCACCTCCCAAAGGCCCCACCTTCTAGCACCAACACATTTGGGGTTAGATTTCAACATATCAATTTGTGGGGGTGTAATCAAACATTCATCCACACTAAGCCAATAAAAAGCTGATACAAGGCTTTTGCAGTAAAGAAAGACAAGGTGTTTTTCAGTGTGGAGCCACCCAGGAGAACAGGGAACTAATGCTCAAAGTCCTGAACTCCCTAATGACTTGCAAGTAAGAGTTTTTAAGGGCAGAAATCAAGGGTAAAGGGTTCAGGGCCATGAGTTCTTCTGATTAGTCAGGGATTGGGAAAACTTCAAGATTGACTTGTTTCTGGCGCCGGTTCGTCTGGTTTCATCAAGATTGTGGTTGGGTGGTCATTTCCTTCCCCAATCCAGGTCTGTAGAACATTTTAGCAATGTATGTAGTGATGCTTATCTTTGTTAGCGAGGACAGAGGTCATACACCTTTTGGCTATGATGACCAACGAGCTCTCTTGATTCTTTTCCCTGGGCTACATTTTCATCACCTTATCCTGATTTCCCTCCTGGGGTTTTCCCCAATAATCTTTAACTCTGGGCCATGTGCCTCTCTGCAGATGTAACTCTGTTGGGAGTTTCAGGGGGACACAACCCACTACAGCCTTCCCAGAATTTCTGCAGCAACCCCAGCTTTGCCAGCTCTGTCATCCTGGGTTGAAGGGCGCCAAGCATCCTGTAGCATTTCTGAGGCACGACTTCCTTGTTGGACTGGTGGAATGATGGAGGAACAGCTCCAACGTGATGGCAAACACAGCCCCAGAAGATGCAGCATGCGGCACTGTTCTAAGCCTTGGGTACTCATGTATATCTTCATCTTATATCGCACCAGTCCCTGCTGCTGACAGATGAGGAGGGAGAGCCATGAGAGGGGGGTTAAATAGCGTCCCCCCAAAATTCATGTCCAGCCAGAACCTCAGAATGCAACTTAATTAAGAAATAAAGTATTTGCAGATATGATTAGTTGAAATGATAGATTACTGTGATTAAGATGATCTCATTAGGTGAGCCCTACATTCGGTGACTGGTGTCCTTACAAGAGGCCATGTGAAGACCCAAAGACACAAACACAGAGGGAAGACGTCTGTGTGAAGATGGGGGCAGCCAGTGGGGCGCTGCATCTAGAAACCAGGGATTGCCAGCTGCCACTAGACGTTGGAAGGGAAGAGGAAGGATTCTCTCCTGAGAGTCTGCTAAGACACATGGCCCTGCCCACACCTCGATTTTGGACTTCTGGCCAGAGCTAGGAGAATGAGCCTGTGGTCCTAAGCCATCATTTGCGCTCTCTTGTTACTGCAGCCCCAGGAACACACCTACCTTGCCCCAAATCACATAGTTCAGGGACCACCAAGCAGGGATGGACACCCAGGTCCTGCTGGCCCAGAGCCCATCCCTCCACACTCCACTCTCTACCCCACGGCGTGAGGCTGTGACAATGGGAGTGAATCGGGTCGAGCGCTTGGCCTGGCCCCGCAGCAGTAGAAGCCCTCCACACGACCATGTAAGTGTTGCTAGTTTCTAATGATATGGAAAATGGTCCTGGTCTAATTTCAAGGGAAAGAAGGCATAATTTAAAATTGAATATAGGGTAGGATTTCCACCAAGACTCATACTGCATAGAAAGCTGTTAGAGAATAAGCCAAGGATGGTTGTCTGTGGGTCGTGGGATAATAGATGACTTTTTTTTCCTTTTTCATATTTCACTGTTCAGTCTTTGGCTTCTTCTTCTCGATAAGCATGCATTACTTTTTCATGTGATTTGTTTTGCTCCTTTCAACTCCAAAACTGATGTAAAAACAAGTAACAAATCCTATAATACAGCAAAAGGCATTAATAATTGTCCACCCACCTGGTCCATCCACGCCATGCTTTCCCTTTTTAATCAGAACAAACAAACTATAGAGAAAATCATTCATTTGAAAACCGCTGTGCAGAAGGAGTGCTGCCTGAAGCTGAGTCAGCTGGGCTGAGCTGGCTGGGGGAGTGGCCCCGGGGGGTTCTCTCTCAGCTGCTCTCCAGGGACCATGTCCACAGGGACAGGGGCTCTGGCTCCAGGGCCTGAGGAAATCCTCAGGCTGACAGGGCACTGCTGACACCAGTGAGACCCTCACAGACATAGAGGCAGCCCCTGAGGGGCACTGGCACTCCATCTTCTAGCCTGCGCATGATTACCGAGCCCCAATAATGTGCCAGGACCCATTGGGAGCAGTAGCAGTGACAACCAGATTCAAATCCCTGTAGTTTGGGAGCTTACATTCTTTTTTTAAATATAAGATTTTATTTATTTATTTGGGAGAGAGAACAAGAAGAGGGAGGAGCAGAGGGAGAGGGAGAAGCAGACTCCCCATTGAGCAAGAAGCCCGATGCAGGGCTTGATCCCAGGACTCTGAGATCACAACCCGAGCTGAAGGCAGATGCTTAATCGACTGAGCCACCCAGGCAGCCCTGGAGCTTGCATTCTTATAGAGGGAATCAGAAAACAAATGCTGAAATAGGAGAGTCTATTAGATAGCCCTAAAGCGAAAGTAAAAAAAAAAATGTGGTGGTTGCAAATGTGCCCCCAAAATCCATATCAACTTGGAACCCAAGGTGTAAACTTATTTGGAAATAGGGTCTTTAGAGATGTCATTAAGGTAAGAGTCAAGATGAAGTCTTACTCTATTAAAGTGAACCCCAATTCTAAGAAGCATATCCTTATGTGAAACAGAAGAGGACACACAGTGGCACAGAGGAGGAGGCCACATGGACAGGGAGGCAAGGCCTACGGTGGTGCGGCCACAAACCAAGGAATGTCAGAGGTCACCAGAGGCTGGGAGAGGAGAGCAAGGATCCTCCCCTTTGTAGGAAAACCCCCTGATGACACCTTTATTTTGGACTTCTAGCCTCCAGAACTCTGAGAGAATAAATGTCTTTCCTCTCAAGTTACCTAGCTCATGGTTGTTACAAGGGCTCCAGGAACCGAGCTCAAGGGTAAGGTAACCAGAGCTAGAGAACAGAGCAGGGGGGTGCTAGTTTATAGAGGGAGGTGGCGAAGTCCTCACCACCAGGGACATTCAAGCAGAATTGCTAGAGGAGCCAAACCAGAAAAGGCCATTCCTGTGGGGGGGAACAGCCACTGCAAAGGTCCTAGAGGAGGGCAAGAGAGAGAGCATTGGAAGCTGATTTATGGGAAGTTTCCAGGTCAAGACAAGACCCTATATGCCTGTGGGCCATGGTAAGGGCTTCCTCTGGCATTTATCTCAGTGCCATGGGCAGCTGAGGAGAGTCTGAGTAGACAGCTGCTGTAAGCTGCCCAATAATTTAGGGGAATCTCTAGCCTCTAGCTTGGTAGGGGAAGGGCTGAATTAGGGAGACAGTTATAAGTGGTTGCTAAAATCTGGTGAGGAATAAAGGTGGCCTGGGTCAGGCAGCCAGGGGAGGAGGTTAGAAACCACACCACCCTTGGGAGCCCCTTAAGATGGAACTGATGGGTTGTCAATGGATTGGGTGCAGAAGGTAAGCAAAATAGACATGGTGAGGAGACTCTAAAAACTTTTGCCCTAGTCTCCTGGATAAGATGCCATAGCACAAAGGGAAGGCTTTGGGGAAGGGTCATGAATTTCCAAGTTGCCTTGAAGCTATGATTCTCTGCTTCTAAGGCCTTCTGGAGGAAGGACCAAAGCCTCTATGTGTGAACCAAAGAGGCAGGTATTTATTTGACCCTATAAATGGGTCTGAAGATTCAGGACTTTGCTGTCTTGATGGTTACACACGGATTCCAGTTATCCCAGTGGCCTAGATGGGCCACCACAGGGGCTGACAGGCTCTTTCGGTGGCCATAATGATCCATCACTTGTTGGGAAGCCAGTTTGTTGTGCTTCTACTCTGCACTCATAGATAAGCCCTTGGCTGAGTTTAAAAAGGAGTCTGTGAACAAGTGTTGTTGAGGATGGGAAGAAATGAGAACCCTTGTGTGTTCCTGGTAGAAAAGCAAAATGGCAAAGCTCTTGTGGAAAATATGGCAAAGTAAAATGGCATAGCTCTTGTGGAAAATACTGTGGCAGTTCCTCAAAGGCTTAAACATAGAATTGCCTTATGATCCAGAAATTCCATTTCTGGGCTTATATACAAAAGAGCCAAAAGCAAGGACTTAAACAGCTATCTGCACACCCATGTTCTAGCAGCATTATTCACAGTGGCCAGAAGGTGGAAACAACCTGAGTGTCCATCAACAAATGAATGGATAAAAAAAATGTGGTCCATCCATACAGTGGAATATTAATCAGCCTTAGAAGGAAGGAAATTCTGACACCAGCTACACCGTGGATGAAGCTTGAAGACAGAATGCTAAGTGAAAGAAGCAAACACAAAAAAGACACATTATAAATTTCACTTACATGAGGTACTTGGAGTTGCCAGGCTCACAGAGACAGAGTAGAATGGTGGTTGCCAGAGGCTGGGGGAGAAGGTTATGGGGCTTTATTGTTTAATGGGGGCAAAGTTTTAGTTTAGGAGGACAGAAAGTTCTGGAGATGGATGGCGGCGATGGTTGCACAGCAGTACAAGTGTACTTACTGCCACTGAACTGCACATTAGAAATGGTAAAAATGGCAAAGTTTATGTCGTGTGTATTTTACTATATTAATAATAATATGAAAAAGATCGTGTAGGGGTGGAATCTTTGGTCCTGGGCTTGAAATTTGACTGGTTTGGGGATTAACATGCTGGGTGGATGTGCATCTCCCTGACGCTGAGCTCAACACCATTGTCTGTAAAATGGGACAGTTGTACCTTCACAGACTTGATAGGATCTCATGAAAGAGCAACATGGTTCAATGCCATGTGCCACATTCTGTTCTAGGCAAATGGTGTGTGGACAAATCAACCCTCCCAAAAGCCCTAGGACAGTCACTACTGGGAGGGTCCTTAGGGGTCCTGTCGATTGGTGGGGCTTAATGTTATCCTTCTACAGAGCAACTAACTGATTTAGAAGGGAAGGAACTTTTCAAGGCCGCTCAGCAAGTTAGGAATTGGAAATGGTACCAGTCGGCAAATGCTGGAGGGTCCCAGAACACACCTGGAAGAGGTGCTCTCCAAGGAAAAGCCTTCTCCTCACCTTTGCAGTAACTTTGTTATGGTCAATATCCCCGTATTAATCAAGACGCTATAGGTTGCAAGTGAATCTTCTGTGGCCGTTACAGAATTCTCACACAGTCCCCAAGTTGGGCAAGACAATTGACTTCTTTCTCTCGGTCAAAATGTGCCCACTTGCTAAAAAAAATTTTTTTTTAAGTTTTCAACTCGTGTACATTCTAAGACAATTTGAAAACCATGTACTATTTTGACATTTTAGATAGACATCTAAAAATTTTGTTTTATATTAACATAATTCGAAGGCATGTATTTTCTGAAGCAGCTCTGCTCCCAATAGAAATGTAAGAAAAACCTCATATGCCATTTAAGATTTTCTGGGTCCAGGATCCCTGGGTGGCGCAGCGGTTTGGCGCCTGCCTTTGACCCGGGGCGCGATCCTGGAGACCCGGGATCGAATCCCACGTCAGGCTCCCGGTGCATGGAGCCTGCTTCTCCCTCTGCCTGTGTCTCTGCCTCTCTCTCTCTCTCCGTGTGTGTGTGACTATCATAAATAAATAAAAATATAAAAAAAAAGATTTTCTGGGTCCTACGATTAAAAGAGAAGCAGGTGAAATTAATCTTAACAATATATTTTCTTTAACTCAGTATGTTCAAAATATTGTCATGTAAACATGTAGTAGTCAGTAGAAAGAACATTAATGAAATGCTTTACATTCCTTTTCTTACACCAAGTCTTGAAATTCAGTGTGTATTTTATACTCAAGTACATCTCAATTTGGGACTACCTGTATTTCAGGTGCTCCGTAACCACATGCGGCTAGTGGCTACCAAATTAGACAGTGTAAATTCCAGAATATCATACAAGTGCATTAAATCTAACCTGTCAAAACCTTAGGGGTTCTGATTTAACTCATTTAATTTATGGAAAATACCTGCCATGTAGCCTAATTGGCAAAGCTAGTCCTCATTGTCAAACCTATCAGCCACATCTGACTTACTATCTGACGGGAAAGTCTGACTTTATTTTAAAATTCAAATAGATATGTTAATGCTCTGTTAACCATCTCATTCCTGAAATTAAATTTTAAGAGAGATGGGAGACTAGATATGTGGATGGGTGGATGGATGGATGGATGGATGGATGGATAGATGGATGGATGGTTGGATGGGTAGATAGATAGATGATGATGATGAAGATGATAGATAGATGATAGATAGATAGATAGATAGATAGATAGATAGATAGATAGATAGATAGATGATAGAAAAATTAGATAAAAAGAGAAACAGAACTGAGTCTTTGCATGCATTTGCTACCTCCATGAAATAAAATGCTGCCACCTTCAACATTTCTCACAGAAGCTCCTTTGCTTGGCATTCACGGAATTCCTCTCTTTATTTGATGCCCCAGAGACTAGGTTCAAGATGAAGGAGGAAGATGGCTTTTTTTCAAGAAGTGGGAACAAAAGTGCCATAAAGGTGATGTGGGAAAAGAAAGGTGACAAAGCCCAGTGACCCACCTGAAAATGGATAACTTTTCAAAAAGCATGAAAGACATCGGGAAGATGGAAGCAGCTTTCTTCAGTGCACCCTGCCCATGAACATCTCGGAGTCTCCCAAAGGAATGTGTACTCGGCTTGGAGACTGCTGGGCAGAGTCAGTGCTCCAGAGTCCCTGAGTTATAACAGCTTCCCATGGAAGGACACAAGGACCATGGCCCCAGTCCAAGCTCTACTAACCGATTTAGGGCAGAGCATAAGGGCATGAGATCCAAAGACCAGATTTCAACTGAGTCACGCCCTAGAGATGTGAATGTGAATCTCTCCATCTCACTTTCCTTGTCTATGAAATGGGATGATCAAACACCTACCTTGCCTCACCTTTATAGAAGCAAGTTGGGTATCACACTGAGAGCGTGAGGCCTGGATTCTAGAAAGTGCTCCAGGACTGTTAGCTATCACTCACATCATCCTAGTCCCCATTGGAGATCAGCCCCCAGGGAACCTTGCAGAAGCCAAATGAGAGCTCTTCTGGACTTCACCATCTTGATAAAATCAGGTGTAAGAAAAAGTGACTTTCTTTATTCCCTTTTCCTTATAATTCAATTTCACTATTTGATAAATGAGGAAAATCAAGGCTTAGTTAGAGATGCAGAGTGAGAGAAGCAGTAACTAAGTACCTTTCAGACATCAGAGAATGTGCTAGAAGGATTGTGCATGCTGTGGCATTCTGCAGGACCTGTGGAAGGGGATGTCACTCCCCCTGTTTTGTAGATGGATAAACCGAGGCACAGAGAATTGTTACCCTGTGGTTATCTTCGCCGACATGGATTCAGGAGGCTGGGATGGGACATAATGAGTGTCACTCCTGTTCACTGCCCACCCCTGTTGCATTGGACCCGGGAGCTCACGAATCGCACTCATGAACATCATTTGCAAGCACGTACATTGCAACAACTCTGGCGGAGGTTCCTTTTCATAGATAAAAAGCCACGACTCAGGGAAGAAACGGGACCTGCACAGCTTTGCGCCCAGGTGGCAGTGCCTTGGCTTCCAATAAAGCGTGTGAGAGAAAACTCCACAGGTTTTCAGCACTCCTTACCCCATTCCCTGCCAGTTCCCCTTCCGCCAAGGCCCATCTGAGTTTGCATAGGCCCCCCAGACACCCCCAGCTCCCCAGCTCCTCTTCCTCCAGCCTCAGACCCCAGGTACTCTGGCCCCTGGCCAGAGCAGGTGTCCGGGAGGCTTCTGGGTGCAGTGGGGTGGCTAGGAGGTGGAAGATGCGACCTGCCATATCAATGTACAAGCCGACAGGCCAGGCCTGGGTCCTGCTTCAGGCTTCCTGCTGAAAATGAGGACATGCTTCCTGCTGATAATCACCAGCTGGTGTGGATTCACGGGGCCCAGGGCCCCACGACACAGTCCTGCTGGAAGCTGGTGCCGCCCAGGCACGAAGCTGGCGAGGATGGCAACTCAGACGGCCTCACTGAGGCCTCACAGAGAAGGAACCTCATCTGTTCAGTTTCTGCTCTGCAAACTGAGAAATAAAAAGCTGCAAGTATGCACCGCGCACGGAGAAGAAGAAAGACGTCCAACACTTGCCTGAGGCATAAGCACAGAGAGTATAAAATTATAATAAAGCCAAAATAACAACAACAGCCAAAATGATAGCACTCCCGTGTGTTAGCTCATTGCACATGAAAAAACCTGCCAGGACTTGTGTTTTTGCAAGCAAATGAAAACACCGAGTGCAGAGAGCCAAAGTCATGTGCAGGTATACAGCCGGTGCTGGCATAGGCAAGATTGCATCCAGGAGCTGTCCGGCTCCAAGGCTCGAAAGACCAATACCCCACCACGCTCGCTCGGAGCGCTCATGCCGTGCGGGGAAAGCAGGCTGGGCTTCCTGGGACGGAGCAGAAACAGCACGGCCCGGGCCGCTTGGGCTCCGTGGGGTGACTGCGGCGTGAGCAGCGCTCTGGCCGCTCTGTGCCCTGAGCCAGCCTGAGTCTGGGTCCCTTCTTCTGTATAAAGAGGGTTCCAGGGCAGCCCGGGTGACTCAGCGGCTGAACATTTGCCTTCAGCCCAGGGTGTGATCCTGGAGTCCCGGGATCGAGGCCCACGTCGGGCTCCCCTCTGCTTGCATCTTGGCCTCTCTCTCTGTCTCTCATGAATAAATAAATAAAATCTTTTTTTTTTTTTTTTAAAGAGGATTCTAGCTCCCCTCCACACTGAGCTCAGTGTCCCTCTTCTGACACGCTTCCCTGACCTTTGCGCCAGTGGGTCGGGGGTCCCACTGCTGGTCTGGCCGCACCCTGGGCTTTGCTCCGTCTTCCTGCCGATCCCACCACAACTGAATATACTTCTCTGTCCCACTCGGCAGTTCCTGGACTCTGGCCCACAGACATCATGCTGGAGTAATGTAAAGGGTTTCTCAACAGCGAAGCAAAGACGTTGTCAAGATATCCTCTGCTTTGGCTGGCCACCCCCCCTACCCCCCACCCCCGCCTGGGACCCTGCTCTCTTCAGTACCAACCGCAGCCTCCGCGGCCAGGCATGCCAGTCCCAAGGAAGCTTCCCTATCCTTCCTCCATCTCCATTCCGCTCTTCCTTATTTCCTGATCCTCCCTGCTTCCTAATCTTACCTTTCCTGCTGGCCTGAAGCATGTCCCAAAGTGTTACTTATTCATTCACGCATGCAGGCCTTTATGCATGCATATGCACACTCATGTGTATATAAAAAAAAAAAAAAAAGCAAAAAGCCCTCACTGTGCACCAGTCACTGCGCTGGGCTCTGGGGGCACAGCAGGCATCAGCAGGTGTGGTCCCTCACCCCACAGAACTTGCCCTCAGGTGGGAGAGAAAAACCCTAAATAGAGGGACATCACAGCCCTGGGAGGGGGCTGGGTCCTTCAGGAAGGTGCAGGCAGGGCCTGAGGATCAGGTGGGGACACTGGGCAGTACTATCAGGAGAGGCGGGAGGGGCAGCGGGCTGAGCCAGCAGCGAGGTGGTGCCGTCCAGACTCAGGCCCTAAGGGGCAGTGTGAGCTAGAGCGAGTGGCACCCCTGCTGGACTTCGGTCCTCTCATCTGCTAACAGACGAGGTGACGTCCAGCTCCCACATTGCTCCTCTGGCATCCGACTGCCTAATCGTAACTTCTAGCACAGGCAGGGGGCTTCATTAGAAGAGGAGCTACTGTTAGTTCTGACTCTTTGCAGGTGGTCTTGCCAAGAACCGTTCCCACTTTATCCTGCCCAAGCCTACAGCTGCTCCGGTTAAGCACTTTTTTTAAAAATCCCACTTCACAAAAGAGAGAGCAGAGGCTCACATGGGCCACATGGGGTGCTCAGGGTCTCTGAGTCATTAAGGGGCTGAGGGCTAGGATTGGACTTTGGATGTGTCCTAGCCAAAGCCCAGGCAGCTTCGCTCCCATCCTGCAACCAGGATGCTGGGTGTTCTCTGGCTGCAGGGGGCAGCTCACCCTCCACCTCCCCGAAAATGTGTGCGCCTTTGGGGTTTCCAGACTGGGCACATACTAGGGGCTCCAGAGCCAGAAGGATCTGGATCAGACCAAGCCCTGACTTCTCATGATCTACGCTCAAATCCTTAGACCAAGTGGGATTTTCTCACATTCCCAGGACACTCAGCTCGAGGGACCCCACGCTTACGTCCCACTCTTATTTACGTTCTGCTTCCCCAAACTGGAATAGCTTTGGTCTGAGGCCTTTCATTGATGTTCCTTACAGAGGAAGATAATCAGGGAAGATTGGGACACCTCTAGGCCTAGAATGTTTCTTGAAAAGAAAAAGAAAAAAGGCCCTTTAGCCACATCAACTTTTGTCAATACTGGAGGCCACATAAGGTGAAAAATGTAGATATTATTGTGAGATCACACTGGGGACATTTGTACCTGGAACAGAAAATGAGCTTATTCATCACATCTACTTTGGTTCTTTTTATGGCTCAGAGCCAATTCCAAAGTGGCAGCATTCTGAGTAGGGAGGAGACTTGGCCAAGGTCACATAGTTAAAGGGACTAGGGGTCTCAGTCATGTCCTGTCCCAACCACCTGAGGTTCCTTTGCTCCATGGCTCCTTCCTCCCTTCACTTCTTCCATAAATATTTATGGAGCCTTTCTTGCATGGTTCCTGCCCCTGTGACAGTGGCGGTCAAATTGTCATTGCTCTCAGTGGCCTCTTGACCAAGGGTGGAATGAAGGTATATTTCAATGCTATTTGCCCTCTGTCCATTTGATACAAAATACTCCTTGGCTCCTGGGCCTTTAGAGAACCGTAATGTCAACATGTCCTCTGCATGTCCCTGGGGAAAAGAAGAGCTTCCCCTGACCATAACAGGACGACTCAAAGGCAACACCCAAGTACTAAGGAGACAGCCCAAGGGAGCAAAGGTGAACAGATCCTAGGTCTGGCTTTATAGACAAGAAGTTTCCAAGCCCAGTACTCTTTGCCAAGTGCTGCCTTGCTCATGCTCCAGGGACAAAAGTCTTCCCATATCACATTGAACTATTCTTCTAAGCACTTGCTCTTTCTTGCTGTTGGAGAGTTTTCCATAACCAGAGTCATAACAGCTAACATTTATTTCCATAACAAGAGTGGTCACCCTGTGTGTGTTTGTTTTAAGAACAAAACAAAACAAAACAAAAAACCTCATTTCAAATAGTTCACAAGTCACCTCTATAAGGTTCAATTGACATCATCATCATCATCGTCATCGTCATTGTTACTTGTCCTGTTCCCATACCTACTACTCCTGTTTCTATCACCTGAAAAGAGTGGAGAGGTCCCCGCAAATATTGGTACAGAAGAAGCCTGGGACTCTCCCCACGGCATCGCCTCCCTGTGGTCACCCATTCTCGACACCCAGTTATCCCAGCACGCTATCCTGGGTTTCTCTGTAATGTGATTAATCAGCCATATTGATTTGTTTCCTCCAAATGACATTTCCTTAGAGTGTGACACATCTCATCAACATTTGCACTGGTCCGAGAATCAATAACCCTGGCGATGTCCAGGAAATGCGAGGATTAGAC
The DNA here is from genome assembly GCF_048164855.1 of Canis lupus baileyi. NCBI lineage: Eukaryota > Metazoa > Chordata > Mammalia > Carnivora > Canidae > Canis > Canis lupus. Next base: position 31,979,964 of record NC_132851.1, on the reverse strand, counting down.
AGACAAGAAAGGGAATATGTTGCATCTGTATCAAGTGTCTCGGGGTATGCTGGATCATGTGGTGGCCATCTGGAGAAAAAGAAAGGCAACTTCCCAATAGAGCAATGCTTATTTTATTTCTGCACTAATTATTTAAGCAGAGAAGGAAGTGAATACGTGCTACATGCCCAGCACATTGTGGCAGATTCATAACATCATGGAGATGCTGTGGCGAATAGTGGTGAACCCTATGGGTGTCGCCAGCACCCAATTGACATCATCTGTTTCTCCCTCTTCAGCCTCTGTAGCTTCAGATTTAGACACAAGCACACCTTGGCCTGGCCGTTGAGGAGTTCACAAAAACGTTCTGTGCATTTTAGCAAAAGGATTCAAGTTTTTGTAGTTTCCCTTAAACAACTGGCTGTTAGTATATTATCCTTGGTGAGAGAGGAAAAGAAGGAGGAGGTGGACAGATACCAGGAACAATGGAAATGCAGAGCTCAAGTCCAGCAGGTTCAACTGGAGATGAAGACAGAGCCACTCTGAAATTAAACCATGACTGAAGACGGTAAGATTTTGATTTTAATTTTTTTAAGGTTTTATTTATGTATTCATGAGAGACATGGAGAGAGAGGCAGAGACATAGGCAGAGGGAGAAGTAGGTTCCCTGTGGGGAACCCCTTGTGGGACTCGATCCCAGGATCCAGAATCATGACCTAAGCCAAAGGCAGACACCCAACCACTGAGCCACCCAGGTGCCCTGAAGATTTTGATTTAAAAACATCTAATCATACACTTTTTTTTGAGAGAGAGAAAGAGATTGAGAGAGGCAGAGCTTGAAGGGCAGAGGGAGGGGAGATAATCTCAAGCAGATGCTGCATCTAGCACGGAGCCCGACACGGGGCTGGATACCATGACCCTGAGATCATGACCTGAGCCTAAACCAAAATTGGGCACTCAACCAACTGAGCCGTCTAGGTCCACCTCTAACCATGCACTTTTCAGAATATACCATCATTCAAAAGCCATTGGGTCTGTCCGTCATTCCTGTGTTAGATCCTAGGACTTATGACACCTTTCTCAAGGCTCTTCCCAGCAGGATGGCTCAGTGACAAGGGATCCTGGATCAGTGGCCCTCCAAGCACTGATTTCTCCACCTGTGAAGTCAGAGAGCTAATTCACTTTAGCCGTGCTCCTGACTGCATGAGGACCAAGTGAAATATGCAGTAGGGCAGCACTTAGGAAACCCTCAAGATCCTTTGCGACCCAAATGGCTATCTTTCTTTCCTCCCATTCCTAGAGGGACTGACAGAGGTACAAAGACTCGTCTTTGGTAAAGCTAAAGATTATCTTTTTGGTAAACACTTCGTTTCCTTAATTCATTCTTGGCCCCTCTTGACTACTAGTGGACCGTTACAGCAGGGATAGGGACGGAGGGCCTTTGGTGTTGGAACATCAGGACCCCTGCTTCTCTCCACTAGGAGTTGCTGTGTGACCCCAAGTAAGTGCTCCCTCTCTGGGTTACAGGTTCCTCACTGCTACAGTCAGGATGATCTTGATCAAGTGAATGTGACTCCTTTCTACAATTCGGGGTACCAACGTTTCATTCATCAATAAGGGTGATATCAAAATTTACTCTTAGCATCCTTTTTGCTGACATGGAAACAAAAACTTCTTGTAGACCAAAGGTCAGACACTGAACTGACAGGAAGCCCCAGCTGGTCTTGTCATGGAGTGAGTCCAGGGACACCAGGAATGTTGGCTTTGACCTGGGACATTGGACCAGACTCAGTGCTGATGCCCTTGCAATGCCCTGTCTGCAACTCCATCTGTTCACTTAGGGTCCCTCATCCATTCATAGCATCAGATAGGAGATGTGCTGCCTACTAACAGAAATCTGACCACAGTGGTGAAAACAAATAGGATTTCTGTCTCTCCCAACACCAGAAGCCCAGTGGTAGGCAGCAGAGGCCAGGATGAGCTCTCGGTGAGGCCAGCGGGGACCCAGTCTCCTCCATGAGTGCCCTGCTGTCCCAGCGTGCTGGCTCTTCTCCTTGTACTGGGGGTCTCGTGGATGCAAGATGACAGCTGCAGGTGCACTGCAGGCAAATGTCAGCAACACTGGCAGAGAGGCAAGGGCAGAGCAGAGGGGCAAATTTCCTCTTCCTCAAATTCTTTTATGAGTGAATCAAACTTTTACTATCTCATGTCAATATTCACCACCTCTCTTGAAATGTTTTATTTTTCCTCCTCTTAAGGTTTTGCTCTTTTTACCTGGGAATGCAACCTTTCCCAGCAGCTTCGCTGACATCTGACTGGTGAGAGCTGTGTTGCCTGGTCCCTCCTAGCTTTACAGGAAGCTGGGAAAAAGAGTTAACTTTCCAGCCTGTACAAGAGAAGGCACGTGGAAAGGTGGTTGGAATGGTGGCATGTGTGCCAGACTGCGGCGTCTGCCCCTCCTACATTCAATAAACAGGGGGCTGATGGCTTCTGATGGCCCAGGCCCTGGGCTGGGGACCCCGGGAGCTTTCAGGCAAGAGAGGCACAAACAAACAGGTAAAACACAAGGCACCCGATTAGTTCCAAGTGGGAAAGCAGTATAGACGTGGCTGTGGAAGACAGTCAAGTGGGGTTTGAGAACGCAATGGGCAGAGCTCAAGTCTCTAAGTGGGACTGGGAGGGAGTAAGAGCCATACCAGCGTCCCAAAGCCAGGGCAGCACCCAGCCAGGGAGCAAAGACCCGATTTCTTATCCTTTGGTGCTGGCGGTACCAAGGCATGGTAGTGCCTAAGGCAGCGCTCATAATGCCTTCCTGAAAGCACTGACATTTTATTCCTTCTGACCATAAAAGCAGAACATGATCTTTATTAAACACCTTTTAAAATGCAAAGAAAGAAGAAAATAAAAGAAGGAGGAGGAGGAGGAGGAGGAGGAGGAGGAAATAAAAATCACCTTGTCTTCAATACTACTACTTTGGTGTCTTTCCTTCCAGCTTTCATTTCACATCATAAAATAGTTCTTTGTGGTTACAAGGGTCAGATCTCAAAACCAAATGCCCCGAGGGCTCCAGGGATGGAGGACGGACGTGCAAGCCCTCCTGGCCCTGCAGTGCCAAGGCCCCGGCTCCTCTTTCCCTAGCTCAGCATCGCCAGCCTTCTGTGCCTGCTTCTCAGACACTGGATTGGCAAGCCACATACATACATCTGAGGTCCCAGACGAAGAGACCCTCATCCGCAGATCTTTCCAGAAGTTTCTGATGGATTGGACTTGGGACACATCTGTCAGGGGAATCTTTGCAGGATCACCATGAAATGGGGAACTGCAGGTCACCACCACCCCCGAAGAAGAGTATCAGATGCTCTTTAAAATGAGGATTAAATTAAATATAGGGTAATGTTTGAGGTGTGAACGAATGAGTCTATGAATGAGTTCAGTTCACCCACATTAAGCTTTAGCCTCTGATGAACTCATCACAGAGCACAGCAGTCTGTGTCTTTTACAGAATAAAGAACTGAGCCCAGAGAATTGAAATGACTAGACCCAACTGTTTCTGAACCTGATCCCTTGGTTCATTCTGCTGACCATAATCAAAATAAATTAACACGTGAGGGTCACAGAAGAGAGGGGGGCGTGGAGAAAGCACTGGGAAGGAATAGACGTTTGTAGTTGTTCATTGTTATGATCTGTGATAGCAGGTGTGGATGGACTTCCGGCCTATTTTGTTCAAGCAGATGCAGAGTCCTCATGAAGGGTCACACCGCTAGCGGACCTCAGGTCCTAGGTACAGGCTCTTCTACAGAAGCCTGGCATTTCAGCCCCTCCACTCACCTGGCACAAGTAAGAGTATCTCTGCCTACTTAGGAGGGCAGCTCATAAATTTATTTCAAACCTATTTAAGTTTCACTATAGAAACAAAAGAGCTTCACACGTAGGTAATTCAGATTCCCCTCCAGGAAAGGTCTGGGCAGATGGAAGCCCAGTAACAGAATTCAATCCTCAAATCACCAAGAGTTTTTTTAAAAAGTAATTTGTACCTTCTAAAAATATAGGCAATGCATGTTCATTGCAGAATTTTTGCAAGATACATAAAAATATGGAAAAGGAAATAAATACCAGGTACAACTCCCCCTCCCAGAGACACCCGCTATAACATTCCATATCATGTCCTTAATGTTTATTTTATTTTTTCCTGTGCATATGTCAATACTTTTAAATTTCCTCTTCCTCAAATTCCTTTATGAGTGAATCAAACTTTTACTATCTCATGTAAATATTCACCACCTCTCCTGAAATGTTTTATTTTTCACTCCTGTGAGGTACCGAGCACATCCGGGAAGCATCCTTTGATACATGGATACAGAGAGCTCCATAATTCCAAATGAAATTTTCTGTGCGGGGTCCATTATTTTTTCATATGGCTTTGAGACCTAAAATATAGACTTTTCACAGTTTTTCCCCCTTATTTAATGAGGAATTCTGAAAGGCAGATGGTGAAGAATGGGAGTGCCCGACCTGGGCATTAATGCAGGCTAGCTAACCTGGTCCAGCTTGTTCTGACACTTTGTTCTGACAGCACAGCACATAGGGGGTGTCAGAGCTGGAAATAGTGTGGAAATAAATGATCTACTTTACTATATGGGGGAAACGAAGTCCCCAGGGGGTATGCACACAGCTCATTTTAACACACATCTCAGTGTACTGTAATTTCTGGTTTGTACATCTATTTCTTGCATTAGACAGAGATCCAGGGAGCAGGACCAAAACCTCATCAATCATGAGATCCCCAGGGCTTATACAATGCCAGGTACATAGAAGCTGCCCAAGAAATGTTTGCTGAACTCAACTCAGAGCCTAGAAGATTTACATCAGGTATTTGATACCCTAGGGGACTGAAGTAGGGGCTCATGTGGTTCAGGAAATGTCTGCTAACTCTGGGAAATGAACTAGGGGTGGTGGAAGGGGAGGAGGGTGGGGGGTGGGGGTGAATGGGTGACGGGCACTGAGGGGGGCACTTGACGGGATGAGCACTGGGTGTTATTCTGTATGTTGGTAAATTGAACACCAATAAAAAATAAATTTATTTTAAAAAAAGGAAATGTGTGATGAATGAATGAAAAAAATGGAGGGGGAGAGGGAGGGAAGGAGAAAGAGAGAAAGAAGGAAAGAAAAACTTAACAAGCCATGTCTATCTATGGAAAGAGCATGGAGCATCAAGGTCAGAAGCCCTGATTTATGCTATGGCTCTTCATTCCCACCTGTGACCCCTGAGCTTTGGTTTTCCTTTGCCCTTTCTCAAGGATCCGAACTGAGGCTCCTGGCACAGAGCTGCACTCACATTGTACACGTTGTCGAAGAATGACCAGCTGAACAGCACCCTGCAGTAGAGGCTGTTGCCCAACCTTTCCTATAAGGCTAAAACAGAAAAGATCTTCTTGATCCCACCTACCAGACTGGCAACCCTAGAGAATCAGAGCCCCATGTCATAGACCACAAGCTCTTCAACCCTGAGGCAATCAGAGAGTCACTGCCTCCCCGGTCTTCTCATTCCACTCCAACCCCCATGATCCAAATATAAATTTTGCCATGTTGCTGTCATAACTGACAGCCTTTAGAAGCAAGGGAAGGTCCCTTGGTGAGCCATACAGGACCTTTCAGGAGCCAGTATAAACCCCCTTCTAACCTCATCAGCCACCACCTTCTATCATTCTCCTGCACTCCAAGAAAACTCAACTCTCCAAGGGCAGAACCTCTAATGTCCCACCTATGATGTTCCATGCACTTGGCACCCTGGTAAACTACTACCTTGACAGGCTCATTCTCCCTCAAAGACTACAGAGTGGCTCCCACCATGTCCCACTGTCATTCCACTAGCGTTCCTTCCAGACTCCATTGAAAAGGCCCCAACTCTATGGGGATTTTCTTTTTTTTTAATTTAAATTTATTTTTTATTGGTGTTCAATTTGCCAACATATAGAATAATACCCAGTGCTCATCCCGTCAAGTGTCCACCTCAGTGCCCATCACCCAGTCACCCCCACCCCCTGCCCACCTCCCCTTCCACTACCCCTAGTTCATTTCCCAGAGTTAGGAGTCTTTATGTCCTGTCTCCCTTTCTGATATTTCCCACTCTCTATGGGGATTTTAGAAAATGTCATCATCTGCTTGACCCAGAGAGTCAGGCACAAAGTTTCCATGATATTTATGTCATGTGGCTAATGCTAGGATGTCTGTCTGCCTCACCCTCCCAAATTGTAATCTCATTGAAAACAAGGATTGAGCTTTATCCCACTTCCCAACCACTGTGCTCTGCATGTGGCCCAACAGAAAAAGTGGAGACGGTCGGCATAGTGCAGTATACCCCTGCCTGAAGACACTTTGCTCAGGCACTTTTGGGTAGCATGGATTTATTAGCTGGTTCTCCCAAGACAGGCAGTAAAATGTTGAAGGCATCATTCAGTGTCAGGTTAATCAATTCATATCTACCACCTAGAGGCTCCCTTTACACAGGGTTTTATAAAGACATCAAAAGGTGAGTTGAGATTGAATTAGCTGTACCAAAAAATAAAGCATACATAGTTAACTTGAATCTTGTAGCATAATTTAGCACGTAATGTCTTTTGCAATTTTATTTTTCTTCACCCAAATCTCTTCTCATTAGGGAGGTGGTGACACCATTAGTCAGGTACAACTGTAGAAACTGTTCAGTCTCTCTCTAGTCTGGCTTCTTTTTCTCTTTTTACCTTTCTGATTCTCTGCTATTTTTTGTGCTTTTATATACCCCAAAGATCCTCGAAGGACTAGTTGATTTCTTCATATAAGGGGCGACATGTACGTGGCAGAGATAGCTGTTTCTGTTTGTTCACAATGGCTCAATATTTAGAAATTTAAGTGCAGCGGGGTCCATTAATCAAGCTGTTACACTTACGGTTACCACTACTGTTCTTAATTGGCCACTGTACTAACCTGTGCAATGTTATAGCCCAAGGAAGAACATTCTCTTCCAATGCCTGCAGTTTAAGGAAGAGGATAATGAGGTGGAATCTGGGCATGGTGTGTGTGAAAAGATTTTGAAGGTTCTATGGGGAGATTTTTATGGATAATTGAAAAAGCAGTCAAAGATTCATTCCTTCATTTCCTCAATCATATAGTAAACATGTCTGGAGTACAAATGAGGTTTCAGAAACAAGCAGTTATCAGATATTTAGAGGAACAAATTACCAACTAGTATTCTAGCTGGTGGCACCAAAGTGGAGAGCTCTGTCTAGATCTACCCACGTGAGACCCTGCTTCCTTACTTCTCCTCCACACCCAAAGGACAAAGCCTGGGTTGACATCCATTTCACTCTAGAAATGGATCCTGGGTCTGAGATTCACCAGGAGCAGACCTTTCAGAGGCACCAGGGTGGGCTGTGAGAGAAGGAGGCATCCATTATGCACTATCTGGGAAACTCTCTAGAACATTCCCACCCTCATCTGGCAGGGCCTTTGGGATGGCTGACAAGACGGTGCATGTCAGACAAGAAAGAGATGAGTTAATTCATTCATTTTGAGTTTATCTTTGTGTATGGGGTAAGGGAATGGTCCAGTTTCATTCTTCTGCATGTGGCTGTCCAATTTTCCCAGCACCATTTATTGAAGAGACTGTCCTTTTTCCAGTGGATAGTCTTTCCTCCTTTGGCACTTGATGGGATGAGCACTGGGTGTTATACTACATGTTGGTAAATTGAACTCCAATAAAAAAAATTAAAAATAAAAAAAAAATAAAGAGAAAGAGATGAGTTCAAACGCTGAGGGCTAGGGTGTCTGGGTGGCTCAGTTGGTTAAACATCCGACTCTTGATTTCGATTCAGGTCATGATCTCAGTGTCATGGGATGGAACCCTTGTGATGGGCTCTGTACTGGGCATGAAGTCTGCTTGAGATTCTCTCTATCTCTCTCTATCTTTCTCTCTTCCCTCTACCCCACTCATGCACATGGGCACTCTCTCTTTCCAAATAAACAAATAAAAATGCTGAGAGCCAATTGGCTTGGGATAAACTGACTGGAAGAGACTCATGGAGAATGTCATATGCCCAAGAAGTGGGAAAAGCTTCTCAGACTTCAGTCAGAGCCACACAGTAAGATAATAATGGCCACCATTGTTGAGTGCTGAGTGCGAGCTCTACACTCTTCTCACATAGACACCGTTGAATCCATACAACTACCATCCTCATTTTTAGAAGGTTGTGTTAGTTAGGAATATGTTCAAAGGCAAATAGTAGAAAACTAGGCTAATGGTGGCTTGAAAATATAGAGGTTTGGAGGCACCTGGGAGGTGCAATTTGTTGAACGTCCAACTCTTTGTTTTGACTTTGGTGTGATCTCAGGTTCATGGGATGGAGCCCCACATCAAGCTCCATGTCAGTGCAAAGTGTGCTTGAGTATCTCTCCCTCTCCCTCTGCCCTTCCCCCTCCTAGTGCTCTCTCTTTCTCTCTCTTTTTTTCTCTCTCTAAAATAAAGAAATAAATCTTTTTTAAAAATAGGTTTGTTTGTTTGTTTGTTTGTTTTCAGGGGCTGGGCATGAGAGGCCTGGAGGTAGAGAGCTTCCTGGCCATGATAGGAGAGACCAAAACTCTTGCTAGTTGTTTTCTCTGCCATTCTCACCAGTTGCTTCATGCTTACAAAATGGCTGCTGTCAGTCCAGCTATTGCATCCATTACCAAAGAGCCCTTCCATCTGAAAGGGAGGTTAGAAAAAGGGGAACACCAAGTATGATTAATAGAATGATCATAATTAGTTTCAGTCAATCATGATTCAGTGCCTGAGGCTGGGTACCTTGCCACGCCGAACAAAATCAAAGTTTGATAAGCAGAGAGAAAGGAAATGGATACCGAAGGGGAGCTCACATCACCGTATTGGGAAGGTTGAGCTCTGTTCGGTTCTGTGGTGCGTGTCTGCAGGCTCACTCCACTACTTGCTAGCTATGGGAGCTCCCACACTCACATGAGTCTCGGGTTTCTCATCTGCAATATAGGGAGACAGCAATGCTAATTTCTGTTTAAGTATGACCAGATGGAGGACATGTGACATTTCTTAGTAAACAATTAATTGACATGAATGTTCTAGAAATTGCATGTCTCTCTATGTACAAATGCTCTCATCTCTGCTTTCTTGGCTTTGAATTCCCTTTCCTTCACTTGTTACCACATCAACCAGAACATTCCATTGGGAGAGACTGTTCTTACTTCTAACACCCATTGCACCCTACATGGTAATCATGAAGCTAGAGGAAGGAGCATCTATGTACCTCTCTCCCCTCCTCAACTGGAGTACATAGATAATATTTGGATAGTTTAGAGTAAAAATCACCAAACATCTCTGATTTTTGACTTCTTTCACTTCTAAAGACAGGAATGAGTCCTTCGCCAAATATTTGTACAAATTATTTGATTTTTGCTGACTTATGAAAATGTATCTCCTAAGAACACATGTAATGCTTCCCTTTGTTTATTTTGGGGTCATCCTACAAATCTAGGGTAGGGGCCACTGAGGCATGGCTGAGAGCAAAGCGGCCTGTGCCCTGCCCAGGCACCGTTGTGTGGCTGGGCCTGAGGATCTGAAAGGGTCCTGGCTGTGCTTTCTTCCACAGCCTCAGACCCCCTGGTGACACACAACCACACAGTCCCCAAGGGAAGGAAAATAATGAAAGCAAGACAGAGCCCCCCCCCAAAAAAAGTAGAGTCATTTATGTATTTCTGTGCCCCTTCTTTCTTATAAAGCTCCAAGGTTGTCAAAATGGAAGGTGAGCATAAACTTTTGTTTCATAGAAGTGGCTGTGTGCAGAATAAATCTATCCATCCTGCCCTTACTCCAATCCCACCACACAAAGAAGGATTCCTGATTGGCCCAACAGAAAGGGATTTACTTATGGTATAAAGCACAATGGGGAAGGGTCATGATTCTAGGGTCTGGTAGGATCCAGGAGAGAAGCACAGGGTGGGAGGCAAAAGGCTGGGTTTCATGGTCTGTGCTACTAACTGGACGTATGACCATGAATGACACAGACTCACTGAGACTCAGTTGTCCCATCTGCAAAAGGGGCTCATTTGAGGCATTGAGCCCATCATCCTTACTCTAGTTCACTGAGTCTACAACAGGCTTTAAAGAAAACAAGCAGTTTAATGCCTCTGAAAATAGGTTAAGTCTTAAAATCCCTGGTCTCAGATAGATTAAAATATGATCTGAAAGAAGCTGTGCCCCAGATAATCAGGTAGGTAGAGCCCCCTGTCCTAGAGCTTCTGAGCTGCTGGGGAGCTGATTTTTAAACCTCAGAAGGCAGAAGGTAGCTCCCCTGAAAAAATTCCTATAAAAGCCTATTGGGGAAAAATTATAAAAAGGAATAAACAGTGGACAAGCCCAACATTCTGTAGGAAGGCACCAAGACAGGCTTTCTGGTGGAATAATCCTGAGGTCAGAGGCCTGGCTGGTAGGCAGGCCAGGACTGGCATGAGGCAGGAGTGAGAGGCCTAGGGGAGAAAACAGGAAGGGGCACAGTTGCATCTGAGTTTGAAAGCCTTCATTCATTCATTCATTCTTAAAGATTTATTTGTTTGAGAAAGACAGAGAGTATGAGCCGGAGGAGGGGGAAGGAGAAGCAGACTCCTTGCTGAGCAGGGAGCCCAGCGCAAGGCTTGATCTCAGGACCCCGAGATCATGACCTGAGCTGAAGGCACTTAACTGACTGAGCCACCCAGGTGCCCCGACTTTGAAAGTCTTCTTACACTTGGTAGCCTGAGTCTTAACCCAGCCCTGGTTATAACGTGACCCTTCTGGGGCCCACCATCTGCAGATCTTAGGTAGCTCCTTCAGGGCCTCAGTTTCCTGTAAAATGAGGAGGTGGGCCTCTAGGTAACTCCAAAGGTCCCTATTTAACACTAATTTTTTTCCATGTGACTCTGCATCTTCGCCACTAGACAGGAGGCCCCCCAGGGAGCCTGTGCTGTCTCAGCCCTCTACCTCCGCCATCGGGAACACTTAGTGGTGCCCAGTAGGTACTATTTATGCCTTCTGCTGAGTAATCCCAGCAATGACTAGACAGTTTTGTTACTGTCAGTGTTGCCAGCAGTAGCTCTGAGCTGGCTTTAGACCCAAAGAGACCTGAGCTCAAATGTCAGCTCCATAACCACCAGCTGGAAACTTAAAGTAAATTACTAAATTTCTCTGTATGCTTTAATGTCCTCATCTGCAAAGTGGGGGGGAAATGCCAAGACCCTACCTACACTGACAGGAACCTCACAGAGGCCAGTGGTCCTTCTGGAAAGAGCAGATGTCACTTTCCTAGAAGGCCCTGTGGGAGTTCTGGAAACGAATCCCATGGCATGCTCACATCATGTGTTCATCACTGAACCTGTCCCTTGGCTGGGAAAATAGGACATGCAGCATGATGAGGATTTTGTGCTGACTCCTCCTAGAACCCATGTAATTTACAGGAGCAGAGAATGGGGGTGGTCCTCAAAGAAATTAGTGCTACAGCCCACAGGAGAGGGACGATTATGGACCAGCAGGAAAGCACCCATGCTGTAGAGCGTGCATTCTCCTCTGTCACAGCCTTTTCAGCTGGACATAGGCAGCGAGGGGCTGGGAAGAGGCTGTGTCCATGAGATAGCAGGAAGCCAATGCTTGCAAGAGAGGTCTGAAGGCACTGGGCATGCCCCACCTGAATTCAGGACATCAAGTAATATCTCTTCTGAAAATCCATTGTCTCTAATTTTTTCTTAATGTTTTGCATCTTTAATCATTGCCTAGAAAAACAGCTAGCTTGATAGAAGGATGTTTTGGATAATAGCTACTATTATGAAAACAAAAAGGCAAAACACAAAAAGCTTAACTGTGTTCATTATCTATTGCTATGTAATAAGATCACCGCAAACTGATCAGCTTAACGCAGCACATCCTTATTCTTTCACGGCATCTGCAGATCAGGAGTCCAGATGCAGCTTACCTGGATCCTTTGTCAACAAGGGGTTGGTCAAGACTGTGTTCTCATCTGGAGACCAAACTGGGGAAGGACCAACATCCAAGCTCACATGGTTATTGGCTTTAGGCTCTTGGCAGCGGTGGGACACAGCCCTCAGTTTCTCCCTAGCTGTCAGCTGGAACCCAAGACCACCCTCAGATGCCCTCAGTTCCTTGCCACGTGGGCATCCCATAGAGCTGCTGCTTCATCAAGCCAGTGAGAGGGAGACTCCAGCAGGACAGGAGCTAAAATCTTGTGTCATGTAATCACATGCATCCTGTCACCTTTCCATCATTCGAAGGAAGCCATGGGTCCCAGCCACCCTGGGAGTGAAAAATCAGCAGGCAGGGGTCCCAGGGGCCACTCTAAAATCTGCCCACTACATTAGCCAGCCACCATGTCAGACTTTAGGAACAGCAAGTGTAAGATTGAATTTCCTGGTTAGTAAAAGATTGAACTGGGTTTTCAGACAAGATCTGCACCAAATATATGTACAAAACTGCCAGGTCCTTCTCTACCACTTACTAGCTTTTTGACCTTGAGCAAGTTACTCACTTTGTCTGAGATTCAGTTTCTGCATCTGTAAACTGAGGGGGAATAGAAGTACCTTGTTTGTAGAGTTGCAAGAATGAAATGAGTTAATGAAAATTGTTTTGTGAGTCCAAGCATGGATTCAGTGCTCAGGAATAATCAGCATTCACATGTGTACACACACACACACACACGCATGCACACAAAATGTGTGTGTATCTGAATGAGGTGCTGAATTTTTCTTATGTTGGACCCCTTCAAATGCAATATGAATGCCCTACTTTACAGATGAGGAGACAGACACCTGAAGCTGTTGTGAGACCAACTCAAGCTCTCAGAGCTAGTGAGTAGCTGAAGTAGTTTGGAGAATCTTCCAGGCATACCCCAAACTAGAACCTACCTGAGTGATCATCTCACCCTAAAAATCCCCCATAGCTCACTTTCACAAGGTCTCCCATGGGAATATAATGACCAGGAGGCAGAACTCCAAAAGCTGCTTGCTTTTATTTGATTTACATTTTGGGCTTCTGCATAATACTTTGTTTTGGGGAGATTTGTCAGAAGCTGAAAAAGATTGAGCAAACAAATAATTAAAGGAATCAATACTGAACTGCCAAGCCACTGGCCTCTCCCATCCTTCTCGCCTCACAGAAGAGGAGAGTGAGATTCAGAGAAGGCCTGGGTCTCAGTGTTGGCTTCGTGCTTGATGTCAAGAACCGTAGCAGGAGCTGCTGCTCCCAGCTGCCATCTCTCAAAAGCCCACCCTTTCTCTCTGCCCATGAAGTTCCACAGAATATTTTACCCAGAGTCTGACTTGGAGAAATTAAGCCATTTTAAAACACATAATTGACTGGGCTGCCTGTAACCCTGTCCGAAACAACCATGAACACAACTGGAAATACCAAACTAATGACATCCCAAGCGGGCATAACTCTAGGAGTGGATGTGTGTCATTTTGATCATGGGCTGCATTCCTAAGCAGTGGAATGCTAATAAAATATGTGCAATAAATTGCATTTTAAAAGCATCATGGGAGACTGAGATTGCTCTTTTAAGAAACCCTATAAGGAATAGTTTGATAGAGCAAGAAGAAAAAAAAAAAGCCTTTAACAATGGAATAAAAATCACTCATTTGAGTCTTATAAATCCAGACTGGGTATATGGGGTTTCCTTCGAGCATATTGCTTTTTATGTATGTAGCATATGCTTGAACATTCACAGATAAATCAGCTGGGTAAGTATGGCTGGAAAGCAACAGCTCCACCTACTATTAGTTTCCTCTCACCTAAGTGCTCCCCACCCCTGCCCCCATACAGCTACTTCCACCCTTGAAACATCCAAGCAAGTGGGGTCACGGAGATTTGGAGAAAGGAGACTAGATCAGCTAGCAGGAGACCTGAGTTCAAACCCTTGGATTTTTAAGCAGCCATCTCACCACTTCTCCGAGACTCAGTTTCTTCATCTGTCAAGTGGAAATATTATTTGCCCAGCTGAATTTCGAAGACAATTTTGAGGATCAAAACAGATGACAAATACAAAAACGTTGATCAAAAGGCAATGAGCCAAGAGGAGGGAAGAGCAGAGCTCTGGGTGAGACTGCCCTCTCTTCCCTCATCCCAGGCTCAGCCACCATCACATTTTACAGATTCCTCTGGGATGAATTCTCTCTCCCCACCCCATGCCATGGCCTACCTAGGCCCACCTCACCTTTCACCTGTACTAGTCAAACAGGCTCCTTCCTGGTGTCACAGCATCAAAGTGGATCTCCCTCCAACCCATTCTCCACATTGTAGTTAGTATTCATTTTTAAAAAGCAACTCTTAGTGGCTCTGCATAAAGCTCAGGAGAGCCTTCAGGATTTAGCTTGCCCATCCTCTCTTAGCTTCTGTATCATACTTTATATAGCAGCCATACTCAACTCTTGGGGTTCACCCGATACAAGATGCTATTTCTCAAGCATCTTGAGAAATGGCACCTGCCTGCGCTGTTCTTGCCACTGGTGGTGACTGATGCCTGTATACATCAGTCAGGGTGAGTGAGGTTTCGCTGCAGCAACAAACATCCCCTAAGTCTCGTTCTGCATAATTACAGTTATCTCAGGAAGCGGGGTGGGGAACACCTGCTCATTGTCATCAGTCTGCAGCCTAAACTTGTGCTTCCACAAGCATAGCAGCAGGAAGAGTGCATGCAGACCTTGTGTTGTCTCCTGAAACTTTCCATTCAGCTTACATCCCATTGGCCAAAGGAAGTCTGGGAATGCAGCCAGAGAGCAGAGATCCAGCAATATTTGAATGAACAACTATAATAATTTCCACACCTTATTTATCTCTGTCTTCCTGGTAAACAAACATGAATATTTAGGTTCCTCTTACTTGCCTTCTCCCCCAAGAACCCTTCCTTATTCATGCTTCCATCATGGGCAGCCCTACACCTGCTCTTGCTCTCCTTTAATGACCCCCAGAGTGACCCTCAGCTCGCTTGTGCCACACCAGATGCTGGACAAAGGGAAGGCTGGCACAGACCTCCCAGAACAGGCCCTGGGTCCCCAGCTACACTGACTCCTATGACTGCCCACTGCTCCCTCCTCCCTGCCCTGGTTAACCCTGAGGGCCTGAGCTCAGCCTCCAGGACTTGAGCTACTAAGCTGACCCTTTGGCCCTACTCCACGCAGAGGACCTGTCCTCGTCACCATGAGACAATTAGCAGCTACCATGGGTGAAAGACAAAATAAGGATCAAAAGCTGTGTGATCACACTGACTTGTTGTGTGGCTAGCTAACAGGTCACTTGCCCCATAGAACCTCAATTTCCTCTTTGCAAACAAACAAACAAACAAACAAACAAACAAAAATATTTCTTTGGCTGGAGGATTAAATAAGATCATGTATAGAAAGCACTAGGTCAGTATCTGACATGTAGCAGAACCTAATACATGAGAGGTGCCATAAGCTGTCACCACAACATCCTCCTGCTTCGTGTATGGGGGCAGTGATGGTTGAGAAAAGTATTCCTCAGGGGGGCCCATGGACCACCACTCACCCCCAACTCTGCAACAAGATAGGGGATCTGTAGATCCCCTAGTCCTTTCCCTCTGCCTGCCCCTTCCGGGGCACAGCTGGGATGCATGCAGTAGGTGCTTAGCACTAACTGAGGGTCCTCCTCAGAATGCAGACCTAAAGGAAGTGATGGAGATGCAGCGGGTCCAAGCAGGGCTGAGAGCATTTCCTCCGCCTGCCACCCAGGGATGGAGGAGGGATCTGGGCTCCTGGCCCTTCCCCTGAACTTGTCTTCCCTTTGGCCTGCTTCCTCCACAGCATCTGGCTTCCATCACTGGACAGATGACACTTGGGCCCTAGGTTCCTTGACCTCCCAAGGACACTGAGCATCAATTGGACTTCCCAGAGCTGTGTATTCCAGCCAGAAGGATGTGCCAAGGAAGATGGGGAGGCAGCCTCGACTTCGCGGGAGGTTGGGGAGCAAAATGAGGACGTGGAGCTCTGCCTGGGCCAAGTCCAGCCAGCACCAAGGCCTTGGGCTGGCTCAGGCCAGCTCAGCTGTCGCGAAAGTCCTCCAAAGGCCCCTGCCACCTCCTGCCTTCTCATCCCAGGCTCCTTGCAAGGGACTGAGCCAGTGCTGAGTGAGTTAGACGTGCAAACCTTCTGGAAAACAAGAAAGACCTCGAAAAGAGGCTGTTTTTTTTTTCTTTATTATCACTATTATAAGAGAATAGATGAGCTTGTTTCAGTGTTCAATATGATCTCTCCAGATTTGTGCCAGCATTTCCACTATTTTGAAGAGGATGAGGAGAAAAGTACTAGGCGCTCACTCTGGACCAGACACCAGACTCTATCTTTTAAATTTTATTTAAATTCAATTAATTGGGATCCCTGGGTGGCTCAGTGGTTTAGCTCCTACCTTCAGCCCAGGGCGTGATCTTGGAGTCCCAGGATCGAGTCCCACATCGGGCTCCCCGCATGGAGCCTGCTTCTCCCTCTGTCTGTGTCTCTGCCTTTCTCTGTCTCTCATTAATAAATAAATAAAATATTTAAAAATAAAATAAAGTCAATTAATTAACATATAGTGTATTATTAGTTTCAGAGGTAGAGTCCAGAGATTCATCAGTTGCATCATTATATCACGTGCCTTCCTTCATACCCATCCCTTAGTTACCCCATCCCCCCACCCACCACCCCTCAGCGACCCTCAGTTTGTTTCCTATAAGTAAGAGTCTCTTATGGTTTGTTTCCTTCTCTGATTTCATCTTCCTTTGTTTTTCCCTCCCTTCCCTTGTGATCCTCTGTTTTGTTTCTTAAATTCCACATAAGAGGGAGATGATATGATGAATGTCTTTCTTTGACTAATTTCGCTTAGTGTAATACCCTCTAGTTCCACCCATATCATTGCAAATGGTAAGGTTTCAATTTTTTGATGGCTGAGTAACATTCCATTACATATATAGACCATATCTTCTTTACCCGTTGGTCTGTCAATGGATATCTGGGAATATGGGCTCTTTCCATAGTTTTACAAGTCAAGGAAACAATAGATGTTGGCAAGGATGTGGAGAAAGGGAAACCCTCTTACACTGTTGGTGGGAATGAAAACTGGTGCAGCCACTCTGGAAAACAGTATGGAAATTCCTCAGAAAGTTAAAAATAGAGCTCCCCTATGACCCAGCAATTGCACTAGTGGGTATTTACCCCAAAGATACAGATGTAGTGAAATGAAGGAACACCTGCACCCCAATATTTATAGAAGCAAGAAATTCCATCTATAAAGCCCCACCTATTCAACCCTCTCAAACTTGCTGGAAACTGTACCTTTTTTCTCCTGACTTCCAGAAGAAGTGATCAAATCCCACAGAAGCCAATGACATGAGCTTCCACAGAGCTGAGCTGAACTCAAAGCTGCAATTTTATGTTGCTCCAAACCCCATCACTGGGTGCAAAACGCCATGCTTTGCACACAGAATAAGTATTGAAGCCCCAGCCTTTCAGAAAAAAATCTGAATTTGACCATAAATGAATTCAGGAGGCTGATCTCAGTG
This sequence comes from Canis lupus baileyi, assembly GCF_048164855.1. Classification (NCBI taxonomy): domain Eukaryota; kingdom Metazoa; phylum Chordata; class Mammalia; order Carnivora; family Canidae; genus Canis; species Canis lupus. Next base: position 31,962,412 of record NC_132851.1, on the reverse strand, counting down.
AGACAGGACACACGAGGACAACCCAGAGATGTCATTGCCACAGTGGCCCTTAACCCAGAGCCCCTGTCCCCAGATGCCCACCCTGAATGTGCCCTAAAATCGAGATGCTGAATTTTAGTTTTGACAGCTTTACTGAGACAATTTTTACATCATACACTTGATCCATGTGAAGTATATGATGCAGCAGAATTTAGTGTATTCGGAGTAGTGCAATCATCACCACGATCAACTTTAGAACATTTTTGTCACCCCTAAAAGTAACTGGTATGCTCTAAGCTATCACTGCACCCCCACCCACCCTTCCCCCTCTCCCCTGCCACACACACACACACCTAGGCAACTGCTGGTCTATTTCCTGTCCTTATTTATTTGTCCATTCTGGACAATTCACAAGAATTGATTCATATACTATGTGGTCCTTGGTGACTGGCTTTGTCACCCAGCAGTGTGTTCAAGGGTCCTCCATGCACGTACGATGCACACAGTTGTAGGATGGGTCAGCACCCCATTCCTTTTCACGTCTAAATAAATTCCATAGCATGGATGCACCATATTTTATTGACGCATCACCAGTTGATGGACATTTAAGAGACTTTTACATTTTGACTATTATGAAGAATGCTGTTATAAACATTCGAGAACAGGGTTTCATGTGGGCACAAATTTCATTTCTCTGGGGTGTATACTGGGAGTGGGATTGCTGAGTCATGTGGTAACTCTGTTTTACCTTTTGAGGAACTACCACACTGTTTTCCACAGTGGCTGCATGCACCAGCCAAGTACAACGATTCCAATTTCTCCTTATCTTGGCCAACATCTGTCATTGTATGCATTCTCTATTATCTTGATCTGAGTGGATGTGAAAAAGTATCTCATAGAGGTCTTGCCTTATATTTCCCTAGTGATGAAGGATGTTGACATCTTTTCATGTGCTTCTTGGCCATTTGCATATCTCATTTGGAGAAATATCTATTCAGATCCTTTGCCCATTTCCAATAGGCAGTTGTCTTTTTATTATTGACTTGTAAGAGTTCTTTATATATTCTAGATACTAAGTACTTTAGAAGATACACAACTTGCAAATCTATTCTTCCATTCCATAGGATGTCTTCACTTTCTTAATTATATTCTACAATCACCAAAGTTTTTAATTTTGAAGAAGTCAAAATGCTTTTGGTTTCATACCTAAGAAAGCTTTACCTAAGTTCAGGTCATGAAGATTTACTCCTATATTTCAGTCTAAGACTTTTAGAGTTCCACCACTTACATTTAAGCCTATCATCTATTTTGAGACAATTCTTGTAGAGGATGTGAAGAAGGAGTACAGCTTCCTCCATTTGCATGTGAACAGCCACTCACCCCAGTATCTCTTGTTGAAAAGAATATTCTTTCTTTACTGAATGGTCTTAGAACCCTTGTTGAAAATCAGTTGACCCCAAACGTGAGATTTAACAGTAGACTCTCACTTTTATCCATGGTTTTCCCTATCCTTGGGCCAGTTACCTCACTGTCTTAAATTCTGCAGGTCTGTTGTGTTGATTGGACAAGAGGAAGCCCAGTAGACTGAGGTGTCTCGAATGCCTTGGTGGCCTACATATGCAAACCAAAACCTATGCCAGAACCAGTGCACTTAAGATCAAGACAATGTAACTGAAGAACAAGCAATCACTCTCAACTAGGCTTTCCCAAGCCAGGCAGGCGCTCAAGCTATTGCCAGTCAAATAATTTGCTTTCTTTTCTTACATGTCTCGTCTATAAAAACCTCTCCCTCTAAAAAACAAAACAAAACAAAAAAAAAACCTCTCCCCTACCTCCCGTCCAACCACCTTTGGTTTGGTACTGCCCAATCTGAATCAGTGTTTGCTCAAAGAAACTCTTGAAAATTTTCATGAACCCCAATATATCTTTCAATAGCAGCAATATTTGAAATCTGGAAATGTGAATTATCTAACTTCGCTTCTCTTTTTTTTTTTTTTAGGTTTTATAAAATCTTTTTTTAATTATTTTTGAATCTTTTTTTAAAATAATAAATTTATTTTTTATTGGTGTTCAATTTGCCAACATACAGAATAACACCCAGTGCTCATCCTGTCAAGTGCCCCCTCAGTGCCCACCACCCAGTCACCCCCACCCCCCGCCCTCCTCCCCTTCCACCACCCCTAGTTCGTTTCCCAGAGTTAGGAGTCTTCCATGTTCTGTCTCCCTTTCTGATATTTCCCACTCATTTTTTCTCCTTTCCCCTTTATTCCCTTTCACTACTATTTATATTCCCAAATGAATGAGACCATATAGTGTTTGTCCTTCTCCGATTGACTTATTTCACTTCAGCATCATACCCTCCAGTTCCATCCACATGGAAGCAAATGGTGGGTACTTGTCGTTTCTAATGGCTGAGGAATATTCCACGTATACATAGACCACATCTTCTTTATCCATTCATCTTTTGATGGACACCAAGGCTCCTTCCACAGTTTGGCTACTGTGGACATTGCTGCTAGAAACATCGGGGTGCAGGTGTCCTGGCATTTCACTACATCTGTATCTTTGGGGTAAATCCCCAGCAGTGCAATTGCTGGGTCATAGGGCAGGTCTATTTTTAACTCTTTGAGGAACCTCCACACAATTTTCCAGAGTGGCTGCACCAGTTCACATTACCACCAACAGTACAAGAGGGTTCCCTTTTCTCCGCATCCTCTCCAGTATCTGTGGTTTCCTGCCTTGTTAATTTTCCCCATTCTCACTGGTGTGAGGTGGGATCTCATTGTGGTTTTGATTTGTATTTCCCTGATGGCCAGTGATGCAGAGCATTTTCTCATGTGCTTGTTGGCCATGTCTATGTCTTCCTCTGTGAGATTTCTGTTCATGTCTTTTGCCCATTTCATGATTGGATTGTTTGTTTCTTTGCTGTTGAGTTTACTAAGTTCTTTATAGATCTTGGATACTAGTCCTTTATCTGATACGTCATTTGCAAATATCTTCTCCCATTCTGTAGGTGGTCTTTTAGCTTCTCTTTTTTCTACTTTGCTTGGGCTGTATTGGACCCTTTGAATTTCCATATAAATTTTAGCTTTAGATTATCAATTTCTGCAGTAAAGTCAGCTGGGATTGTGTTGAATGTATAGATCGATCTGAGGTGTACAGCCATGTTTACAGTATTAACTCTTCTGATTCATGACAATAGGTCACCTTTTCATTTATTAAGATTTTCTTTAACTCCTTTCAAGGATGTTTTGTAGTTTTCAGAACATAAGTTTTATGCTGCTTTTGTCAAATTTATCCCTAGGTCGTTTATTCTTTTTTGGTGTTATTGTAAGTGGAATTACTTTCTTAATTTCGTTTCTGGAATGCTCATCACTAGTGCAGAGAAATGCAGTTTTCCTCACTATCTGAAAACAGAGGGTTCCCATGAAAACCTTCAGTAAGCCGAAACGGTGTAAAGCAAAGAAGCGATTACCATTAATTTATACAGAAAACCTTTTGAGCATTCCCAGACTCAAAAAATAACCTCTCTTGGGTTTTTCTGATCCCTTAGGACATCTCTTGCTAATGGATACACAAAGTAAATGGAGCTGAAACACAGATGCTCACAGACGCAGGTAGAAGCTTGGGGCTTGACCCTGAGATGCTGAGTGTACTTCCTGGGGAAGGCGCTGGGGGCGCCGCTCTCACTGTTAGGGGGATGGAGCCTCCATAATGGCTTGGGACCTTTGTGCAAAAGTAAAAATCCTCTTCAGGTTTCTCCCCTTTACCAAAACCAGTGCCAATGTAGGTCTTCCATAAAAACAAAGTGGTGTAATGCGAACTTTTGAAAAGCGAGGGATACCTGTACAATGAATCTTTAATATTAATCTATTATACAAACCTAAAGTCATTTATTAGTGCTTACAGTTTTTTAGTAGATTAATTAGGACTTTTATATACAAGATCATGCCATCTGTCAATAGAGATGGTTTTCTATCTTCCTTTATAATGTGGATATTCTTTCTTTCCTTCCTTCCTCTCTCCTTTCTTTCTTTCTTTCTTTCTTTCTTTCTTTCTTTCTTTCTTTCTTTCTTTCTTTTTTCTTTCTTTAATTATCCTTACTAGAACCTCTAATACTATGTTGAATAGAAGTGGTGCAAACAGACATCCTTGTCTTGTTCTGATCTTAAGGGGAAAGCTCTCAACCTTTCACCATTAAGTATGATATTAGCTGTGGGGTTTTTGTAGATATCTTTTATCGGGTTGAGAAAGTTCTATTTCTAGTTTGTTGAGTGTTTTTATAATGAAAGGTTTTGGGATTTGGTTAGATACTTTTGTTCTGTATTTATTAAAATGATTATGTGTTGTTGTTGTTGTTGCTTTAAAGATCCTATTTATTTGAGAAAGAGAGAGGTTGAGCGGGGAGGAGGGGTGGAGAGAAAGGAAGAAGCAGGCTCCCCCCTGAGCAGGGGGCCCCGATGAGAAACCCTATCCCAGGATTCCGAGATCACGACCTGAGCCGAAGGCAGATGCTTAGATGACTGAGCCACCCAGGCGCCCGGATTATGTGGTTTATGTCAATCAAAAAGTCTCCAGATGTTGACAAATGGAGGTGGGGTGGAAATCACCCCCTGCTGAGAATCAGTGCCTCCAAGCAGCCCATGTCTGCTCCAACATCTGGGACATAATAGACACACAATAGAGAGCAGGCTCTTTTGACTTTTATTCTTCCCCAGGATGCTAGTCGGGCTGGAGGGAAGTGTGTGTTTAAACAGAGAAGACCTTCCAGGCCCCTGTGGGGCTCCTTCATGTCTTCAGCTATAGAAACCTCAGTGTTAGACGGATGACTCCAGACACAGGACCCAGTGAAGACAAGTGGATTCAACGACTCACTGTGACTTACTATTAAGGCCAAATTCTGCTAGGCCCTCCCCAAGGCCTGCAACAAAGAAATCATGATGGATAATCTATCTTTGCTAGGACGTTGCTGGATCGATAGCCCTTAGCTCTGGTCCCTTGTGTTGGCTCGAAAATTCCCTGGACAGGTCTGACCAACAGGCTCGACAATGATGCCTGCAGCACCCTTCATCGGGATGGGGTGGACCCCTGAGAATTGCAGCAAGTGAGTTCAGAATTTATCAGAACCTTAGCTTCCAGGTGCTTTAAATGCGGTATCTCTGATCCTCACAACCTTTCTGAGGGGACATTCATGGCCATTTTATTGATAAAGGAACTGAGGATCTGAGAGGTCAAGTGACCCCACAGCAATAAATGACAATGTGGATAATTAGAACCCCCAGCCTCAATCCGGTGGGTGCAATATAACCACACACACAATATAACATGCACACACACATACCACACACCATACAATACATACGCATCCACACCATACAGTACATACGCGTACACAGCACACATCACATGCACACACCCCACACACATCACACCACACCACACACGCCACACATCACAGAGGCACACACCGTGCACACACACACATTTGCACACACACACACCTGCTGCTTCACAGAACACTCTCACGTTCTCTTTGCGAGGTAGACGGGACAGGGAGGGTGGGCATCTCGTATTTAAGCAGCGTCATTTGCAGGCCTCTGTACTCACCCACAGATGCTCCCCCCTGAATTCTGGTAGCTGCCTCAGAACAGATGGGTCGTGGACCAGGGGAGAAGAAGAAAGGGCTCAGCCCATCTCTGAGCAGGGAAGGCACCACCCAGGAAGGGAGGAGAGTTGCATGTACATCGTAAGATGTGAAAGAACAAGAGGCAGTCTGTTTGTTCATTTAGTTAGCTGCTCCCAACAATATTCATCCCATGAACTAAACACTGGGGATACAGAAAGTAAGACAAGGCCTCTGCCCCCTGGGAGCTCTGGAAACAGTGGGGAGACAGATGCCACAAATAAGCAAGAGACCATCTTCCAGGGCAACGATATGCCCATCCCCTTGCAGCGCATGCTCTTTCCACTCCCTAGTGTGCCCGCAGAGCCTGGGAATTCCTCATCGCCAGCACTCATCTCACATGCCAATGCCCGAGGCGGCCTGCTTTCCCGCCTCCCCTCCTTGTGTCCACGCTCAAAGTCCCACAGACGCCTGGTGACAATGGTCACAATCGTGTGCTCGGTGCTTTCTTTACAAGGCCTGGCACGCAGCTGGGAGAAGCCACCAAAGCATCTCCAGCAGGAAAGAGAACTGGTCACATTTAGGAAAGTGGCTCTGTCCACAGGATGGAGGGTAGATTAGAAGAGGCCAGAGTGCAGGTGATGGGGCAGGGAGAGGAAGTGCCTCCGTGAAGGCAGTGTGCGTGCCCACTTAGGCAGCGCGGGTGCAGGAGGTTCAGCGGTGCTTTAGAGAAACATTTGGGGGTTAAAGTGCAAGAAGCTACTGAAAAGCGGAGAGGGGACATGGTGTGCAGTTTGGCTTCTCCTGGAGGCGGATGCTCCTGCGTTCCATGCCCACAAGACTGAGGTTCTCTGCTTTGGGAGAGGAAGAAAGGAAGGAGTAATTAGATGTGCAGCTTTGCCTCTCTCTCTCGAGGAAAGAAATAGAAATGGACGCACCCAGCTATGGGTGATCGAATGAATGGAAGGACGAATAACAAATGTTTCCATGTCAGGGCTAAAAATGATTGAAAAGAGCACTGGGTCAACTTCTCCACCGAGCCCCCGTGCCTGCTCACACCCAACAGCTTGGCATGTATCTGTTGCACCAGAGCCTGTTGTGTAAGTGAATTGCTTAGACAGGCTGTTATTAATGCATAGGTCCTCTGAACTTCTTGTACCACAGAGATAACACCACCCAGAGCATCCCTGGCCCTGCATATATTCAAATTAACCTATTTCTAACGAACACCCCAAGCCGACTGTGCTGAGTGTCAGGCTGTGGGCTGCAGGGAGGCACTGGTGAATAAAACATCTCCCCTATCCTCCCGGATCACAGTCTGATCGAAGATCTGGAACGTGTGTACTCATAACGAGGACACGGGTAGAAAGCGGTGGAAAGGTTTTATCATAAAAGCCCATGCTTGTCAGGCACTTAAAATAATCCAGTTCCTGTTCCACCACTTTACCTTGCATCCACTTGCAGAAGCCCTCTCATTGTTCTTCTTTCACTGCTCAGGGAAATGAGGCTCTTGTCCAAGATTTTGCACGAGGTAGCTAGCGATGGAGCTGAGGTAGGACCCAGGGAACCCGGCCCCGGGGCCTGTTTCTGTGATCATTGTGCTCTCCCCCTAGAAGGTAAACGGACATTGACGGAGTGCTGGTTCTCGAACCCGCCACACTACTGTCTGCACCTTCCACTGGCTTCGTCCAGTCGGAGGGGAGGCCTCAAGACAGCGTCAGGGGCGAGTAGTCTGATTCCACGGGATCGATTTCCAGTCCCAACACTCGCCAGCCAGGTACCACTGAGCAAGTCAAAAATAATTATTGGGCATCTTCTATAACCCGAGCAATTTCACATTTGTTATGTCCCTTGATAATCAGTTGCAGGAAGGTCATGTACTATTATCCCTTTTAGAGATTAAAAAAAAAGACAGAAAGAGAAAGAAAAAGAAAGAAAGAAGAAGGAAAGAAAGAAGAAAGAGAAAGAAAGAAAGAAAGAAAGAAAGAAAGAAAGAAAGAAAGAGAAAAAAGAAAGAGGAAGAAAGAAAGAAAGAAAGAAAGAAAGAAAGAAAGAAAGAAAGAAGAAAGAAAGGAAAGAAAGAAAGAAAGAAAGAAAGAAAGAAAGAAAGAAAGAAAGAAGAAAGAAAGAAAGAAAGAAAGAAAGAAAGAAAGAAAGAAAGAAAAAAGAAAGAAGAAAGAAAGAAAGAAAGAAAGAAGAAAGAAAGAAAGAAAGAAGAAAGAAAGAAAGAAAGAAAGAAAGAAAGAAAGAAAGAAGAAAGAAAGAAAGAAGAAAGAAAGAAAGAAAGAAAGAAAGAAAGAAAGAAAGAAAGAAAGAAAGAAAGAAAGAAAGAAAGAAAGAAAGAAAGAAAAGACGGAAGAAAAAGAAAACCAGAATGAGAGAAGAGAATCGTCCAGAGCCATGACAGCCCTCCTGCCCCCACCTGGGGACTCAATCTCAGGCCCTTGACATCTGGGTTGATGTTTCTTTCTTGCACCAGAATAATCCAAGAACTGGAGCAAACCCCAAATAGTTGCCCCCATCTGCACGACTCCTTTTGGAGCAGTTAGACCAGGAGAATTCCAGAGGTTAAGCCCTGCCTTTGCCGATTTCCAATCAGAATGTGGGCATTTGGGCACCCGAATTAATTTTCAGAACCTTGGGTTCGTTTCCTGTAAAATGGGCATAGTGACAGCCGCGGCCCGAGGACACCATCCAACTGGCTCTGCCCAGGGCAGTGGTGGCTGCTGCGGAAACCGCAACGCTGCTCTCCTGTTACTATGGAGCTCATGAGCCCAGATCCTTGAGAAGCGCTGATGAAATCATCGCTCCACATCCGCAGCTCTTTAACGTCACGTGGGAGGTCACGGTCACGGTCCCCTTCCAGCCCCTCAGGACCCTGTGAGGTGGAAAGAACCAGGGATTCTTTTCGCCCATCTCACATGACGAAGCTGAGTGCAGGGAGATGGTAATGGGGTCCTATCCAGCTGGAGGCAGCTCCCCGCAAGCCCAGCGGGAAGCTCTATGGAGGCAGCGTCAGCCACGCAGGCACACTCAGGACACAAGGCCTTGCAAGGTGGGTTCATGTGCATCCCCAAGGGCAACGGTATCTGACTCTTATTCAAAACTGTGCTCAGCTCCACTGTGAAGCTTAACATCAATTGTCCTCAAACGATCTCAGGGTGAACGATGAGCTCTGGGGAGATGGGCATAGGTCTTGAGACTCATCTAATCTGTTCTGTAGCAGGATAATAATGCCAGCTTGGTCTAGGTGGCTTTGACATAATCTCCATTCTTTTTTTTTTTTTTAAGATTTTCTTTGTTTATTCATGAGAGACATACAGAGAGAGGCAGAGACACAGGCAGAGGGAGAAGCAGGCTCCTTGCAGGGAGCCCGATGTGGGACTCAATCCCAGGACCCCAGGATCACGGCCTGAGCCGAAGGCAGATGCTCAACTGCTGAGCCACCCAGGTGTCCCAACATAATCTGCATTAATGTGTCCATGGAGAGACCCATCCCCGCTGCAGGGAAGCTGGGGGATCAAGCATGAGCCAATGGCTCCCTCCAGCTCGGAGGACAGATTATTCATCTTTGGCTTGAATGAACCACAGCTGCTGGGTCCAGGGAACCCCAGGACCCTGGAATGGCCCACAGTGATTAGGCTCCATAGAGAGTAATTCTGTGTCTGAAGAGTTGCTTCAGCCTTGACTTGCACCTGGAGTATGTGCAGAAGCTTTTCAGAGAGCAGACAAGTTGTCCACTGTGGGGTTTTTCCTGAACTGGAGCTCTGCCAACGTCAGCCCATCAAATGGACCATCCTTGATGTGTCCACTCGTGTTGTGGACATTCACTGGCCAGCTGTGCACTCAGGGCTCTAATATAGAATTCAATCGTCCTCTTCTGGAGGATGTCAAAGTCCTGAGCCCTCCCCACACCAGCCGCTTGCCCTCCCCTCCACCAAGACCATGCAGTGACGGAGAAATGCAAAGCATGGCCTGGGTATTTTTTTTTTTTTTGTAAGCTCTGCTCTCTGTTCTTGGGTCCCAGAACCTCTGAGGAGCTCATTTTCTTGCCTCTGATGCTCTCACACTCATGACCAAAAACTACAGCCAACCTGTAAAGGTCAAAGATAAAAGACACCTCAGAAACCATTCATCCAGAGGCTTGAGGCCTCTTTGTGTGCCACGGAACCCCTCCACTGTCTGGAACCCCTTGTAGACCCTTTCCCATAGGATAAAATGTGCAGGATTAGGGAGATGCCAATTATATTGCAATACATGTATCAAAATAGCAAGTTGGTAAAATACTAACAGGTGGTCTCCTCTGTCAATACATTCTATAACAAGGGGGTCTGGGAAAGACCACCTTTTTCTTAAAAATATTTTATTTATTTATTCATGAGAGACACAGAGAGAGAGGCAGAGACACAGGCCCAGAGTTAGGTGTCTCTCATGTTTTGTCACCCTCACTGATATTTTCACTAATTTTCTCTCCTTTCCCTTTATTCCCTTTCACTAATTTTTATATTCCCCAAATGAATGAGACCAAATAATGTTTGTCCTTCTCTGATTGACTTATTTCACTCAGCATAATACCCTCCAGTTCCATCCACATCGAAGCAAATAGTGGGTATTTGTCGTTTCTAATGGCTGAGTAATATTCCATTGTATACATAGACCACATCTTTTTTTTTAATAATAAATTTATTTTTTATTGGTGTTCAATTTGCCAACATACAGAATAACATCCAGTGCTCGACCACATCTTCTTTATCCATTCATCTTTCGATGGACACTGAGGCTCCTTCCACAGTTTGGCTATTGTGGTCATTGCTGCTAGAAACATCGGGGTGCAGGTGTCCCGGCGTTTCACTGCATCTGTATCTCTGGGGTAAATCCCCAGCAGTGCAATTGCTGGGTCATAGGGCAGGTATATTTTTAACTGTTTGAGGAACCTCCACACAGTTTTCCAGAGTGGCTGCACCAGTTCACATTCCCACCAACAGTGCAGGAGGGTTCCCCTTTCTCCGCATCCTCTCCAACATTTGTGGTTTCCTGCCTTGTTAATTTTCCCCATTCTCACTGGTGTGAGGTGGGATCTCATTGTGGTTTTGATTTGTATTTCCCTGATGGCAAGTGATGCAGAGCATTTTCTCATGTGCATGTTGGCCATGTCTATGTCTTCCTCTGTGAGATTTCTCTTCATGTCTTTTGCCCATTTCGTGATTGGATTGTTTGTTTCTTTGCTGTTGAGTTTAATAAGTTCTTTATAGATCTTGGAAACTAGCCCTTTATCTGATACGTCATTTGCAAATATCTTCTCCCATTCTGTAGGTTGTCTTTGAGTTTTGTTGACTGTATCCTTTGCTGTGCAGAAGCTTCTTATCTTGGTGAAGTCCCAATAGTTCATTTTTGCTTTTGTTTCTCTTGCCTTCACGGATGTATCTTGCAAGAAGTTACTGTGGCACAATTGAATATTTAATAAACATAATTTCAGCGAGTATAAAGGCCTTGAAAAAAATAAAACAAGCAAAAAAAACAAAACAAAAAAAATAAAATAAAATAAAACAGAGTGATGTATGAGGGAGTAACTGCAGGAGAGGCTCTAGCTTGGGTGGTCCGGGAGGCCTTGCTGACAAAATCACTATTTAGCTGAGATTTAAATGATAAGAAACCAACAACAATGATGGAAGGAAGCATTTTCCTACCAAAGGAACGTGCAAAGGCCCTGAGGCTGGGACAGGCTTGGTAAGTGTCACGAGGAGAAGCCTGCACGGCTGGAGTGGAGAGCGAGGGGAGAGGGTGGGGATACATCACAGAGGGGCAGATCCCTGGGCCCTAGTCTGCATTCGCTGAGAGACAAACGCTGAGATGGGGATTAGCACGCAGGAGGATTACTGGGATCACAGCTTGCCAGGGAAACAGGATTTTAGGAGCAAGGCCTAAATCACAAGAGGCCACAGCTGGCCCCTAGGGGGGTCTGGAGCTGGGATGCACCTGCAGAGTGGTCGTGTCTCAAGGCCACGGGGCCAGGGCTGATACCCTGCGTCGAGCAGTTGCCAGCGGTCAGCTGATCCCAGGGCAGGGAGCGTGACCACGGCTGACGGGACTCCATTAATTTCTGGAAAGCCACAAGCTGCTGGCCCTCTCAGCAGCTGGGAGACAAGTGGCCTGGTTCCGAAGAAGGGCCAGACACCCCAGCATCCGCTCAGGCCTCAGTAAGGAGTTTGGGTCTCACAGCTTTCTGCGTGTGGAAAATAAAGCTCAGAGAGGGCAGTGGGTTTTCTGGTATCACAGCAGGCTGGGGACAGAGCCGGGTTTACGTTCCCTGCTTCCTTACAATAATTCTTTCTTTCCCATCCCTTTCTAAGACCATAATATAACATTTTGCTCCACAGTCTGATGCTCAGGGCTTCCCAAAGCAGGGCAGCTTCTCTAAGTCCTTGGGAGTGGCTGTTTCTAAGGAATTGTCTTGATCCGCTTCTCCTTTAGACCCCAGGAGTGCTGGACCAGCACACGGGCGTACATTCATGCACGCGTCCAAATACACGTGTGTACACACACGCAAACGTGCACACAGATGGTGTAAACACACAAACACACGTTGAATAACAGTGCATTTCCTTGCACTTCTGTATCTTTGGTAAAGTGGACTCCCCAGCCTCTTCCGCAGAGTGACCCCCATCGGAGGTCATCAACGGTGGGGACACTCTGAAATAAATTAGCTGAAGACTGATGACCTGGCCAGTGCGATTTCTTCTGTTCTCTGCAGATAACATCCCGCGGGGTCCCGAGACACTAAGAGGAGACGTCACCTTCTCCCAGGAGAAAAGGCATTTTCCACACATTTCAGATTCCACTCTACCCAACAATGGCCAACGACGGACTTTGGATGCTCATAACCCTGTCATCATCATAAACTCGAGGGCAGCTGGTCAGCACGAGCCAGTGCCTCAAAGAGCCTGGAAGCAGGACAGACAAGCTTTAATGTGACCTCTCGGAAGAGCGGGAAGGCCGTGTTAGGGTTCGCCTCCATGTTCCAGAACATTCTGATCCTCTACGCTTATCCCTTAATTTCTTTTTTAAGACAACAGACAGGTGCATAGGGTCGATTTCATTGTCTTGCTTAGATTCCTGCGAGGTGCTGGGGTGATGGAGGCGGCTTGTGCTGGCTTTCTACTGTAGCCTTGCGGGCCACAAGCCGGCTCGTCAACCCACCTGCTGCGTCACCTTGGGCGAATCACCTAACCTCCTGAACCACGGCTGCAAAATGGAGATGACAACTCTGGCTCACTGTGTCCTGAGGACAATGGGATGCAGTGCATGCATGTGCCTCTCAGACCCTAATGAGCGTGTCCCTTTCGGGATCTAGCAGGATGAACCACGGGTGGCACAAAACACGGGCTGTTCTAACACTTCAGGCAGGGGAGTGGGCTCCTGGGATCCCAGCTTCGTGCTGGGGGTGACATCCACCTACTCGCCACAAGCGAGTGCCATCCAGCTTTCCTGAAACCTGGCTCTGCCTCTGGTTGTTGAGAGCCTCCAGGGAAGTGACATTCCTTCCCTCAACCTGGCATCTCCGCCTCCTATGCAAGGTGTCTTCCCAACCAGCCTGCAAGAACTAGGGCTGGAATAAAAGGCTCAGGCCTAGAGAGGTGACCGCAGGCTTCGGGAGGTCTCTCGAGGCTAACACTTGTTTCCATTCCAGCCGCCACTGCCTGGTCCAGAGACACCTGCCTGGGCTCAGTGTACAGGCCGCCCCTTCCCATGGTCCCCACCTTGACCACCTCAAGAATGCCCAGAAAACCATCAGAGCCTGATTTTTTTTCTCACATCACTCATTTGCCTACTCAAAAAAATGCCACCAGTCCCCCTTGATCTCAGAAATGTGAACAAAGACCCTTCCTCAACAGAATTTGGGGCCAGACTGCCTGGATTCACATCCCAGCTGTGTGATTCGGAGCAAGTTCATCAGCCCGTCTGTATCTTAGTTCATATACATATCGGATGGTGATGATGGTCACCATCGGATGGTCCCATCATCCTGCATCATAGTCCTACTTCCTAGGACTTTTTTTTTGTGAATGAAATCAATAGGTACATATAAAAACCTACTGAATGCAGGCTGTTTATTCATAAACCTGCAGAGGGGAACCCACCTGTTTGCATTTCTATTTCATCGGGGATAACGTGCTGGAAAAGGAGTCGTTTTACAGAGGAAGCATTGGAAATACTGAGCCACTCTCAGATCGACAAGCACTCCCTTCCAGCTGGGTCCCTGATGTGGGAGGCTTTCTGGGGGGTCTGCAGGTAGAGTTGGCAGCCCCTACCTGCAAGCAGCCAGCAAGCAGTTGGGGTGATTCCAGGTGAGGCAGGATTGCTGAATGTCGGAGGCAGCAGGTTCCTGAGGCAGCTCTTCCTGGGATAAGTGGGGGTTGGTGGGGACTTTTCTGTGGTTAAACCGTGACCATTATCCTTATGGGGGTAACTGTTGCAGGCAGCTTGTCACTGACCTCAGCCATCACCCCTTGATCCCCTGGTTCCCACTCGACCACTTTCTAACTGCGTGGTCTTGTATAGAAAAGGGTCACACACACACACACACACACACACACACACACACACACACACCAGGAGCCACCATGGGGGATAAAGCTGGGGTGACCTTGGCAATGCCACTGGCCCCAACAGGTGCTCTGTGTGATCTTTCTTAATTCCATGCAGGATCCCAGAAAGGGGCTGCAGATGGTTAGTTCCTTGAGATCAGCTCCTTTTTTTAATTAAAAAAATATATATATATATGAATTCGATTTGCCAACATATAGCATGACACCCAGTGCTCATCCTATCAAGTGCCCCCTCAGTGCCCGTCACCCAGTCACCCCATCCTCCCACCCACCTCCCCTTCCACTACCCCTTGTTTGTTTCCCAGAGTTAGGAGTCTCTCATGTTTTGTCTCCCTCTCAGATCAGCTCCTTGAGACTGACACAGATCTTCACTGGTTGGCACTAAATGTTTTTTCAAGGCAGCCGTTTTTTAAAATACATTTTGGGAAGTTAGCATAAGATGGTGCACGCTGGCCTTGGGGCAAAGCGGGAATGTGAGTAGATGCCCTTTCGGGCCATAGCGGGTAACCCCAAACATGACTCACGTGTAAAGTTGCAAGGGCTGGGACAGTGTTTGCCCAGGGTACTTATCAGTAGAAAAGACCCTCTCTGGCTTCAGCCCAGCTCTGGGAGGGGAGGAGGAGACCCGAAGGCCATTGGAGGCAGCCGACAAGGCTGTAGCAGACACATCAGATCACACCCACTGCAACCCCACTTGCAGCATTTCCCACTGCCTCCCTGATGAGGTCACCCTGTCAGCACCAGTGATAGACAAGGGTGAGATCTGGGCCTCGGTGAGAGCAGGGACCTCAAGGGAATCCCAGAACATGATCAAAACAGGATGTGGGGATCCCTGAGTGCCTCGGCAGTTTGGCACCTGCCTTCGGCCCAGGGAGTGATCCTGGAGTCCCTAGATCGAGTCCCACATCGGGCTCTCTGCGTGGAGCCTGCTTCTCCTTCTGCCTGTGTCTCTGCCTCTCTCTCTTTCTCTTTCTCTGTTTCTCATGAATAAATAAATAAAATCTTAAAAAAAAAAAAAACAGGATGTGGCCCAAGCATGTATCCGGTTGAGTATACAGAGTCCCCTCTCCATTGCTCTAGGACTCCATGGTGAGACCTACAAGCTCTACCCCTGCATATACCCTCATAGAAATTCCTGCATGTCTCCAATGTGAGTGATGCCCCCTTTGGAACTGACAGCCTTGTACAATGTGCAGATTGAACCACTGTACATGGCAGCCCTGGGTTGAAGAGTTTTCCCACAAAGAGGAGGGTGAAAGCGGCAGAGGAGGATCAGATCGGCAATTGCAAGCGGGAGGGGGAACAAAATCCGTTCACATATTTATCCCTCTTTAATTTAGTCATTGATTGCCCACTGATTCCATAATGCTAAGGTCTACATTGAGTTCCTAGTTGAGTCGAAGCTCTGAAGCAAAGGCCAGAGTCCCAGAGACAACCCTGCCCTGTCCTTTCCTGGACGAGACTGTAGCTAGTAGCACCAGAGAAGGTCTCTGCCAGGCGTGTTTGCATCCTCATCCTTCACTTATAGTCGCGGAACAAATACATGAAGAACTCCTACCCGTTCCAGGCATCACAATAGAGACACGGTCTCAAGAGCTCACAGCTTACAGTTGGGAAGAGGAGCCAGACAAAGCTGGAGAGGGCTGCCGTGGAATGGGAGCAGAGATGCACCATCGCCCAGGCCCGGACGCCTCTCCACCATTCCTCTCCCAGGGAGCACCCCTCTGCAGGCCCCCTCACCCTCAATCCACATGAGGAGCCTTTCTGTGCTCCTGAACCGTCTGCCCTGCACCGTGATCACAGCCTGTTTACCGATCACCTCTTCTTGTCCACACTGTGAGCTCCTTGGGGTAAAGGATCCTTTCTCGTGCCTCCTCAAAGTTGGGTGGTTCGCACGCTAGATATTTGAGAAATGCTGGTGGAATGGATGACTGTGTGCACGCTGCATGCACTAATGATGCGGTTTCCAAGGTGGGTCTCCAAAGATGAGCAGAATAGTACCAAGGAGAGAAAGGTACTAGAAAATGAGCCCCCGTGGGTACTGATTTCGTCTACTTTGTCCACCTCCATTCCCTGAGGTTTGGAACAAAGACCACCACGTATCTGGCACTTGATGAGTGTTTATGGACTGAACAGCAAGAAGCTACCTTCTGCTTCACTGGATGCCACATAAATGAGGAATGTGCATGTGCACGTGTGTGTGTGTGTGTGTGTGTGTGTGTTCACGTGCAAGGCAGATGAAGAGCTGTGAGAAGGAGAACTCAGAATCAGAGACTATCTATGAATGAAACGGAGTGGTTATTCATATAAAAGATTAAAATCCCATATTCTTAATTAATATGAGTCAAGCTTGCCACAAGCCAAACCCCAATAATCATGATCTATGCCTGGACTCTCCAGTGATTTTGAGCCAATACACTTCCTACTTTTCAAGCCAGCTGGGAGGTGCATTTTCTGTTTCGTGCAGCCCAGACCAGCTCGGGGGTGGCAGATGAGTGCTTTGAGACTGAATGCGACTGACTATTGTTGATCTGCTCCTTGTTGGCTGAGTTAGATGCCGTCTGACTCTCTAAGATGTGGCCCCGAGTCATGACCCCATAGGGCTAGCTTCAGGTATGAGCCCACCCTCTGCAGGGGTAGGGGAAGCATTATAATGTATGGTCTCCAACCTCACCCCTTCCCCGGGTAGGGAAATGTTTTCCAAAAAAGGAATCCTATTTGCTGTCAGCTAAAGCGACTGTTAAAAAAAAAAAAAAAAAAAAAAAAAAATATATATATATATATATATATATATATATATATATATATATATATCACTGCAACAAAGTGGAGAAACCTGGTTACAACTCCTGACCCTTCAGAGTGGCCCTTCCTTCCCTGGAGTTTGGCCCGGCCAATCTTCGCCCCCTCTCCACATGGACACGGAGGTGTCTTTATCCACTTATCTGCTGAGCCTTGCTGTGCGTGCAGGGCCTGGTTCATATCTGAGTCCCCTGGCTGGCAGTGCCCTCCACCCAGGCCAGACAGGCTGTGCATGTTCCTCCCCCCCCAGGAATGCACCTCTTATCGCTGCTCTGTCCAACAGTCAAGGCCAACCCCAGCGGCAGATTCCAGAATCTTGTGCAATCCCAGAGAAGAAGCAGACAGAGGGAGCTGGGGGTCTTGTGTCCATGTGCTTCTAAGCTCAGGGTTCGTTGTCCCCAGATGCAGGTTTTCTAAGGCAAATGCTTGAAGCTTCTGCAGCCCAGCCTGCAGAAGGGCATCTCAGGGCCTGCGGCCTAGCCATGTCAACCCTACGCACCCTAAACCCTGGGCTGGATCATACCGGGTACAACAGTGAGGGTTCTTGGTGGCTCTTCCTGGCGCCCTTCAGGCCCTAAGCATCCTCACATCCACCTCTCTCTCCACGATCCTGATGCCGCTAGGACTCTGCACATAGACACCTAACCCTGGCCCTGACCTCAAAGCACTGCAAGCCCTTTGGACAGTCTCTTCCTCCCCCTGGGCTTCGCTTTACCCACCCAGCCACTTCCTGCACAGTTTCCCTAGCAAACACTCTTTGCCGATGCTTGCACACACCCGGCGATGGGGGACTCGCTTGCTCACAGGCAGTCTGTTCCATCATCAGAGATCTCTAAAGCGGCAGTCTCCATGGATAGGGACTGAGCAGAGCCCAGCTCAGTGCAATTCCCATTGGCTCGATGGGCCCCTTCACCGAAGGCTCCAAGTATGGCCGCAGTGGCTTGTGTCACAGCCTCCGGTGGCAAACAAAGCCTCAGATAGTGACCATCTGATTCGTCTCGGAGCCAGGTCTCTCCGGACTATTATGAAGATGATACATTTTTTAAGCCTGCCTGTGGGGTTTTCCGCTCATCCCTGTGAAATCCCAGGGACAAAAAGTTTGTTTTCTTTCCTTTGGGGTTATAGATCAAGGCTGGAGAACCGGTTTGGGATTTCTAAAGAGAATGCCCACGCCCCCGCGATGGTGCATGAGTCAGGACTCTGCAGGATCAGGACTCTGGAGTCAGACAGAGCTGGCTTTACATCTTGGTTGCAGTTTGCCAGCTGTGTGACCTCGGGAAGATTTCTGAGACTTCCTGAACCTCAATTTCCTCAACTTAAAAATGAGTAAAAATAAGTGGCAAAAACCCACTGGTTTGGAGCATGCCCTGAGGATTCGGTCAATGGGAACATGAGCTATAAAGAGCTTTGCCCATCGCCTGGCTCCGGGTGCGTGTCCACCCAAGAGGCTGTGATTGGCCTGTGTGTGATTTCCTGGAGAGGATGTCAGGGGTGTGCAAGTACTTTGCAAGCTCTGGAAGCCCTGCACTCTGGATGCCACTGCCCCGGTCATCACCCCGGCATGATCTCCCTGAGGAAACCCAGCAATGGGGAGGCAGGAAGCATGGACCCTGGGCTCTGTGTGAATGACCCATGACACAGCCTATGTTGCTGCTGGGAGAGTCATCGGTTTTGTGCTTGTGTCTGGTCTTTGCACGTGTGCAATCATAAGGGGCAAGGGGCTTGGGACTTGAAGTGTGAGCTGTCCAGCTGTATCTTACACCAAGTAAAACACTAGCTCACCTCTTGGACCCAAGCCAACTTGAGTTCAAATCTGAGTTCCACCATCAACCCTAGGTTCTTTCCCCACCTGGATCAGCTCCTTCTATCTCCTCATCTTTGATTCTTCTTTGATGAGTTCTGTATCCTCCTCTTTTGAAAATTCAGTTCGAGCAGCTCTTCACCCAGAAACTCACAAAGACCCCCATCCTCACCCCCAAGCAGGCTTGAGGGCCATTTTCTCTGCTGTCCCCAAACTTCCCTGAGTTCCACCACCAGCCACACAGAATGGAAAGAGCCCATTCAGTGTCTATCTTCCTGGCTACCTGGCGACACTTTGCAGGGAGGGACAGAGGCTTATTCATCTGTGTCTCTAGTGCCTGGTTCCATTCCAGGGACCAGGACCACACATATTTGTTGTGTTAGTTAATTAAAAATAAAAACAGAATCAGCGCCAACTGGCTGTGTGCTCAAGACAGTCATGGACAGAAGCAGGAAGGGGAGGATAAGAGGAATGGATGTTTTTTTGAACCTGGTGGACTGGAAAGAAGAAGAAGATTTCTGGGACCAGTCCCAGAAATCAGCTGCACACCCTGGTCTGGATCGTAGCTTCCCTCCCTGGGAAGGGCTGGCCTAGATCATCTTAAGTCCTCTTCACCTCTGATGCACTCTGGGCACAAAGGCCATTGTGCTGACTAAGGTCAGGCTGTAATCCCCCTGCCCCCCATCTTCCCTCTGAGCTTAGGGCCAGGCCTATTGGCCAGAAAGCAGCCTCCAGGAGAGGGCCAGAGAGTCATCTCCCCAGGTGTGACTCTCCGTGGCCACACAGTTTAAGACAAAGTAGAGAATCCTTCAAAAAAATATATACAGGCCTCCCAATGCAGCCTTATCACTGGCGGGTTTTCTGTCTCATTCTGTCTCTGTCTGCCTCCAAGTGATTTGAGGCATTCATTCTGCATCAGTAACACTTACAAGAAAGATGAGAGGAAATAAATTTGCCACAGACACTATACACCATGCTGCAGTAATTACAAACCGCTGTCCCCAAAGCAGCCTGAGGTGGCTGAAACATAGGAATGCATAATGCTCAGGAAGAGAAGAGAGAAGGAAGAGAAAGACAGGGTGGGGAGGTGGGAGAGAGCACAAGTAGACACCATTTAGCACCAGTGATCTGTGTGCCAAGCACTACGCCACCTGCCAGGCCCCTTACCAGCTCCACCTCACTTAATCCTTCCAGGGCTCCTGTGAAGGAAGATTATTGCTAACTTCAGGTTATAGAGGAGAAAATGAGATGAATAGCAGAAAGACAGGTATGCCAGCAGTGGAGCAGAACACCAAGAAATGAGTCAAGTTACCCCGTAGAATCCCCAAAAGGTGCCGCACGTGAAGCACCGTGTACCTGTGAAATAAGAGCAAGGCTGGAGGTTGGGCTTGGAGTGGGGTCTGTATACAGAGATGGGCCCCACCTGCCTTATGCCCCATGTGCCCCATCTGCTTCCGCATAGTCATGCAGGTGCCTACACAGTTGCCCACACACAGACGACCAGAGCCCTAAGCATTCACTCTCTTTCTCTGTGTCCTTCTACTGGGTGAGTCGAAATTAACCTATCTTCAAGTTCATGGATTCTTTCCTCTGCCCTGATCTGCTATTAAATCTATTCAGTGAACTTTTCGCTTCAATGAATTCTTTTCAGGTCTAGAATTGCCATTCAGTTCTTCATAGTTTACATTTTTCTTTTAAAACGTTTTGTCTTCTCACTCATTAAAATCAAATTTTCCTCTACATGAACATATTTACAAGGATCATTTTAAAGTCTTTGCTAAGTGTAACAGGTGCACTGTCTTGGATTTGGCCTCTATGAACTGCCTTCCTTTTTTTTTTTTTTTTGCTATGCTTACATTTTCCTATTTTTCTGTATGTCTAAGCGAAAACTTTATTGAATAGTGAACATTGTGAAAAGGACATTGTAGAAAGCCTGGCTTCAGTTGTCACCCTCTAAAATGGCAAACCATTCAATTCTTGATTGATCATTTGAACTGGCAAAGACTTGTTCATTCAGATCTGTGGAAAGCTCAAGTTATTTTCCAAGCCTGTCTAACTTGGTCAGACTCAAACATGGCAGGTCCATGGCATGGTCCTAACTCTTAAAGCACGATCCTTCTGATGTCTCAGCTAGATGCTAGGGGGCTTAAGGGGATTTTTCTTCTCTGCAGGCAAGAACTCCAATTTCTCTAGCATTGCTTGACCTCTAGTAGCTCTGCTCTGTTCTCAATGCCATAACAGCTGCTTGGTGATAAGGCTTGGGGGGCTTGCCCAGCATACATACAGCCAAACCTCAGCCACAGGTCTTGGGGTCTCCTACATCAACTTACAGGGCTCCTTTTCTACACAGGCTTCTCCTCTCCAAAACCATCTGCTAGGGCTTCCATCTGCTTCCTAGGGCTTCCATCTGCCTCAAGCTCTGGACTCTGATCTCTATTTCTTTAACTCAGTAGGGCCACATACTCTAGAGTTAGATTCCATTTCATTGTGGCACAGTCAAGAGAATGTTCGAGGCATAAAGCTGGATGATCATGGGATGCACCTCATGAATTTCTTTTCTCTCAGGGGTTGCATTGCTGATTGCCCACTGCCTGAGAGCAGTTATTTTATATCTTTTCCATGTTTATGCTTGCTTGCAGCAGGAGAGATAATCCAATACCAGTTATTGCATCATGGCTGGAAGTTTGTGCAATGTATTTCTAATTTTCCACATACTGATTTATAGGGAAAGCATAGCAAAAGGAGAATGAAATGGCTGTTGGTTGAGTCAGCCCTCAGTATGTTTCCAAACCTAGAAATATATTATCAATCAACTTTGAAATAAAATGAAAACAACTTCAGGCTTGTCAAGACAAATTTTTCACCACGACAAAAAATTAATAATAATAATAATAATAATATTATTATTAATTTAAAATGTCCCTCTACATGTCCTTTCCTAGAAATAATACTGGAAGAGGCACTCAGTAAGATAAAATTTAAAAAATAGAAAAGGAAGACCAGAATCCAAGGGACAGAGAATCCAACTCAAGAGAGTAAAACCATCAAATGGAAGTCCCAGAATGGTCATTGTGTGCCAGCCTGAGAAAGTGATCCATTCAGATCGAAAGGAAAAGCTATAGTGATACAGGAAACGGGTTTCCAGTAAACATAAAAACAAAATTAAGAGTGTATAACTATATTTAAGTTTTTGGAGAACTACTGTCAGGCTTATGACAGAAGGTGAGAACAGTGAAAAAGAAAGCAATAGGTACACAGAAAATAAAAAATAGAAAACCAAGGCAATTACTAACTCCAGGTTAAAAAAAAAGTTGTAGTCTACCTAATTGTATACTACTCTGCCTGGTGAGGACTGATAATCATAAGTCTATCAACATTGTTTATTGGTTTAACCAAAAATTGTGGGTACATCCTGTTAAGGGACCTGATGCCCTTGGAAGATCCATCCAGCTGTGGTGTCTGTGATGGGTTTTGAGCCCTTGTATATTCTCGGCCTAAGTTTTTCCTATTCCTACTATATTTAGGAAGAGGAACTATCTCTTCCCATTCTTCCCATATTACTTCCCATATCCAAATTACTGGGAGACGTTAATGCTCAGCTGATAGGCCACAATCGCAAGTCTATCAGGTCCCAGATCCAAGACTTGTCTCTCCTTCATATTCTCTCCTATGTAGTAGCCATTTTGGATAGGATTGTCCTGTGGGGTCTTGTTGAACCTTCGTCCATTCTGCTGGTGGTGTTAAGGTCTCAGGGCCCATCTTGAGGCCTGGATAAAGCATTTTGTTTCTAGAGTAGAGTACTAGGGGGTCCCCATCCCTTTCTTCAGCTCAATTCTCCCAGTGACCTGGCAATAAAGGATACAAATTGCTTGCACACCTATTCTAAGAATAAAATTGATCTATCTTCCACTAGGCTATTATTCTTCCATATGCAATTCTCTTGGTGTGGATCTTCAGAGGGCAGAAGAGAGACTTAGGGTCAGAGTACTGTGTCCCCACCTCAAACTCCCAATAAGACACAGGGACTCACTCTGTAGTCCGATAGAAAGACATCAATGTGAATACAATGGCACGCATCCATCAATCCTGCACAAGTGCTTGTTACATTAAGTGGAACACAAAACAAAGAGATGTACCAAGTTTGCAAGAAACCCAGGGAAAATCCCAGAGCTCTCCCTGGCCTAAAGGTATCTGGGAGGCCTTCCAAAGGGAATGACTGACCCCATTCCTGACATTTGCCCTGACATATCACTTTCATGATGACCTTTCAATAACAGTGACTCAGTTGAGCAACTCAAGCCCTTTAGAAACATTTTGACATCCTCCTGCCTTAGAGAATCTTAGCAGTTATTAAGATAGAAGAAGGCAACCAGCAGCCCAACCAAGCAGGCAGGGAGTCCCCGCTGAGGCCATTTTAAAGGAAGCTGTGGGGGAACATACTAGAAAAGCTGAGGATTGGATAAGGACCCCAGACTGGGGCTCCCTGAGCCTTTGATTAAGACAGGCCAAGTTTGTTCTCCCTGCCCTGGAAAACGTGCTTTCTGTGAATCCAGGTCCTGGAGTTCTAAACAAGGAGGCTGTTAAAAGATAGATTAAAAGGCATAAAAATAGTATAAGATTTCACAGCACAGTGAGGCCTGTCAGGTCCAGGCTCACAGAAAGAATTGCTTTAAGGCAATGATCAAAATGAGTCACCAGTGTCTGCTCCGATTGTGCTGATGCCTCTTGAAAAGGCAAAAACCAGGACTATTGTTTGTGTCAAAAATACTTCTGAAGAGGCTGCAGAAATCAAAAAGGTGCTGATGTGCCAAAGTCTAGAGGGAGAGAAAGGGGAGAGAGAGAAGTCGGTAGTCTTAACACGTAGGGGCAGCAGGTGAGCAAGAGAGCACTTCAGAGCAGGATGGAAGAGGGGCTGATGGCAGGAAGAAGGGGAGTCATGGAGGCAGCGTGAGTCTCCGCTCAGTCATGAGGGAGGCCTTCACTTTTATTGAGCTTCTAGTATGTGCTACTTACCGAACTCGTCACCTCACATGTGACACTCTAAAAACTACAGCTCCTTAAGGAGCTGTGTAACCTTGAAGATGTCACTGCCCCTCTGTGAACCTCACTGTCTTCTTCTGGAAAATGAAGGTAATCATCCATACCTTCCAGGGTGGTGGAAGAGTATATTTATTTGCCACGTGTGCCATGACAGAGTGCCAGAGGATGGGTGGCTTCAACAATAGACATTAATTTTCCCACAGTTCTAGAGGGTAGAAGTCCAAGAGCAAGGTGTCATGCATGGTTTCTCTTGGGGTCTCTCTCCTTAGCTTGTAGATGCCCGTCTCCCCCTATCTTTACAAGCTCTACCCGCCACGTGTGTGTCCTAATCTCTTCTTTTTAAAAAAAAAAAAGATTTTATTTATTTATTCATGAAAGATACAGAAGGAGAGAGAGGCAGAGACACAGGCAGAGGGAGAAGAAGCAGGCTTCATGCAGGGAGCCTGATGTGGGACTTGATCCCAGGTCTCCAGGATCAGGTCCTGGGCTGAAGGCGGCGCTAAACCGCGAACCACCGGGGCTGCCCCCTAATCTCTTCTTTTTTTTTTTTTTTTTTAAACTGTAACAAAATATTTTTTGTTTATTGTTTACTTTATTTATTTATTTATTTATTTATTTATTTATTTATGTTTTAAATTTAAATTCAATTTTCCAGGTGCCTGAGTGTCTCAGTCGGCTAAATGTCTGCCTTCAGCTCAGGTCATGATCCCGGGATCCTGAGATTTTTTTTTTTTTTTATTGGAGTTCTGTTTGCCAACATATAGCATAACACCCAGTGCTCATCCCGCCAAGTGCCCCTCTCAGTGCCCATCATCCAGTCACTCAAATCCCCCGCCCACCTCCCCTTCCATTACCCCTTGTTCATTTCCCAGTTAGGTGTCTCTCGTGTTCTGTCACCCTCACTGATTATTTTCACTCATTTTCTCTCCTTTCCCTTTATTCCCTTTCACTAATTTTTATATTCCCCAAATGAATGAGACCATATAATGTTTGTCCTTTTCCGATTGACTTATTTCACTCAGCATAATACCCTCCAGGTCCATCCATGTCGAAGCAAATGGGGGGTATTTGTCGTTTCTAATGGCTGAGGAATATTCCATTGTATACATAGACCACAGCTTCTTTATCCATTCATCTTTTGATGGACACTGAGGCTCCTTCCACAGTTTGGCTATTGTGGACATTGCTGCTATAAACATTGGGGTGCAGGTGTCCCGGCGTTTCATTGCATCTGTATCTCTGGGGTAAATCCCCAGCAGTGCAATGGCTGGGTCATACGGCAGATCTATTTTTAACTCTTTGAGGAACCTCCACACAGTTTTCCAGAGTGGCAGCACCAGTTCACATTCCCACCAACAGTGCAGGAGGTTCCCCTTTCTCCACATCCTCTCCAACATTTGTGGTTTCCTGCCTTGTTAATTTTCCCCATTCTCACTGGTGTGAGGTGGTATCTCATTTTGGTTTTGATTTGTATTTCCCTGATGGCAAGTGATGCGGAGCATTTTCTCATGTGCTTGTTGGCCATGTCTATGTCTTCCTCTGTGAGATTTCTCTTCATGTCTTTGGCCCATTTCTTTTTTTTTTTAATAATAAATTTATTTTTTATTGGTGTTCTATTTGCCAACATACAGAATAACACCCAGTGCTCATTCCATCAAATGCCCCCCTAAGTGCCCACCACCCAGTCTTTGGCCCATTTCAAGATTGGATTGTTTGTTTCTTTGCTGTTGAGTTTAATAAATTCTTTATAGATCTTGGATACTAGCCCTTTATCTAATAGGCCATTGCAAATATCTTCTCGCATTCTGTAGGTTGTCTTTTAGTTTTGTTGACTGTTTCTTTTGCTGTGCAGAAGCTTCTTATCTTGATGAAGTCCCAATAGTTCATTTTTTTGTTTTGTTTCTCTTGCCTTCATGGATGTATCTTGCAAGAAGCTGCTGTGGCCAAGTTCAAAAAGGGTGTTGCCTGTGTTCTCCTCTAAAATTTTGATGGACTCTTGTCTCACATTTAGATCTTTCATCCATTTTGAGTTTATCTTTGTGTATGGTGTAAGAGAATGGTCTAGTTTCATTCTTCTGCATGTGGCTGTTCAATTTTCCCAGCACCTTTTATTGAAGAGACTGTCTTTTCTCCAGTGGATAGTCTTTCCTGCTTTGTCGAATATTAGTTGACCATAAAGTTGAGGGTCCACTTCTAGATTCTCTGTTCTGTTCCATTGATCTATGTGCCTGTTTTTTGTGCCAGTACCACACTGTCTTGATGACCCCTAATCTCTTTTTGGGACACCACTCACCTTGGATTACAGCTCACCCCACGACCTCATTTTACTTTAATTTATCTCTTGAAAGGCTCAGTCTCCAGACACAGTCACATCCTGAGGTCCTAGAGGTTAGGCCTTCAACTCAGGAATTTGGGGGACATAATTCACCCCGTATCAGAAGTTTAGGTGAGATTACATGGGCAAAAAGACCAAACTGCTAAGAAAGGTTCGATGTACGATCACTGAATGTATTGCAAAATCACTGAATAATCATAATCATGATAACATTTATTGAGAACATATTACACTCTGGCCACTGTGGTGAACATGTTTATATTCACTCATTATCTAACAACTCATGACAAACCTGTGAGGTAGGTCACATTCGAATCCCCACTTGACTAACACAGAGACTGAGGAATATACAAACCAGAACAAGGAATAGTCCGACATTGTACAATAAATAGCAAAGCCAGAGTCCAAAACTCCATCTGTCTGGTTCCCAAACCCTGTGATCCTTATCATTCCGCTGGCCTGTTTTCTAGAAGGATAGGAAGCCAAGGCTGGATTAATCCGAAAGGTGACCCAGTATCAAGCCCTCCTCTGCTCCCTAGGTCTTTCTTCCATGCCCGAGCCCCTCTGAAGCATCTTGCCAGCCCCCTCTTTGGCATTCTTCAGGTGACGGGGCACTCATTCACTGCTGAGGCAGCCCATCCAATTTCTGGACGAATCTAATGGCTTAAAAGTACTTCCTCCTCCAGGCAAACGGATTGATTTGGTACGGAGTAGAGTCATTCTCGATTGTCACTTCCAGGGAGGGAATCTTTGACAAGTTCCCGTTGCTTTTAGAGGTAAAATAGTCATAACTTGTTCTTCTTAAAAACTGCCAACTGAGTGAAGAGAATCAAGACTGAAGACCAAAATTGCTTTTCTCTCCTCCTGCTCACACTGTCAGCAGGGAACAGGCCGACTGTGGAAGATCTTCAGTCGGGGCTAAATTTATATTCATTCAGGTGCCACCGGACTGTGCTTTCTTGCGTCTCTTCTCTGATCAATGCACTCATTAAAGACCCAGGCTCAGCAATAGATTCACCTTAATGCCTGTCACCCTCGGGTTTCAATAACGCAAGCTCAGAAAGACTCTAACAAGCCACTGAAGAATGAAGAGAAAAAAGCTCTTTCTTTCCCTCCTTATATAGAGTCCTGAGATTGTTTCTCATCATCCTTTAAAAATGGTTCTGTTGACTATATTAATTTTATTTAGGAGCTTTAAGGGGCACATAAAGGAAAAGAGAAGCTAGGAAAGTATTTATGTGCAACAGAAGGTGTTCATGGGAACCCTCGGATACTTATTTCAAACCTTTGAGAAATTTGAGCACCTCTGTCTGTTTTTCTTAACTTGAAAGATTTGCTTGAACACCTAAAATCAAAGAATGTTTGTTAAACTCTTACCTAATTACTTTTTTCTTGTCACAGGAACATGTTTTCACTTTTGCACCTTTCTTTCTAGAATCTGTCCACGTGCTCCTGTATTTCCATAGTTCCAATGTGTCGTGTGTGTCACGTTCTTACTATTATTTTCACTAAACAATGTAGCTTAAGTACTTTATATGTCGCTCCACTTCTTGTAATTAGCATCTTGTTACTGAGTGATTTATGGAATAGCAGTTTTTACCCATTCCCACTAGATTATGTCCTTTTTTTCTCATAGCTATCTAGAAGGCAACAATAAAAGTTTCCGTACATGTTGCTCTTTTCTTCAGTTAAACTATTTTAGATTTGAGCCCCATGAACAGACTCACCAGATCAAAGTCTATGAACAGTCTCTTGACTTCTGTATGTGTGCATTTTTTTTTCTAAACAGAGCTCAGTCATACAACACACCGTTGTGTAAGAGTGCACCAGTTTTAGCCAGTGGAAGACAGCATGGATATTCCTCAAAAAATTAAAAATAGAACTACCCTAAGATCCAGTAATCTCACTACTGGATATTTACCCAAAGAATTTGAAAATATTAATTTGAAGGGATATATGCATCCTTATGTTTATTGCAGCATTTTTTTTTACAGTAGTCAAACTATGGAAGCAACCCAAATGCCCATCAATAGATGAATGGACAAAGAAGATGTGATATATATATAATGAAATATTATGAAATAATATTGAAATAATAATGAAATATTATTCGGCCATAAAAAAAGAATAAAATCTTGTCATTTGCAGCAATACGTATGGATCCAGAGAGTATAACACTA
This sequence comes from Canis lupus baileyi, assembly GCF_048164855.1. NCBI lineage: Eukaryota > Metazoa > Chordata > Mammalia > Carnivora > Canidae > Canis > Canis lupus. Next base: position 31,934,046 of record NC_132851.1, on the reverse strand, counting down.
TGTGAAATAAGTCAGAGAAAGACAAATACCATATGATTTCACTCATATATGAGATCCAAGAAATAAAATAGTGAACAAAGAAAAAAAGGAGAGAGATAACCAAAAAAAAAAAAAAAAAAGACTCTTAACTGTAGAGAACAAATTGATGGTCATCAGAGGATCAGAGGGGAGGTGTGTGGGGGATGGAGAAAATAGGTGATGGAGATTAAGGAGTGCACTTATCGTGATGAGCATGCATAGAATGAATGTAGGGAAGAGTTGAATCACTACGGTGTACACCTGAAACTAATAGAACACTGTACATTAAAATTAAAATTTTTATTTTTAAAAAAGATTTTATTTATTTATTTATTTATAGAGACACAGAGAGAGAGGCAGACACAGGCAGAGGGAGAAGCAGGCTCCATGCAGGGAGCCCAACATGGGAGTCGATCCCGGGTCTCCAGGATCACACCCCGGGCTACAAGCAGTGCTAAACCGCTAAGTCACCAGGGTTGCCCTGGAATTAAAATTTTTTAAAAAGAATACACCAGTTTCACCACCACTTTACCAATACCAAATGATATATCTACATAATATATACCTACATAATGAGCTTCCCTACCAGTCTTCACCCTTGTACATTTATTTAATTTTTACAAGGAAATGCTAATCACCTTTTAAAACCTCCATTTGTTATTGCTAGTATGGACACTGATTCTATCACCTGAAATCAAACCACTACTATAATCTCTGCTACTAACTTTGGATGTCATGACACTTTATGCCTCTTAAGAGGTAATCGCTTAACTTAGTGGTTAGCACCTTAAGAGTTAAGTATGCCCATCTATTCTTTTACAACAAGCAATTTATGGTGGGTAAGCCAGCCACATAGCTGAGGAACTGGCTGTTTGCCATACGGTGATCATGGTGCTAGGAGATGCAGTGGTCATGCTTATTTTAACAGGGAAACTGAGGCACAATTGTTAGATGGCTTACTACATAGTGGGAGAGCTGATCCAGAGCTGTTTTCCACCCGACATTCAATGTGGGCTCTATTTTCTTCACCAAAACTGTAATCGTGAATGACTAAATGGCAAGGCTGGATGTGTGCAAAGTGCTCAAGCTGCTCCTATAGGTCTCATGTTTCAACAAAGCTGGAAAGGATGGGAAACAGTTTTTCAGGCATGTGGCAGGGAAATAATTCTATGAACCCTTTTGATACCATTATTGAGTAAATTTGACTAGCCTGTTACTGAGCCTCCATCTGCTCAAAATAATAGCTGAAATTCATTGCGTGTCCCCACACACAAACTCTGTGCTAAATACCTTCCGGCTGTTCTCTCAGTGTCCCGACCACTCCATTTTATAGACAGGACAGCTGAAGGTTATGGAGTTGAAGAAATTGTTCTAAGGCCTTATTGGTAGCCAGTGGTGGAGCTGGAACTAACCCTTCAGAGGGCCTTGCGCAGCTTCTCCTTTCATGGAAGGCAAATCTGAGTTGGTGGACCAAGATCACACAGTGACAGATCTGCCCTTAAACCCACACTTCCCGGCAGCCCGGGTGGCTCAGCGTTTAGCACCTGCCTTCAGCCTAGGGCGTGATCCTGGAGTCCCGGGATCAAGTCCCATCTCGGGCTCTCTGTATGGGGAGCCTGCTTCTCCCTCTGCCTGTGTGTCTGCCTCTCTGTGTGTGTCTCTCATGAATGAATAAATAAAATCTTAAAAAAAAAAAAACCACGCTCCCCAAATTTTTGCTCCAGAAGAATTCCAATGTATCACCTGCCCCTTCCTGACTTAGTTCCTCTCCCCTTGATTTAGGGCTTTATTGAGTGATGTATTTCCAAAGAGTAAGATATGGGAAGGGGGGTATCATATCTTTATGTTGGAAAAAACTGGCAGACAGCATTCCAACCAAAGTCCCCATCGCCGGTGCGTATGTCGATACCACATTCCCCTGATACCATGCAGCCTGAAGGACACTTCCCTTCTGTGATAGCTTCCTCAAAATCTACAACCCCAAGGTAATCAGATGAATTTAAATGGAGGGACATTCTACAGAATGCTCCCTTCAAATTCTTCAAAACTGTCCAGGACACGAAAGGAAAAACTTAGGAACCTGTCTCAGATCAGAAGGGCCTAAAGAGCTAAGACAACTAAATACTATGCAGGCTTCTGCATTGGCTCCCAGAGCAGCAAAAGGACATGAGTGGAAAAACAGGTAACATCTGAATGACATTTTCAGTCATTTTCACTGCACCTGTATCAATTTGTTAGTTCTGATAATTGCACTATAGTTACATATACCTCCGTTGCAGGTACCATAGGTGTATGTACCTTAGGGACAGCTGAGTGAAGAGCACAAGGGAGCACACTTCAGTATCTTTGCAACGTTTTTGCAAACTCAAAATATCCGCAGGTAAATAGTTTAAAATAAAATAAAATAAAAAATATAAACAAAATGTTTATAAAATAAAATAAAAATATAAAGTATGTTTTTAAAACATAAAATAAAATAAAAACAAAAATAGGTAGGTTTCCTAAGTCCAAGCTGCCTACTTTGTGGACATTCCCTTATAGCTTATGATCTCCACAATAAGAGGGGCCTAGAAGAATATTTGGGGAACGCTTCACTGTAATCAATTTACAACTGCTACCCCTGGAATATTTGTGCCCTCGCAAATACCATCCCCTACACACACCACACACACACACACACACACACACACACACACACACCCCGCATGCTGCTAAAACTGGTTCCAAACACACAACAGCATTCTCTTTTCAGACTGAGAGCCTGGGGTTTCATGCAGCCACCTGTTAGAGTAGAATTGTCCCAGGTTGTTTTTTTTTTTTTTTTTTTTTTCTTTATAGGGGCAACAATACTGCAGCTGAGCTATTGTAGAAAAAGAATGACATTCTTTCCATTTGAAAAAAAAAGAGGGGGGAATAGTTAAAAATATGCATCAGTACATACTGCAATTATCACTCAGCAAAATGCAGAAACAGTGACATTAGCCAATGAGGGGTGTAGCAGCTGCCTGCTAATTGAAAGCCATCCTCGGCAGCGCGGAGGTGTCCGATGCTAATTACTAATTTCGTTTGTCTGTCTGCTGTGTGGAAAAAGAACCCACCAGGCAAGGACGAAGACTGCTTTTTCTTTCTGCTCAGAGTCAGTTCACCCTCAATGGGGTGTTTGCTGGAAATGGGGGGAAATGTTACAACATGATCATGGTTTCCTTAACTTACCACTGAGCTTTGGTTCCCTGAGATTTTCCAGAACAGCAAGACTCAGTGAAAACTAGTAACACAATGACCGTGACAGGGACACTAGTTATGTGAAAACTAACCACATACCAATACCATGTCTCCAATCCTCCAGCCAGCCCACAGAAACATAGTACCAGGCCTCTTTTATAAACATGAAATGACCTGTCATGCTTCCACCTTGGGAAGCATCAGGCATGGACCTCTGGCCTCTGGCCCAGCCTTTTCCTCTGTCTCAGAGCACTTCTTAATGGGTCGGGTGTCATGCTTGGCCACTGGATGCCAGAATGACAGTTTCAATCATTTGGCAATTTCTGTTGGCCCCCTCTTTCCAAAAGCTTTGTGGGGACTAAATAAAACTGGATAGAAAGCCAATTGTGTTCCCAGAAGTATCTGCAGGGGGGCAGGGTGGGTGCTGGAGGTTTCTTTGGACTCTAGCAGTCAAAGTTTCAAGACCCATAAGGTCTGTAAGGAGAAACCAGAGAGGAGGTAGGATGGAGAGGGAACAGCAGGAGATGTGCTGAAGGCATGTAGTCCCTGTCCTTAGAGCCTCCTTTGCCACATTGGGATTTTTTTTAACTCTCGTTGGGTTATGTGTCTTTGAGAGCAGTCAACCATGCATTAAATCTTTTCTTCTCTTCCTCCACACTGCCTTGCACACACTGAATTGCACATGACTCATTTGCTCATCTGTAAATGATAATGCCCACTTCAAAGGAGTACTGTGGATTTGATCCAACGATGCAGGTCACCTGCTTAGCACATGCCCGATACATGTGAGACTCAACAATGGTGGCCAGGGGCTCAGCGTCTGTATTGATTTGAGCTAAATTGTTTAAGGCAGACATTGTACAAGGTTGGAGGGTAAGGAGACAACATACTGCAGTGCCACGTACCCATGAAAGAAGGAGATGAAGAGGGGGAAGGATGTGAGGAGAGAGGAGATTCAGAGAGGAAGGGGGCATGAAGATCCGTCCATTCCTTGGTCCACTCCACCACAGTGAGAATGTTGGCACCCCAGAAATGGCAGTGCCTCGTGGGCATAGATTCCACAGTCAGAGGACATTTGTCTAGAGATTCCCAAACAATGGCAACATATGGGCAACAGAATGGTTTGTGAGATTCCCAGAAGCTTCCAGAAGTACGTGGGACCACTTTATAAGGGCTGCGGTCCTGCGTAATCAAGGGTTGCCTTTGGGTCAGGCGTGAAGAAACTTGCTATATTATGCTCTGGCCCAGAGATATCTTCCTCCCGGCTGCTGTTTGTCCAGACACACAAGCTGGAGTGGCTCCTGCACTTCATCATTCTGTATGTGTACGTATGTAGAGAGCCAGTGGACGTGCCCCTGAGTACCTCCCTCTCAACCATTAACGGTCACCAGGCCCCAGCCGGTCTGTCCCAGAACATGCTTTCCAACCATGCCCTTCCTCTTCACTCTCTAATCTGGACGTGACCCTCCAAAACCGTGGCCCCAGGAGTTGAAACCACGTTTCCAGGTGGCTCTCATCACTCTTGATTTGGTGCCTGCTTCTACTGAGACAGCCCAAGATGGTATCGGCTCTGGTATTAGCTTTCTGTTGCTGTGTGATGAATAACCACAACCTCGGAGCTTAGACCAACGCCCATGAATGAGGTCACAGTTCTGTAGGTCACAAGTAGGCCCAGTGTGTCTGGGTTCTCTGCTCAGGGCATCACAAGGCTAAGATGAGGGTGTCGGTCAGACTGAATGCTTATCTAGGGGACCTGGGGGAAAATCTGCTTCTAAATCCCATCTTGGAGGTGGAACCCAGTACCTTGCATTTGTAGGACTAAGGTCCCACTCTCTTGCCAGCTGTCAGCCAGGGGTTGTTCTCATCTTCAAGAGGCCACCCACCGCCCTTGCCATGTGACTCCCTTCCTTCTTCAAGCCAGCAATGGTACACCAAATCCTTCTCAAATCTCAGACTTCCTGTGTCTGACCTTCAGACTAAGATCTAAAGAGCTCATGGGGTTAAGTCAGGCCCACCCAGTAATCTCCCTATGATGAAGTCATCTAATCTGGAGCCCTAATTACGTCTGCAAAAGCAGTGTGCCATAATCCTAAGAGTGATGTATCATCCTGGCCCCAGGTGCCACCCAAATTCAAGGAGTAGGAGAATATACAAGGGCAAGGGTTCTTGTGTCGTATCAATCAAAGTTCTCCAGAGAAAGAGAATAGAGGGAGATTGATATGAATGATAGAGATGTGATAGAGAATGATACGAATATACATAGAGAGAGATAGAGATATACCTAGATGTATACACATATATAAATGTTCAGATTTTGTAAAGAAAATGGCTCCCAGACAGGACATGAGAGACTCCTAACTCTGGGAAATGAACTAGGGGGGGTGGAAGGGGAGGTGGGTGGGGGGTGGGGGTGATGGGCACTGAGCGGGGCACTTGACGGGATGAGCACTGGGTGTTATTCTGTATGTTGGCAAATTGAACATCAATAAAAAAATAAATTTATATTTAAAAAAAAAAGAAAGAAAATGGCTCCCAGTTGCAGAGGCTGGCACGTCTGAGATCTGTAGGTCAGGCCTGCAGGCTGGAAACTCAGCCAAGGGTTGAGTTGCCTGCAGTCTTGAGGCAGACGTTTTTCTCCTTGGGAAACCTGGTTTTGCCCTTACAGCCTTCGACTGATTGGATGAGGCCCACCCACACTATTAAGAGTGTTGTCTTTCACTTCAGGTCAACTGATTGGAGATGTTAACCTCACATGCAAAATACCTTGACAGCAACACCTAGATCGGGTTCAGCTACATACCTGGGGCCTATGGCCTCGCCAAGAGGACACATAAAACTAACGTCACGGGGGTTGACTTAGAACTCCATCCACTCCACTTTTGTGAGCAGCTGACACACTGATGACCACGTTGCAGTTGTGGTCAGGTCAACCAGGTGGGTTCCGGGCACTGTTGCTATTTGCAGCACAAGTGCACACCCCCAGAGGCACGTCTGACGTTACTCCCGCCTTCACCCCAGGGCAGAAAAGCACCCGCAGCCTCTCCCTTCCTAGAAAAGCCCCCACTCGATGGCTCTCCAGGAGGCCGATCATCCAGAGCTATGCCGTCCCTGAGGTGGAGGAGCCCAGGAAGTTTGAGAGGGGGGTGGCACCCTTCATGTGGAACCCCGGTCATGAGCCTCCGCATCTCAGCAGCAGAGACCGCTCTCGAGGGGAGAAAGCCATTTGCAAAGCCTAATAACGCCACCATCCATATGTATACATTTTACACAAAGCCTGTTTATTTTAAAAATCAATTTCTCTCCTACAGATGGCATATTGCAAAGAGAAACGAGAGCACAGCAGCAGCCCCGCCAGCGGCAATCCCCATCACTCGTCTGCGCGGCTCAAGCGCACGTGGGGCGATCGTGTGCCATTTCGGGGCGCCCGGGGGCCTGGGCTCCGGAGCAGAGGGGACACCGCATCCCTCGGCCGGCCGGTCACTCGGGGCCTGTGCGGGGCCGGGCGCACCCTGCGGGGGTCGTGCGGGAGCAAGGCCACCCAGGCCCAGATGAAACAGGGAGCTGGCGTGGGGCCCAGGGGGCTGCAGCGCAGAAGAACCACGATGCCAGGGATACGGTGCACCATGAGCCTGCCACATGGCGTGGTCCCCAGGTCCCTGGCATGGAGAGCCGTGGGGATCTGATGACTTGCCACCTTCTAGAGGACACGCACCACGGCTTCACGCACGTTCACCCACGGCAGTGGCAGGGCTGGCAGGGAGCCCGTCTTTCGGGGAAGACGGCGCTGAAATAAATACTGGGCATATACGTTTTTGTTGCAAATCGTGACCCAGCTTGTGGCAGATGCGGCTGTCACCCCAACTGTCGAGCCCAGCCTTGCCGACGGTTCACTCCGTGTAACAGAATCTGGCCTTGAGCTTACACAGGGAGTCCCCACTTGGTAGCTGCACCCCCTCCTCCGGGGACACTCGCCTGGCTGGTGCACAGAGTTCCCACTTGGTAGGTGCACCCCCTCCTGTGGGGACACTCGCTTGGCTGGTGCAGAATCCCCACTTGGTAGCTACAGCCCCTCCTCTGGGGATACTCGCCTGGCCAGTGTGCAGGACATGTGAGTAGCCCTGAGGGGCCCATCAAGGAAGGGGCTGGGTGGCAGCCAAGAGCGTCCTGCCCTCACCACTGATGATTCTTTTGTTTCTCAAAAGGTCCTGGAGGAGGGGGATTCCCTGGGTGGCGCAGCGGTTTAGCACCTGCCTTTGGCCCAGGGTGCGATCCTGGAGACCCGGGATCGAATCCCACGTCGGGCTCCCGGTGCATGGAGCCTGCTTCTCCCTCTGCCTGTGTCTCTGCCTCTTTCTCTCTCTCTCTCTCTCTCTCTCTGTGTGACTATCATAAATAAATAAATAAATAAATAAATAAATAAATAAAAAAAAAGGTCCTGGAGGAATGAAGCCCCTTTGCCCACAGCTGCAACCTCCTGACACCTCTCACAGTGGCTTTTCCTTCTGACCTGTCTCCTTCTCCCTGGGTCCTCACTCCTTGAGGGCTCCTTGTGATCACCTTCCAAATAAACCCCATAAATATATGTCCCTGTCCCAGCTCCTTCTGCTTTCAGGGGGATCCTAACCAGGACAGTGTCTCTGGAACCAACGGTGCCCTCACATTAAATGTGCCCAGTGTTGGGATGTCTGGGTGGCTCAGCAGTTGAGCATCTGCCTTCGGCTCAGATCATGATCCCGGGGTCCTGGGATCAAGTCCCACATCAGGTTCCCTGCAGGAGCCTGCTTCTCCCTCTGTGTCTCTGCCTCCCTGTGTGTGTCTCTCATGAAAGAAATAAATAAAATCTTTAAAAAAAAAAAAAAAGTCCCCAGTGTTGGCCCAACCCTTCTGGAGCTGGTGGTGCTAACTCTCTGGGTCCCAGACTCAACCAGAGCAACCTTAATGGTGAAAAAGATGCATGAAATACACTTGACTATGGAAACACAACACGTCCCTGGAAAATTCACGTCTCCACGGAGAAACCACGGAAATCCCTTTACAAACTCAACCTCC